>NC_071477.1:11409705-11715588 GCF_028500815.1 Rissa tridactyla
GACTGATTATAATATATTACAGGCTAGAAATACTCTCGTCTTTTCCCTACTTCAATCATATTATGAATCCAATTTTGCATACAGATTAATCCTAGAAGTTATTGCCTTGAATTTATAATTAAAATTCACAGAATAAAGCTTAAATAGTTTTCACAGAGACTCATTATATTAGTGTTTTACATAAAAAGGGATAAAAGTTACCAAATGAGAAGAGCAGCCATTTCAGAAACTATAAATAATTCTATTAAAAAAAAAAATAAAATCCTAAAAAAAGTTACAGGAAAACCATAAATATCTTTACCCTCTACAGGAGCTGCTATAGAACCAAAAGAAACCTGTAACACACTGTAGCTAACTCTGCTTCAGTTCAGAACATGAATCACATAAAACAACATCTCCAGAGAAATGCCCAGCCAAAAGAAACACAAAGGGATTGAAAAAATAAATCTGAGGAAATTAAAAAAGTAGAGGTTTTTTTTTATTATTATTATTATTTCAAAACAATTTCTACAAACTTTATATAAACATTAGACTATTTTCTTTAAAATTTTGTTATAAAAAAAAAAAATCCTACAAGCAATCCTTAAAAAAGGTAAGAGACTGAAGGCAAGGAAAGGGTGTCGTCAGAGCCAAACAGAACTGGCTGTCCTGATTTCATGGATTAATGACCCTTGCCTGGGGCCGACAGGAAGAGACACAAGTCTCCTGGGAAAGACATTCCCATAGGCCCTTTATGGCATTCAGGGATTTTGAGCCCCTATGGGCCTTTTGCTCCCTGATAAGGCAACAGTTATCTGTAGTGTAAGAGATTCATAAATAGTTCTCCACAAAAAAGCTTCACACCAACAGCCTGCTGGAAGACATCTATTAGCATGGTGGTTTGGTTTTTTGGTTGTTTGTTTTTTTTTTTTTTTTAAAAAAAAAGCCATCTTCTATAGAAGCAGCCAATCTGAGCACGGCCCGCTGGATGCAAACACATGGTCTTTGCTTCCATACAGTCTGTTTTGTGTTTATATACCCTCTATAAAACCAAGCAGAAAATTTGGCATCTTTATTCTTTTTACACTAGCTTTAGAAAAAAAATACACTGAGGTGTTGTTTTGGTTTTTTTTCAGACTCTTTGTATTTCATTGGGCCCTTGTTAGCTGAGCAGGATGGGAAGGGTCACGTAGGAAGTTTGTTTTTTCTCGAAGTCGCTTTAAAATTCAATCCAAAAAGAGCATTTGTCCAGCAGATCTCATCTGAGGGCACTGTGTTTCCATAGTCTGTTTGTTCCTTGCTGGGCGCAAGGTGCTGCTGAGCTTTAAGCATAGAACTCGTTTGTAGGGGCTTTCTTGTAGATCGGTTTCTTCCCAAGATCGTAACTGCCTTCGTCCTTTTTCTTCATGCGATAGACTAAGAGGAGGATGAGGAAGACAGCAAAGAGGAGGCCCACCGCCCCTCCTGCAATGAGAGCTGGGGAAGGAAACAGAGCATGGAATAAGCACAAACTCCTGGACAACTCTAAACCATCAGCGACATCTCAAAATCTGCTTCAAGAGTACCAGCCCCCAGAACTGCCTCCGGAGTCCCTGCTCTCCGTGTGCCTGTCACCATATGTGCTGGCATTTTCAGCGACAGCAGATGTTTTTGGAAAAGGCCAGAAATTGCTTTTCATCCAACCATAGAATAATCACATGTTCCACATTATTAATATTCCAGTTTAGTGCAAGAAAGAAGTCTTGATGATAAAAAAAAAAAAAAAGACATGCCCATCGCATGGAGACAAAACAAAACAAACACACCCAAAAAAGCCCCACCACAACCCACAAACACCACCAACTCCAGGAAAATGGTACAGCTCTGATCTGACTGCTTTGTTAACTACCTGTGTGAGCACATTCTGGAGACTCTGTACTTCAATTAAACAGCAACATCCCACTACCACCACCATCTCCTTCCAAAAAACACCCTGGGAAGAATTTAACAAAAACCACAAACCCACAAAAACCCACTAAGATTTTCTCTCTCCTCACAGCAAGGGCGGCCACAAGACTTCAGTGAAGTTGTCTGTGATATCTACTCATTGCCCTAAATCAACTTCTTTGTTAGGTGGCTTTGCAATCCACTCTTCCAGCCCCTCCTCCAGCTGGAAGGATGGCTGCAGATCAGCAAGATGTGCTGAGGTTTGTACTTGGACCACCAGGCCAAGTGGATGAAGTGTACCTTGAGACAGATATACCCCCACATGCTGAAGGGACGCCAGTCGCTTGGTTTTGCCCTAGATAGGTAAATTCGTAACAGTCAACTCGGTGTTCAAATCCCTTACAGGAATTGTTTGGTTCCTGGCAAGGCTCGGAAAAGGCAGGACTTGGGCAGAGGTTAGAAGGAAAATGCCTGCATTTGATACAAAAGTCTATGATGTCATTGATTTATGGCTAGATACACCTCTCACCGAGGCAGTACCTGGGTGCAGAGCAGCTGCCACATGACTTGCGTGGCACGTAAGCCAACAGTCAGCTGGCAGGCTAAAAACCAAGCTGCTCACCCCAGCAAGGCACCTAGTAGGCTCTTCTGCTGTTTAAGGACTGGAAGGGAGAAGTGACCCTGCTCCAGGTAGTCACAGAGGTAAGGCATCTCACTCCCCTTGTCAGCAGGGGACTGCTCCCCAGAGAAACAGGGAGCAACAGAAACCATTTTGATTTACAGTATTAATGATTTATCAGGACGAGGTGGAATATTACCTGTAAGGACTTCTGTTCTTTCAAAGATGCTGCTGTTGGTTGTGCTTGCCATGGAGATCTTGTTGGACAGGTTCTCTCCGACAGGTAGAGCTTTGTCTGGAATGATTTCATTGTCCACCATTGTGTTTTTCTTCTCACCTTCTATCTTTCTTTCAGTATCTCCAGGGATATAGTTGTCAGATATCTACAGAATATAGACAGACCACACCCATCAGTAAGCAGCACCCAGCCTACCTACAATTAAAAGTAAGAGGGCGTGCAGAGAAAAGAAAGTTTGCTTAGTGCATTACGAGTACACTGTTCCTGCTCATGCAGGTAGATTCATCTTGATGCCACGTCTTGCAGGGGGAAGGGTATTCAGAAAGCTTCAGACAGACCAGAGGAACTACGTATGGCTTAAAACATGCAGAGGCAATACCTACCACAGGAGTATCCATGGTGGTCAGATATATGACATCTTCAGAGTCTGGGTAGTCTGCACAGGAGGGGGAGGAATAAATTAATTAAAATTAAAAAAAAAAAAAAAAAAAAGAGAGGACACTAAATTTTCCTCTCATTACTTGGTATTTTTCCAGAATTCAGACACTTCCAACAATACCAGCAACTGCAAACAAACTAGACCTCATGTTCTGAGTACAATTCCCTCTTATCTACTAGTACTTTCGCCACTTAACAGCTTTGATTGCACAAGACCATGAGATGTAATCTGAAGGCCAACACCTCTCGCATGGGAGGGATCTTCAGCTGGATCCATCAGCCCCTGATGCAGATCATCAGGAGCTGCCCAGCAAAGCAGGTCTGCTATGGCTTGCTAAGCTAATGCCAATGGAGGGCAATGGTCTCACCACCCATCCCTGAAGGGTAGTTCACCAGCCCTCTAGTTATGAGATCTGCCCAAACATGTCAGGAACCGATTTCAGCACTTGTTCTTTCCCTCTTAGAGAACAAATGTTCACATAAAGGGGACACGGAGCTACAGAAACTGGTTTGGGCAGGGAGCTTTGCATGTCACACAAAGTTCACCCGAACACCAGTTAGCCCTTTACCTTGTTTGGCCTCAGCTGAGACACTACCCCTAAGCCTTTTAACACTGCCTCAACAACAGATATTTTTTTTTAATATATATTTCCCCCCCACCAAGCGTCTCAGAAGTTCTTTGGAGTTCAACAGGAAAGAGATCCAGCGAGTGCAATGCCTTTTCACTTGCAGTAAGACAAGGCTGGCTGGACTCCATCTGTCCTCCCCCAGGTGATTCAACATCACGGTACAACCACTTTCACTGTACTCATCTATGAGTGCCTACTATTCACACGGCTTTCTCATCTCCACCTGACGCTGTAGTTCCCTCTGGAGCTCTGGGTGTGCCCTTAGCTCACGACTGGTGGCACTGGGAAGAATTTCACAGCACCAACTGAGGGAGATCCATTTCCCCCTTCCCCACTTACCTCCAGACCCAGATGCCTCATCTATATCTAACTCATCAGAAGTTAAGTGAGGTCTGAATTCGCCAATGTCTTCATCGTCTGGCAAGTCTCCAGAGGCAGGGTAGTCAAGCCATCGGGCGTCCATGGTCTCAGTTTCTCTCACCTGAAAATGGAGGTCGAAAAGCGTTAAGTATCAGGCAACTCATCAGAGGCATTTCATAAAAGGTCAGGAGTTCAGAGCTTGCGCTGAGCACATCACTTCCATCAGAAGAACATTAAATGCTGAACTTCCTCTCCAGCAAGAGCATTATCTTCATCAGCCTGGAAATAGCTGAATTCCCCTAGAATTTTTCAGAAGAGAAGTGAGAGCCTGCCTGTGAGTGGAATTTCCTGAGGGCTACGGATTCAGGAGGTTCACGTGAACCCAAAGGGTGAAAATAACACAACAGGATCTTGGTCAGGAGTTTGTAGCAAAAGCATTTGGAAAAGCAATACCTTCAGTTTGTGCTAAGGGGGGATTTGAAAGGACTTGCTATTCCCAGAGAAAAAGCCTGGCACCTATAGGTTGGTTTTTTGCATAGCACTGAAGTTTCACACCAAGACAATTCATTGCTGCTTGTGTTGAGAACAAACCTATTTTATCACCCAAGGGTTAAAAAGTGGCCTGTCAGTTCAGCTGAATTGCACTGCAATATAGTGTGAAGTTCAAGAGCACTTGCTATCAATAATGACTTGCCTGAAGGTAGAGCTTCCCCTGCCTCACCTCTCAAAACCCATGTAAACAAACAAGCCTGTAAAATGAAGTCCGGATGACTGCAGCTACAGACACATTAGCCAAACAGCAGGAGAGCCTCCCAGAGAATCAGTTCTTTGGCCACAATGGCCACTTAAACACCAGACCTCATACGCACTTGGCTTCAAGAAGCCACAAGCCCAAACCTCCTGCCCTCGCCAAGGTTATGCAACTTCCCCAGAACTATTTCCCCTCACCCCACAGCCCTGGGGCCAGCCCCGGTGAGCGTACCACAGGTATGAGCTCTCTGGTTGCTTAACACCAGCCCGCAGCAGCTCCAGATGCTTCCACAGCCATGAAGTCATCGTCGTGGTGGGGGACTTGACCCTTTCCCCTACGGCAAGATGCACAATGCAGATGGACGGGTCCCATAGCTAGGGGCTAAGCCGTCAGCATTTTTTCCATGCTGTCCCCATCAAAAGATTGGGAACACATTCCCCGAGTGTCTCCTAGAACTTGAGCTCAATGTATAACTACCCAAGAGAGCGTTTTAAATTCATTCCAGTCCTGCATGTCTGAAGGCTCTTCTTAACATACAGGTTTACCATGAGCTACAGCCTCACGGGGGTGAAGAGCAGAGGCTCACGGGGACAGTTAGAGCTGGGTGACACCAACCCAACCCCAGCACTTGGTTCTTCATCAGGGCAGCAGCGAGCCCCTGAGTATGAGACAAGGGGTTTTGCAGCTCCAGTGGCTGGGATCAGCCCTCCTCCTCACCTGGCCGTGTGTGGCCCATCCTACAGTCCAGCGGCGACACCAACTGAAGAATTACATCCGCTATCAGTCTCACAAGCGAAGGTCAACAATCAGCTATAAGCCATGTGTCAGCTTCCTCTGCCCACAGCCCCAGCCCTGCTTCCAGCCCAGATTTCCCGGTCCATTAGCATACTAGTTTTGCCACAAACAAGGTCTTGTGGTCAGGACAAGATGTTTCTCATTTTGCATAAGGAGCAGTGGCTACTAGATGTGCTTATTGAGGCATCGTTGGTTTCCCCAGCAACTCTGCTGGAGGATAACCAAATGAACAGCCTAAAGGGCATGAAGTGCTGAGGCCAGCTCGCCTCCTAGACCCCTTGTCTCCGCTCTGCCCGAGCCTGGCACTAGGTGATGGGAAGGGGGCTGGGGAAGAAGGCCAGCTGGGAAGAAATCCCCTCCCAGCCTGGAACCCGGCATTCCAAACGTTATGGATCACTCGCTCCAAGGCAAATTCATTTCAAGATATGTGAAACCCAGCCAAAGCCAGACGTGCAACGGAAACTGCTGCCAGCACGCAGTAGCTGTTCCCATGAGAGCTTCTGGTCACCTCATTAAGGGGCAAGAAGAGGCCAATTCCCGCCTGCTTGAGCCAGGGCACCGGGGCTGGGGAGCACGTTTGCTGCAGATCCGTATAACTCAGCTGCTGCGTCAGGGTAGATCAATGTTGGCAAAAGCGCTGTGCCAAGCCGCACCCCTGTGCCAGCTCACGCCGTGCTTCATTATGAATCACGGCCAACTAATGTCCTAACGAGGGTGGCTCAAGAAAACCCATGTTTAGGCCACCGAATGGCTGGACAGCAGGCTGGCCTTATCAGATCAGCCCAGCCGCAAGCAAAGCAGTGGCAGCCAGCCACGGTGATTAGTACATACTGTGGAATGCACCAGGTCTGGCTATCAGAAAACCTTATTTAAATCAGGACAGACAGTGTTTACAGGCCAGAGGACATAACAAGGAAATTACTGACTCACAAGCGTAAATAAGATTATATGGGAGCGTTCCCTGAACTCACTCTTCATCATACTCTTGAGCAAGGACAGGGAAGTTCCTGGAAGCCATGAGAGCTTCTCAAAATGTACAGGAATCTTTTCTTGTGGGCAGTGAGCCTCATTTTACAAATTCATCTGCCAGGGAAGTTAGAGGGCTGCAGGGCATCTCTGTACTTATCCTCCAGGTTTCAAGACATGCTCTCCTTGGGAGCAGGCTCCTCCTGGGATCTGGGGCATGGACAGCCCGGGAAGAGTTAACACTGGAGTGCTGTGCTCACAGGGCAGGTCTGGAGCAGGCACATTCCTCACATACACACCTGTGAGAGGGCACACAGGTACTTTCACAGACTTAAAAGCAAGGCTTTGGGCTTCCCAAGGGCCACATAAAGAGCTCTTAAGAGTATTCCTTAAAAAGTGCATCCCTTTCCGAGAGGATTCTGTCCCTCCCTATAGCACCACTACCAGGTGAAGAGGCACCAAAAAGGTGCCCATGCTTCCTCTTGGCTGGCAAGCTGCAGCCAAGAGGAAAAAGCTAGGAGGCTGCCACAGGAGGATGGCCAGTGCTTGCCAAGTCATCTCTGGCCACATTCAGCTTAACACCTTCTGCAACTGCCAGCTGGAGAAGGGCACCGGCGCTGCCCGGAGTCTGCTTTCCACCACCTGTTATCCCTGCGCTGGAGCCGGGCCAGGGACTTGCTGGGAGTGTCGGACTGGGCGGCTGCACAGTCGCACCTCGTCCCAGCAGCTGAAGTCGAGCCCTACTATTATTAATATGCTCCTCTCTAGGAGGGGTCTGTACAGAAATCAACCTTTTCTGCAGGAGTCTGGTTCCAGGATTTCTTCCTCACGTTAGGCAGCTTTATCCCCAGTAAGCACCATGCGGGATTAACCAATGTGCCGGGGAGCAGAAGCTTTTCCCGCTTGCCAGTGGCAAAAAAATAAGGGTTTATTCCCTGCCAGACAACCCGCACATCAGGCACGTGAACTATGAGCGTCGTTCCTGGAAAAGCTGGGCACAGAGGTCTCATGTTCGAGCCCGAGAGAGGCTGCACTACTGGATGAAGCCAGACACTGTTTACTCAGTTCAAGCACAGGAATTGCACCCCTGGCAGGGGCTTGCAGCCTTGCTGGGCTCCATCCCTAGCCCACCCCACTCCATTTTGTGCTCCTGGGGCCTTTGCTTACAGCCCCAGTATACTACTAGCTTCTTCTCAAAGCAAGAACATCTATTTATTAAGGCAGCAAGCAAAGTTTCTGTCCACTGAGTGAATTTCCCCAGACGCTGGCTAATTCTGGGAAGTAACAAACGCAGGCACTTCGCCTGCCCCAGTCCACATGTCCTCACCACAGCCTTTGGAAACCCTTTAAAAAAACAACTCCAAATGATGTTTTGGGCAGAGACAAAGTTTTACAGACATGAAACTAGCTTTTATGGCTGGCCCTTGTCTCTGATCAAACACACCGGAGTTCGTTAAAAGCTTCTTTGAAGGGTCACAGCCAGCGAGCTGCAAAGGGAGTCAGACCTGGAGCGACCTGGGCATCCAAAGCCCAGAGAGCTCTCTATCAAATTTATATATATAACTTTGGCGTGGAGACCCAGCGCTCGCTCCTGTGTCTCCCTCCCCAGCACTGTGTACACAAGTCTAGGAGTAAACAGGAGCAAGGTGAAAGTCAGCCTTTCCTAGACAAAAGCACATGGAGCTGGGCCAGCCTGGGAGGTGGCAGAAGAGGGGGCAGAGGCGTAGACCTGTTAACTCTTTATAGCCTGCAGGGACAGATAAATGCAAGTGGCTCCTGGGGCTTCCGTCAGGGGTTCTGTACTAGGGGACAGTCGTATGGATCACCTCACGCACAGTATTATACAAAACATCTTTCCCAGACCTGTGCTGTCACAGGCAGATGTCACCTTACACCACCACAATGCACATCCAGCTCAACTGAACAAGAAAGGGCTCCTGGATGACATGAGCAGCTGCCTGCATGGCCCAGCATCGGAGTCTGGTTATTAAGAGATGATTCTTGCAAAGCCACCACCCTGACCCTCTTGCTCTCCTGCATCACAGGCCACAGAGCTCCGAATCCAAGGGGGCCTTTCCAGTGCAAACGCTGTAAACCACCAAGCCCGAGAGAGGGGATTTCCATACAGTCCACTTCCACCAAACTCTTGCAGAAGTACACAAAGCAGGAAGGTTTTACAGCTCATGCAAAGGAGCAGGGGTTAGGAGCTGAGCTCACCCCCTTGAAGCACACCAGCCCCCTGAAACCAGGGGAGCGGAGGAGCCACGCAATGGTGACAACGCTCAGATTGGTGCAAGTCAGCCAAATAGAGTGGACCTCCAAGGGAGGGGGGCACACAGCAAGGTAACAGGCAAGGACAGCTCTATGTTCCCATCCTAATAAGCACTAAAAGAAAGTTATTAGAAGTGACATGAGCTTCTGGCAGCGGCAGCTCCTGCCAGGCTAGTAAGGGAAGGGTCTATGTTTCCCTTCAAACCACCCTTTACTCCCTCCCCTCCCTCCAGGCTCCAGCTCCTTGGGGAGGAAAAAAATGAAATATACAAAAGTCACTTTTGTTCTGAGAGCAAAGCAAATATTGCTATTTCAATCCAGGTCACACCTAACTCCCTCCGACACATCAGCCACAGTAGCAAATCCACTTGTGCTAACTCCTAGTACCCATGCTTGGAGGGTATCATTTTAACTCTTGCTTGTCCCTGGTCAGTCTGTCCCACGTAATTCACAGCATACACGGCCCGCACTGGCCTCTGTGCCAAGGGACAGAAGTTAATCAGCTTCCATCCAGGTATATGTGCATGTTTAGTTGCACGACAGGCTCATCCCGAGGCCTCCAGACATGGTTAAATACTACCATGCCTTTGCTCAACACTTTTCGAGCAATCCTAGAGCAGGACCACAGCCGCAGCAGCTTGGGCAAAGCCGGCCTTGCCCGTCTTCTCTCCGACGGCCACTGTACCGGAGCACTCCCATCACAGTGAGCTGCAAAAGTAAATCCGTAACACCTCTGAGGACTAAGGGGGAAATCAGAGACAGAAGCACAGATTGGGGCTTGCAGGCAGCTCCTGGCTGGCAGCAGGGGATAGCACTGCATCTTCAGTACCAGTTATTGCATGCTATCTCTTTATGCCTCTTACCAAAGAAGGGGAAAAATACATTTATTTTTTGACTTGTGCTCAGTAATACAGGCAAGGAGCAAGGTCTTGCTTAATAAGCCAAGGGCAACATGCACACTGATGAACTGTTCGGCTGGTAAAAGCATCATTCATTCAAGATGACTTAAGAGATGCATCCCCAGTCCCTGCCCAAGCAGGTACCCGTCTCCCTGCAGCCACATAACCACTCCCGTGTGCTCACACTCGGCAGCCCACATGCTGCGTGGGGCAGGCGCAGTAATGCACGTCCTGCACTAACACAGCCTCAGCCCGGGTCACCCCCCCGACTTGCCCCCACACCCTGGGTGGTTCTTTAAGCTGCGTCGCCGCAAGCAGCTCTCCTGGGGGCTCATGCGGCAGCGGAGGCATAATCCCCGTGACAATTACACCCTAATCCCGGGCTCCGGAGAGCGACCCGCTGTCACGGGTGCCTCCCCTGCAGCAGGGATGAATCCTCCCAGGCTCTGCTTGCTCAAAATAGGCTTCCCTGCACTCATAAAGTCAAACCTCAGTTACCTTTTCACTCGTGTGCGTTTGCTTACACACAGCCTGCTCTCTTCAGACCACACCGTGCGTGCGTGCCTTTCAGGCCATGCCATAGAAGCAAGCAGGAGGAGGACGGAGAGATTACAAAGGAATGAATTCTTGTTTAACTGCTCTTGCCTGATTATCAACCAAGAGCAAAGCCATAAATATTGAGTCCATTGCCAGGCAGGCACATGCTGGGATCTGTTTACTGCAACGCTGGCAAAATAGCTGCTCTAAATACTCAATGCCCAGCTCCAGAGACCTAGAGAGCTGGATTGGGAAGGAGATGGCTGCCTCCCCCCTCCAGCTAGAGGAGATAAAGCTCAGCAGGCAGTTGCAGATGGCTGTGTGTCAATCACTTGCCCTGAAGCAAATAAAGATAAGGTTCAGAGGAGAACTACAGGAGGGGAAAGCAGGAGCTCTCATGTGACTCGGGAGGAAAACAACTGTGGCACAGACATTTCATGCCCCTGAAAGGTTCTCCCAGTCACAGGCAGTGAATACACACCTAGTTCATAAAGTGATTATATTTTTTATGGTATTTACAAACCTGATCATAGGTATTTCATATACTTCACTGCCCAGGTCTCAATTCAGAAGTTGGAGAACTCTAGTCAATGTTAAAAAAGGAATTCAGTTTTTCTGAATCACGACCTAGTCTGAGTTGCCCTACTCTGCACTAGGAGGCTCCTGTTGCATCCTCGTCTGTGGAAGAAGAAAAGGGATATAAAGGCCCCAGCAAAGCAACTCTTCCATCAAGGATGGTTTCTCATGCTAGATACTTCAGGCTTGGGATATTTCATACATCACGTTCCCCCCTCACACCAGGGAGAGGTCTGCCCTCTCTGCCCTTTCCTAGAATACAGCTACATCCCAATATTTCCCTGGACACACACACAAGCAGAACTTCCACTTGGCAAGAAACACATGACGTGCATTTTCGGGATCTTTATGCTCCCTCATGCCAGAATGTTAGGAACATTAAGCCAGGCAGACACCCAACTTCAAAGGGTGCCTTTCCCAGATGGCTCACCATGCAGCTAATCTCAGCATGTTTGTACAGTCAAGATTCCCAATGCTGCACCTTACAAATGCCTCCCCTCCCACAAGCCATTTTAATAATCAGCAGTAGTAGCCCAAAGATTTAGGCTTAGCCCAGGCGGTTGAGCTCTGCCAGCACCAGTTATGCTATTTAAAGTTTTGCCCTGTTGGCAAAGCTACCAGCAAAAATGTAGCAGAGGAAGTTATCAGCACAAAAGCACTCGAGATGGAGTATCCGTGCCACCGCACTATCAGGCTATACCCATGTAAGCATTTATACAAACAAACATTTCAACAGCAGGGGTTTTCCTAGTTAGCTACAGATGCAGAGGCTGGGTTTTTGGTGAGTGGGTTTTTTTTGTTCTGTTTTTTTTTTTCTTTTTTTTTTTTTTCTTTTTCTTTTTCAGTAGGGACATTCCTGACTTGTGCAGAGGTTGCCTTGGCTTGGGCCCAGAAAGCAGCAGACACAGCGCGTGCTATTGGGGATAATGCAGCTACACTTGGGGAAACCTGTCACTTCCGGAGCGTTTTCCTCTCTCGGAGAGCTCTGGACTCCCAGCCAGGCTTCCTCCCCTCTCCAAGCTGGGGGTGAGCAGCTGGTAGCAGTTTTCCAGCCCTCCCTGACCACGTCTCTGCACCCACATGGTCACAGCCAGGACCAGAGGGACCCAGCTCTTGTTTTGGTCACTCCTTCCCTGGCTCTGCAAAGCCTGCACTCGGCTGGACTAGCAAGTCGTTTAGCAACAAACACGCAGGACCAGCTCCTCATACTCAGCCTCAGGAAATTTAGAATTAGCGCCAAGAACAGCCCGCACATAAACAGTCTCCTGCAAGATCCTGGCTCCAGAGTCTGCTCCACTGCACGCTGTGGATTTGCAATAAATATTTATCTCACTGGGGAACAGAGTCTTCCAAGCAAAAGCTCCTGACATCAGTAAGGACTATATTTCCATTTGGGGGAGAGACCCATAGAAGCTTCTCTGATTTTAATGGGGGACACTAGCCCACAAAAGAAGCTTCTGCCACTCTCCTAGCAGCACACTGGCCAGGATCTGTCGTCCTTCCACCCGTGGGTCCCACTCCTCTCCAGGCCGGGGTCGCAGCACCCCATCATACCAGGCACCCTCCTTCCAGCCATGCTCCCCGCACTCACCTCATGCAGAGATTTCTGGTTACCATGCTGTGCTGCATGGGCCATTTTGGTGCAAGTCCAAGGCAGGCACTTTCACAGTCATTAATGCATGTTAGTGCTTCTTTTTATCACTATAGTTTGACTGTAATGGTAGCTAAAGAGCAGGAGGCAGGGTTAGCCTCACAGCAAAGTAAACAAGGCAAGGCCATGGCACTTCATATTCATTTTACAAAGAACAGCAGCACAGTTTTAGTTGTATTGCGGTGGAGACACCTTTTCCCCTTCAGCAGCTAGAGGCAGAGCAACACCAGAAGAGAGAAATCCTTCCCATGGCAGGCTTTGCCTTCCCTGACAGAATGCAATTTGTTTAAGCAAGAAGAAACCTTGTTTTTGCTTGACGTGACACTAGTTGCTTGGGTAACACAGTGCTACGGGTCTCCCAGTCTCCTTCCCGCCCCAAGGAGTGTCTCTCTGAGACTTTAATTAACTGCTTTGATTTTTAAGTTATCCAAATAATTTGTCTAACAAGAGACACTTGGCATTTTATAAGCAGTCTCAGCCTCAAAGGATTTAAGGCTAAAACTGACAAGAGTGCATATTTCCAGCAAAAATAAGACTCTTACAAGAAGTGCATTTTTGAAGTCAGCCAGCCTTCAGAAATTGAGAGGGACGCAGCTACATCTTGTGTGTTTTCCCCTCCT
Organism: Rissa tridactyla; assembly: GCF_028500815.1. Classification (NCBI taxonomy): domain Eukaryota; kingdom Metazoa; phylum Chordata; class Aves; order Charadriiformes; family Laridae; genus Rissa; species Rissa tridactyla. The sequence goes on from NC_071477.1 coordinate 11,422,961, forward strand.
ACGCTGACATTTTCTCCAGATTCAGGATTAAGTATTTAACCGCCTCTTTTGAGACTTTCTGCTCCTTTACTTGCTTTGAACACTTTCAGTCATTTCAGATAACACCGCTGCTTTCCTCTCTCCCCCGTGCAACTCTCGTTTCCAGCTGTATCTGTCTGAGAACACAATCACCACAGAGCTGCCAGAGCAAGTCAGTGGCTGCTCAAGACAAGGCCGTTTTCTGATCTGCCTTTGCCAACACCAACTCAGCTACTGGCAGCAATCATATGTCAGAGCCCAATAGCTTTTTGCCCACCCATGCCCACAACCCACAGCAGATTAGACAAGAGGCAGCAGCGCAGGCGCTCGGTGTCGAGGGCAGCACAGGCCGTCTCCGCCAAGCAGCACTAATTATGCTTTTCTTCCCCCTGTAAGAAGAGATCCACCTCTGTGCTGCAGCGCCTCGGAAGCCTGAGTCATTGCTTTGGGTAAGGGGCCAGGGCCGTTACTCAGAGGGTGACAGCAGTGGCTCCAGGAGCTGGCAGGGCAGGCAAGTGCCAGAAACCCTGAGTCAGAGCATGACTGCTGCGAGTCAGCGCTGATGGTGATACGCAGCAGAGCTGGTCAGAGGCAGCAGCATTCACTGGACAACCATTCAGGCACACGCTTAAAAACAACAAAAAAAATAAAAATAGAAGTCTGAGCTAATCTAGAAGTGCAGCCCTCGCAGCTCATTAACGTCGGATCTTTTATAGCCCCTCGGAGCAGCGGCTTATTACAAGTTAAACTCTTTAACTAGGCTGCCCTGTCTATTCAGAGCCACCAAGCCCGGTCTCATCACAAGAGTCTCATTCTAGTGCAAATCATTTGAATCCTTAATCTGAAGTGTTTGCATTCCACCGAGTCTCAAACAAACAGCCACACATGCTCCGCAACAGCAACCCAGAGGTCAGGCGTACACAGGGTTTGTCCCCACCGGTTTTGTAGTGCTTCAACTACATTAGCTTCTAGTTTGAGACTGCAAAAGCAGCACGACCCTGCTGTTGTTGCAGGCTGTAAAGGAACAAGCTGTACCGAGCGGAGGAGGAGAATGCAGCTGCAAGGATCTAAGAGCAGGCTGAAGAGGATAAGTGTTGACTCAAGAGCAAGGAAGTGTTTTGAAAGATGGACGCTCCGTTTTATCTAGTTGAAGTGATAACTGGGGAGTTCTGCGGAATCAACAAGCCACAATAACTCAATCAAGTAATCTTGAGTCAACTTAAGTCACTTACATTGCAGACCATAGAACCACAGTTACCACGATTCCCCTTGTTGGTACAGTCACTACTACCAAATTTAAAAAAAAAAAAAAGAAAATGTTGGTTTTAAAGACAAAGCCCATCAGTCCATCCATTTGAGGGAGAATAATTTAACACATGCAAAATGCAACTCAACTTAGAGCCAGACAAGTGGATTCAAGCAGCCAGCACGTTTTCAACAGAGCATTTACCAGCACCGGGAGTCGGAGGGAAGGGAAAACTAGCCGCAGCAGTTGTGCTGAAGTCTGTGTGCCAAGCAGCCAGCCAGGTGCCCTCCTCTCCATCGTCACTCCGAAAGTCAAGTTAGCAGCTTCCAGCTTGTGGTGGAAGCAGGACACGAGTGTACCAAGAAGGCAGTAAGCCACCACAGGAAAACCATGGCAAGGTCACATTAAGGTTCCACTTCAGGCATTTTAGAGCAGCAAACGGCCTCCCCAACCATTCAGACAGCTCAAGGCAATAATAGTAAAGCCATTAATAGAGGCTTGGAGGGGAGGAGAAGACATATAGGGAAAAAATATTTTCACAGTTGTTGGACTGGATACAGGCCATTGCAGGACCTCGAAGTGCCAAGGCCTTGGGGGACAATGACAGGAGTGGCAGGAAAGAGGGCAATCATGTTGGCTAACAGCCTCAACTTCCTAGAATGAATGAGTCTCTGGTGTTGTGAGTCTGAGAAGTACCAAGATCAGCCCCAATTTGCCTCTTGCGTAAGCTGTTCGGAAAACTCTGAACCACATGAAAGTGCTCTCCAGCATGGGAGCTGGCAGGCACTTAGGACAGAGGAGAACTGGGCAGGAGCACTGTTTCCCTGACTGTACCTCAAGCACTGTGGGGTGACTGCTCCCACCCACCTGGGGACCTCCAGGGCTGGTACGAACAAGGTGCTGGGCTGCAGGGGGCCTGTGCACCCCTAAAATCCCACCCCATGGGTTGTGCACACAGTTCAACAAGGTACAAGGTGCTAGAGAGCCTACTTCTTTTTACACATTACAAACTTTTCATCCTAACAGCCAGCTCTAGGTTCAGCTACCAGAAGTCATGGGCTCCTTCCCTTCAAGACTAAGGGACATCGCCTTAGACACTGTAATTTTCCTGCTCTGTGGTTTAGGGAGGCTGAAGCAAAGCAATGATTTTCTCTACATGTTCAGCTGCCCCGTGAGTTTGCCAAGTCAGAAGGTAAAATAAAGTAAAACGTGCAGATAACAGTGTCTTGATTTGATTGGGAGGGACAGATGAGAAACTGGGCAAAGAGCAGAAAGAACAGGCCTCGGGGATCAATGGCAGCAGGACAAGCCAAACCGGTTTTAACATTAATAATGCTGCACTACTTTCCAAACACAGCTATCATCAACAAGACACCAGCTTTGCCAATCAGGAGGCCTCCAAGCATGATTGCTTTAAACCAGCAAACAGAGCTCACAAACAGCACGAAGCCTCCCCCCTCTCCCTGAGCAATCCTCTGCCAGCAGCTTCTGGGCTGAATTTCTGCTCGTCTACACTGCTGGGGACACACACACACGATGTGGTGTGGCACAGAGGCTTTTTCTGCTTAATTCAAGGCAGAAACGTAGGACTGCTGGAACAAGCTTGCAACCCATTAGCACTGCTATGGCCCTGCTGGGCTCAGGGCACTTGGAGCCCTCTTGCAGCTTGAAAACAGGAGCAGCCCAAGCCCACCGCAGACAGACACCTCTGCTGCAGGGGAATACCCCTTGCTTCCCTCCTGTGCTGCCAAGGGCGCTTTTAGATGCTAAAAGCGCAGGGAGAGCTAAAGGATGCTACTTTGCCCAAGCAAGGCAGACCTCAAGTCCTTCATCAGCTCCACTGATGCCATGACTTGGCGGCGCTGGTGGCTTTCTGCCCATCCCCAGCTGCAGACCCCTAAAGTATTGTCTGCAGGAGCCCCATCCTCGCACAGCACAAGCAGAGCCTCACACAGCCTTTGCTCTCTACAGCAGTCAACCAGAGAGGGCTTGGGACCACTAGGAGAGGTCAGGCTTCAGCTCCAACCTCCCCCCACCCCAAGGAAACATGGGGATGTTCTCACACAATGCTGTTGTAACACAACCCACCCACAGCCCAAGCACCAACGTCACACTTCGGCACTTCAGTAATATTCCCCACCCTCTTACACATCCGAGATTGCTTCACGTGGAGAAATCCCATCTACACCAGAAAGCCAGGCAAGGGGAAAGGAGCCAAGGCATTTTTGTTTGTACAGGCTCGGGGAAATATTCAAGCACCGAATCACTCTCAAAAGCCATGCTCTTACATAAGCATGAGAAATACAATCCCTGTCTTGTTAAGAAACAGCTACCTGTCTTCACCCTGCCCGCACAGAAAAACTGAGAGCCACATGCTGTGCAGCCCTGCACGTTTTGGGAGTGCTATTAAAAAAAATAAAAGTAAAAAAATGGGAGGAGCACCAGCAGAACTCTCCCAAACAGTGTGTCATCCTCGTTTCCTCCCCAGCAGCCTGTAACCCAAACAAATTGTTTGGATAAGGCTTTACAGTAGGCCAGTGTTACTTCTCAAGCGTACACTCCATCTTAGGTAGCTTAAAAGATATGGACAAATCCTCCGTACAAGTTCTATATAAGGAATTACAGAATACATCTGTGCAAAATTTGTTGTCTTTGCAGAAATCCGATGCTTGCAGACCACTCTGTTCCCCAGGGACACCAAGTTGCATTTCATACCAAACATGGTCAATGCAACTTCCAGATGCTGGCTGCCCCAAAGGTTTGCCCTACTAGTTGAGGCCAGTTCTCAAACGAGCGATTCACGTGCTTAATAGCAGGGATAAAGACACCAGATTAGAATAAAGTGGATTTAGGCTGGTTGGTCTTAGCAGAGAGTAGCTGACAATTACTACAGATGCTCTCTGTGTGAGTTTCCTACTCTACAACCATCAACCCCCCCAACCCTGTGTCCCTATTAAAGAGCAACAGAGCAGCAGAGGCTTATCAGTTGTGATCTGCCCACCCAGCCTTCCATCCAGAAGGAAGCAATGCGAATGATTAAACCTTGTTTTGAGACCCCCTGATCTCCCGCAGTTATCTTAATCTCCACAGCTCTTTCAGACTAGCAGAGGAATCTGCCCTGACTGCACTATCAGCAAGATGGACACACACAAAACAAACAGCAGGGAAGACAGAATCCCAAAATCTCTGCGTCACCACAAAGATCCCACATGTGCCTGGCTTGAAGCATCCAAACTGTTTCACCTCATTCTATATTTAAGAGACTCTTAAACCCTCCACGCTAATGACTCTTTTTTCACTACGATGGGGAAGACAGGAAGATTTGGTACACACAGAAATGACACCAGGTACCGGCACAACCAAACTCAGGTAAGACTGGAAAGCCTACCCAGGCACAAGATTAAAGGACTTAAGTCCATGACCAGCAGTTGGAGATCAAAGCTGTAATGGAGAGCAGTTTGCTTCTATCACGTACCCTTGTACCCTGAACCACCCTAATTCCACCGAGCCTGATTACGGAAGAGCAAGATGAGGCTCACCAGTGTGCAGAGGGAAATAAGCGGTATGTGAGGAGCGGCACAGCCACCAGGGCCGCTAGTGACAGGGCAAGGGGTCTACACAGGCCAGGAAACGCAGCTTTGGCCTAAAACGGAGGAAGCAGTGTGCAAGCCAGGAAGGAGGCAGGGGAACCGGAGGAGGGATTGGCAACTGCCCTATTGCCATTAACCCATTTTGCCCACCCCCCCCCTCCCTTCCCCGGAGAGGGGCAAACAGCCGGGGACAGATCCCCAGGCGGGCACCGGTGGCATTAGCTCTCAGGCAAGCGGGACCCGCTGTAAGTGCGCCCCCGGCTGAGATCCCCCCCGCTACCGGGACCACCCTTCCCTACCGGGGCACGGAGGTGGGGGGGAGACCCCCCTCCTCTCTCCCACGGGACTCACCGACTCGGCGGCGACGGCTTGCAGCAGAAGGAGGCCGACAAGCAGGGCGGCACGGAGCACCACCGGGACGCGGGGCAGCGGCATGGCCGGGCTGTGCTGGCTGCACGGACCGAGACAGCGGATGGCGGAACGGAATCCAGCCGCCTCTCGCCGCCGTCGTGCCTCTTATAGGGCCGGTGCGGCCCCCGCGGGGGCGGAGCGCCGCTGCCGCCCGCCCCACCGGGAATGCCCGCGGCCTCCCGCCGCCGGGACGGGGGTGCGGCCGGGACGGGCCCCGCATCCCCGGCTCCGCACCCCCGTCCCGGCGGCGGGAGGCCGAGAGGGATGCGAGCAACCCCGCACCGGCATCCCCGGGAGGGCGGCGCCGGTCCCGCCGCGGGAGCCCAGGGACCGGCACAGGGCGCCGGCGACAGTGTCGGGTTGTTTCCGAGGCATCTCAGCCCCGCTGTGACGGCCCCCCCCGGCCGTGGGTCAGTCGAAGAGCCTGCTCGGCATGGCCTGAGCCCGTGGGGCTGGGGGAAAGGGGGAGGGGGGGAGAAGGATGGGGGGAGGAAGAAGGGGGGGGGGGAAAGGAAAAGGGGGGGCAACGGCAACAAGGGGAGGGAAGGGAAAGGAGGGGGGGAAGGGAAAGGGGGGTAAGAAGGGGGGAAAGGAAAAGGGCGGGGAGAGAAGGGGGAAAAAGGCAAGGAGAAGGGGGGAAATGAGGAGGGGGAAGGGGAAGGAGAAGGGGCGGGAAAGGGGAAGGGAAAGGAGAGGGGGAAAGGAAAGGAGGAGGGGGAAAAAGGAATGGAGGAGTGTGGGAAAAGGGAAAGGAGGGGAAGGAAAGGGAGGCGTGGGGAAAAGTGAAAGGGGGTAAAAGGGAAAGGAGGAGGGGGAGATGGGAAAAGAGAAGGGGAAAGAAAAAGGAGGGGGGGGGGAAAGAAGAGAGGGGGGGAAAGCGAAGGGGTGGGGGGAGCAGTTTCTGCTTTCACAGCATTCCACAAGTGACAGTCTCACACTTACAGAAAACCGAGAAGAACTTTCTGCGACTGGCAGCGTGTCATCGCTGTGGTTATCAGTCGGGGTGTTACACATCACACAGCTCTTCTCGGAGATGGAAAATGAAACCGCTCCGTCTGTTTTCTCTGTAAGCAGCAAGTGCCAAAAACCCACACAGATAAAGAAGGGGAAAACCCCCAACAGCAGTTTAACTATTTCAGTTTTTCTTCTCTCATTAATAACTTTGACCATGAGAATTTGCTTGAAAGCATCCACTTCAGCCCCTTAACAGCCCGATATGCCCTCTGCGTCAGTCCCTTGCTCATTCTGCTGTCACATCAGTTTGCACTTGGACTCTAAGTTTGTAGAGAATAAAATATTTTCTTAACAGGGAAGCAAGGCACAGACTAGAAAGCGTGTGTGCCATGATCCCATCTGTCAGGTATGGATGCAAACTCTGACAGATGTGGTTCTCAGCCTGCTCCAGCACTACAAAACTACCCTGAGAGAACCTGTAGCTTTCCTCCTGTCCCACCTTAGCATGCTAACCCTCAAATTAATAAGATCTCTAAGGTGAAGCAGCTTTCCCAACTTCCTATTCCTTTGGGAAGAAATAGGTATGGAGGGTGCAAGCTGAGGTCAAGAGGTCTCCTCAATGTTTGTTAGGAGGCTGTGGTGGAGTTTCCCATAGCACATGACCCTCTGTGCTGAGGACAGCGAGGTACTGCTAACTCTCTGGTTCATCTCAGCATCCAAGGCCACCAAGGACACGAGGGAGGGATCTGTGCTGTGGGCTGGGTTACCAACCTTCATTATTACCCTCGCTTCATCACACAGAGGAGCTGGTGAAAGGCACTCCTGGTGCAGCTGGGGAGCACAGCTCCAGCGAGCCTCCAGGTCTGGACACCCAGCAGAGATGGGCAGCAGAGGACGGAGAGAAGCAAGAGCACATGGGCTGGGTCGAATGTGCAAAGACTGGCCCGTACCATGACAACATCTGCCAGGCAGGAGACAGCCTCAGCACCACAAGGTGGCCAGAAGCACTCCATTCCTCCCTAAGCCTCTAAATGGCACCTGTATTTGTGTGTGTGTGGTCATGACCCCTTAACACCTCCTTACAGGTAAAGCAACCACCACAAAGACGCTTTCAAAACCAGCTTTCTGTATTGTGGCTACAAACACTGCTCACTTCCCTGTTAACTTCCTCTTCAAACAAGCACAATACACCTTATTCCTCCTGGTTCTCATACTCCTCAGCACACCCCCTCCACCAAAACGTCCCCCTGCATGGCACAGGACACCATTTCCTCTCCTAGAAAAGTTCTGCTTTGACAGAATGGAGAGGAGCCAGTCTGCCTACCTGGCCCAGGGACCACACACATTATCCATCAAAGTCACACCTGCACGCACAACCCTTCAAGCAAAGTGCCAGAAATTTTGGGCCTCCGGAAACAGAAGAGAAAATTAAACTCCACCCTAATGTATCTTCCAACCTCGAGAACAAATTTACGTAACCTTACCGATGACATTTTCAAAGTGCATTACATAGACCCCCCCTCCCTGACACACACACACTTTCTGCGACTGTGTCTCAAGAGAATTTGTATGAGAGGAAATGCAGCCACAAAAATCATAATATGGTTCCATAACCCATGACATAAAATAGTCTGCTTCATTTTGCCCTTCAAGTGGCCCCTCTCAAAATGTTGACATTCTCCTCTCTAGAATAATGCAGAAAAATCGTGGGTATGTGACAGAACAGGAGAAGAGAACAAATGGGCCCACAGAGAAAAAGTGCACAACTGAAAAGTACTTTCCTGAAACCTCACTACACGTGAGAGAAGCAGAAGAAAAATAAAACACGTGTTGAGCCACACATTTGTTCTGGGCGATGAATTCTCACACTCAAGGTGTGTCAGTTCCCTCCGCCATTTAAAAATTACAGTTGGCAGAGAAATAACATAGGCTGGCCACCATTGTTCCTAATCCAGCGTTCAACAGTGAACAGTCACCTAACTCTTGCATAGAAAGTAAAAATAAATAACTGCCAGTTCCCAATACACAACACAAACACGCTGGAAGTGGAATGGAGTGTCCAGATACAATGCATTTGGCGGGCGAGGGGAATTACATTTTTACATGACATGTTAAGAAATGTCTAGATAATTTTGAGAAGGCCACACGCAGAGCCCTTTAGACAATTCTAGATCATAAATGCTACTGCACTGGCCAGAAAAAGAGATTCTTTAGCCAAGCTCAGCATAGTTCCTACAGGCAGATTTTAAAACGAACTTAGAGCAGGATTCTCAAGCACGAAGAAACCTTAAGTAGAGTTTTAAAAAAATCTCAACTCCCAAAGTCCATTCAGTATGCTGAGCTCTTTGGGAAAACACACTGGCACACCATGTGGGTAGAAGAAGAGGAGCGACTGAAAACTCTCACCCCTTATTTTGAGCTACTTAATGCCGAGTTATTCTGGAAACGTATAATCTTAGCCTTACCGTCCCTTTAGCAAAGGTCATCTAAGTACAAATCCTACCTGCCTGGCAAGAGGGAAACGAATCCCAGCAAAGGCCCGTTCAGATAGCACTGCCCTTTGTACACCAGCTGGAAAAATATGGACCACCTAAACAAACAGCTTGCTGTTTTAGGCAATGATTCCTGAGGAGGAAAAACAATACCATCCTATACAGCGATTTCTTATGGAAAAAATCTATGCCTAAATAGAGCATTCTTATTCCACACTCCAGATAAAAAGTGACCACGATAGCTGCATGTGATATGGGTACATTCCCAGGGCATTTGCAATGTCCTGGGCATATTGCCACTTCTTCTTCCACCTGCTGCTTTTCATGACATGCAGGTGTCACACACAAAACAGTCAGCCGGTTAAAAAAGGACATTCTAAGTAGAAGCCAAACAAGCAGCACCTACTATGGTATCCTAGAAAGCACAGTCTTTATGTTTCAACATCCTTTTTCCCCTTTACACATCTTTTCTCCACAGCCGCCTCTGACTTTTGTTTGAACTAAAGGAAAGAAAAGCTGAAAATGCCACTTATTTCCCCAAAAACATCTGCTCCCCAGGTTCACTTCAAGCCCTTCCCACAGAGCAAGGCTGTGGGGAAAGGCTCTGTGTGGGGAGAACACCCTTTCTTCCAGGACAAGGACATGGTCCCCTTAGTCGGAGCAGCCTGGAGAGGAGGGAGGGCCAAATTCAGGAGCGCAGACCAACAAATGTGACCATGCACCATGCCGTCGCAGTCAGCCACAAAATGAATCCACGAATCAAGCTGCAGCTGACTCGCAGCACAAATGTCTTCGTGCCACAGCACTTTAGTGCATCTGTGCTGGTGCACTGCCTGCCCAAGGCAGGATGAAGCCTCAACTCACACCTGACATGCCCATGCCTTCAATTACGGGGCAGCAACCAAGAAGGGAGGAGTCTCAAATTTGGAAGGAATTCAAGTTGGCGCCTCCCAAAACACCAGCTCGTAACCAGGGGACTGCTGGATAAATCAGAAATATTGTTGCTGGTGACTTTGGCTGTGGAAAAACACCCAGAAATCATACCAACAGTCCTACCTTACGCTAGCTTGGAGTTTTAGTCAACTGTGGCTAAACAACGAAATTTTTGCTGGCAAAGGAAAGTCAGTCCTATACAACTTGAAAAGGAAGGAGAAAAGTGAAAATTAATATCTAAGCAGTGGCTTGGAGAGCCAAGCATAGCAGATATCAGGAAAGGAAACAAATTTCTACCAAGAGTTAACAGAGGAAGTGTTAAGTCTTGCAATTTATGCTCAGCAACATGCTGGCAGCAGACAGCCCTGATAGGGCTGGGATTTTCCCATGTTCATTTCTGCACTGGCTAAGGTTAGTAAGCTTCTACAGAGATAAATTCTCCGAAGGCCCAAGTCAGAACTCAGCAGCAGTGGCCCACATCCACTGTGCACCGCCTCTGCCTTGCACAATCCTTTCCAGGAGCGGCAAGTCCAGAACAGGGAGGAAAATGTGTCAAAGTGGCCTCGCCACAGCGACTTCCACAGAATGAGGAAGGGAAAACACACTGCAAGCTGCACAGGGAACTTCCCATATGGGGACATGGAAAAAACGTCACAAGAGAATGTCAGAGATCATAATCTGAGCTCCCATAGCCAGAAATATTCCACACCCACGACCAATGTGAGTCTACCACCTCCCATAAAAGCCGGGTTCCCCTTTTGTCCTCCTCCTCTCTTTTCTAGGTGACAAGAGCTCTGTGAGAACCCTCCTGTCCACCGGCACAGCCTAGGGGTGTCTCCTCTCCTTTTTCCAGTGAAGACCTTATCTCCAAAATGCTCCGTTGTCCCACGCAGCCTTGGGGATTTCAGTATTCAGTTAGTGACGATTCCCACATCCAAAGCTAGGCAAGCAGGACAGCTTATTGAGGCCACTAAATGAGCTCTAGTAGCCAAGAACAAATGACAGAGGGAGTACGGCTGAGCATGAAGGACTCTGGCACCTCACCATTCCATGGGGCATGAAAAGAACCACCAGGTACCAGAAGAAACCTCCCAAAAGAAGCCAAGCACTAAACCTGACCTCTAACAGAACAGTGCTGCCAGGGCACACCAAGACTCGTAACATCTTGGTGCCCTGTGGCCTAAAGCTAAAACACGTACAGCTGGGCAGCAGCTACCAACAGTCCCAGTACCTGCGGGAATTGGCCCAGAGAGGAACAGAAATATCCCAGGACAATCATTTCTTCCATGTCTGCTATCTGTGTCTTTTTAGCAAGGGTTGCTCACTCAGACAAATGATTCAATCCAGTGAAACAAACGCGGACTGTTACCATGCAGGGGATGGGGAAAGCCCAAATCACGCCGGCATGAGAAACTGAGCTGGGTGCGGATCACCGGGCAGGCAGCACACAGCCGAGACCCCCTCACCGACAGAATTTCCCTAGATAACAAATCATATACGTGCTACGGCCTCCGGGGCGGAGGGGAGCGCCTTCCCCCCCCGCAGCCGCCCGGCCTGCGCTCCAGGGCGATGCCTCAGCCATGACCCAAGGCCCAAGCGCTCACGGTGAGGCCTGACAGGCGGGGCCGGGCCGCGCCGACCGGCGGGCTCAGCTCCCCGGGGACGACCGACGGCTCAGGGCCCGGTGCTTACCTGGCTGTCAGCGGGGGCGGGAGGCAGCGGACACACACACACCCCCCACCCCGCCTCGGCGACCGCCGCCCGCCACGTCGCGACCAGCGGGCGGGGGTCGGGGTCAGGGGGTCAGCCCCGCGGCCTCCGCCGCGCTAGGGGGCGCTGCAGCGGCGGGCGGGCGCCACTTCCGGCGCGCTGCGGCGGGGCGGGCGATGGCGGCCCAGTTCCGCAGCTACGTGTGGGACCCGGCGCTGATCGTGGCGCAGATGGTGCTGCTGCAGGCCGGCTACTACAGCTCGCTGGGGCTCTGGCTCGCCCTCCTCGGCACCCTGGGCAGGACCGGGCCCTCCCTCCACCAGGTCTTCAGCGACGAGGTGAGGGGGCGGGCCCGTCCTGGACACAGGCCCCTGGGGCGGCGGGGGGGAGGCCTTGCTCGGAGGCTCCCCTGGGGGAGACAGGCCCCGCTCCCCGTGTGGGCATTCCCCGGTATGAGAGACAGTCCCCCGCCGTAGGTAACACCCCGCTATGGAGGCCGACCGCCCCGACTCCATGCAGCTGCCCCCCGGTATACGGACAGACCCGCTGTCTGTGGAGGTGCCCCCAGTATGGAGGTCCACCCCTCCCTTCGAATAGGTGCAACCCCCAGTACAGAGACAGCTGTACAGGTGCCACCCCCCAGTATAGAGACAGACAGCCCGTATAGGTTCCCCTAGTATAAAGACAAGCACCTCCCCATATAGGTAACCCCAGTATGGAGGCACAGCCCCCGTTTAGGTGGTACCCCTCAGTATAGAAACAGACCTGTCCCTTTTCTGTAGGTATCCCCAGGGAGAGAGACAGACCTCTTAGAAGGACTGCTGTAACTGCTCAGGCTCCACTTACGGATCATAATCAGCACAGGGCCATGCCGATGCAGCTGGGCCACGGGAGGAGATTACGTGCTGTGGGCTGTGATTTGTGCCATGGTTTCCTACTAATAGTCCCGTGTAGATTTTAGGCTTCTCAACCCCGCCGGGGAGGCTCTCCATGATGGCTTTCATCCTCAATGCGCTCACCTGGTAAGTCAGCAAGTAGCTGGAGTGCCTGTGTCTTGTTCTTTCTTAACATCAAACTTGTAAGAGAATTCAGCATGACATACTGCCTCTTTCAAAACATCTCCTGACAGCCCTGTGCCTGGTTGAGAGCATCTGCTGAGGGCAGTGGGGAACTGCTGACTCCTGACTTTCTAAAGCCTGGATAAGTCATTTCACTTCACTGCCTCAGTTTCCCAGCTGGCAATGAGATTTTCTTCTGTGAGAGCTTTTACTGAAAGTTAGAATTAATGGATCTCCGCAAACACTGATCTACAAACAAGAATGTATTTTGCCCCTGCCACTGGGCAAAGATTACTGGGGGAGATTGTGCAGAGAGCCAGGCAGGAAATTTTAAACTAAAAGCTCATTTCCCTGCTATCAGATGATTAAAAAGCTGTAAGCATTTAAGTCTTGCTGCAGCTGCTGGGAGCAAGATCAGAAACAACCTATCCTTAAAACATCTAAGAAGTCTAAAGCAGCTAAATAATTAGCACTGACAGCTTCTATTAGCTCTTGCTGTATCCCCTTTTCCATAGACACAGCACAGTTTGTTTATTAATCTGTCTTTATTTTGCAGTGCTCTGGGCTTGCTGTACTTCATCCGCCGAGGAAAGCAGTGCCTGGATTTCACAGTCACAGTTCACTTCTTCCACCTTCTGGGCTGCTGGATTTATAACTCACACTTTCCCTCGACTCTCACGTGGTGGCTGGTGCACATCGTGTGTACTGCGCTGATGGCTGCAATCGGGGAGTACCTCTGTATGAGGATAGAACTCAGAGAAATCCCCCTCAATTCTGCCCCCAAATCCAACGTATAGACTCGCTCTGGCAACAATATGCTGCATTATGCCATTGTTTCCAGCATAAGTGCATCTAAATGCCTGAGAATCACCACTGAAGAAGCACAGCAGGTCTGTTTAGACTTTTTTTTTTTTTGGACCTTGGTGACTGCATGAGCGTGAGCATCTTCTCTGGCATCAGCCAACAATGGGGGAGGAGCAGATGTTTATTTTGTTAACACAAAGCATTTAATATGACTGTATGGCGAGCGTGCTCTTAAACTCTTCACTCATAAGACTGTTAAAAGCCAGGTAGCAAAACTGGATGTGTGAGGAGCATCTGGAATTTAACAAATATAGGGGTGCCCTGTATGGGTAATGCAATGGTCAGCTCTTCTTGCAGGGGCTGGCACAGTGAGCAGTGGGGCTGGGAGCTGCTGCTTCCAATCTGTAACTTGTTTGGGCTTTGGTTGGAAAAAGAGTCAAGGAAGAGAATGGATGGGGAGAAAGAAAATAGTTGTACTTACCTGAATCACCAGCTGAGACCCTAAATAACCTGTAACATTAGATGGGTTTGTTTGCCATTTCCGTGTTTAATACATAGAGATGTCAGACAGCGGTTTGCTGAAGAAATCTTTTGTAATAATAAAAATATTATGTTGCTGTGAGCGTGTTACGGTTCTCCTGGGAAGCTGAGCACTTCAAGAAGTACCATGAGTGTCTGTATCATGGCAACAGGAGGAGTCGGCCAGAGGAGAACATGTGGCTGTAAGATGCCTGCTGTTTAGGGCACATAAAATTTCCTACAATAAATATTTCATACCTCTGCTCTGAAATGAAGGCATCAATGAGTGCTGTCTTGGGAAGTCAGCCAGTATAATGCTCGCTTCAGGAGCTGTCAGCAATCAGGGGTCTCCACGTGTTCAGCCCGAGGCTGGAGCTGACCCGGGGAAGCTTGCAAAGGTGTCCTGGAGCCACGCTGCAGTTCCCACTTGCCTGGGTCTTCCTGTCAGGCTTCAGAAGTCTAGCAACAGATCTGGTCTGGTAGAGGCGACGTTCAGTTAAGTGAGAGACTGCTGTTTGTTTCTCAAAATAACAGGATGTGCCTGCCTTTAGTGGCACTTCAAATACACATCACCTGTGGGCACGCAGGGACACCACCTTACTGCTAAGGGGCCAAAGCTGGATGGTTCCTCCAGCTCCCACAGCCCAAACAAGCAGATCTGCATCCTGCCTGATTTCCACTGAGGGGTGACCAGTTTGTGCAATACCAAATGAGGGCAAAGCCAGTTCTAAGGACAGATTTTCTCCTGTGTTCTAAGGACAGATTTTCTCCTGTGCAGCATCTTGCTGCAGTAACTTTCCTTTGTATGTTAATATTTGTAAGTGGTAATTTGCATAAATTGTTTGCTAGTTCAGTTTGTTGAAAAGTAGTGGGATGATTTGAGATGTAGAAGTTGATAAACTCTTTGAAGCTGCTCTTTTGACTTTTTTTACTGGCGGAGCTGTATTTCAATTCCTGCTTTCATATTCAGATACTATAAATTGGGCCAGGATAACATCCTGATGTTTTAAATAGTTGGCAGGTCTGCCACAGAGGAGGATTGCCGGTTACATTTGTTTAGACATCACTTTTTATATTCTGAGATTTTGCCAGGACCTCTTCCTGACCAAAAGCCCCTTTAAGCACGGTTTTAAACAGCAGCAGTCATTCAGAGGGAAGAGTTTGCACAAGTTTTTTTCTGGGCAGGAGCCAACGCTTGCTGGAGGGACACCCAGAGGTCACTTCCTAGGGCTTTCCCTGCAACCCTGCTCTGCAGTCAACAAGACAATTCATCAAAACCTTGCTTGTTTCTCATATATAAGGATACTTGCCTTTCTTCAAGTCACCTTCAGCCTAGATATAAACTGGTCTTCCAGTAGGTGCCAGTATCTCCTTCAGAAAAGAGCAGCGAGCATGCAAGCGATTGGGATCAGAGCTCACAGCAGAAGGCACGCTCTGCCTCTGGGCTGGACAAACACTGGCTTGATGTCAGTCGTATTTTAAGACTCTTTGAGGGTCATTTTGTCCTCTCCTGCTTTTTGTTGCTGTTATTGAGAAAGAACATCCCAGCCCTGCACAGGGAAAGTTTGCAGGTTTAATTCAAGGCTTAACACCAAAGCACAGTGTGAACTTATATGTACTTCAAGGGTGGTCTTAAGGCAAATCTGAGCTAGAAGACTAATTACAGTGAATATGAGAGAGCAGAGGAAAAGCCACATTCATCCCATTTCTTAAAGGAGAATGGGCGGCTGAACCCAGAGTTGCTGTGAGACCATATCAAAGAGGTGCTATCTTTGTTCCCCTGTAAGGACAGAGATGAAAACTTCAGACTGAGGAACACTTACCTCCTTTTTTTTCCTGAACATGAGATATGCTGTAACTGCTTCAGCAGCTTCCCTTGCCAGGGGTGGGGGAGGTGTGTGTGAGGGTACAGTTTGGTATCTGGAGATGCTCAGAGCAAGGCCACGAGAAGAATCCTTGAAAAATGTGCATTTAACACTGAGTCTGTGGGAGATCCAATGAGCTGCGCTGCATCAGCACGAAGTGTGCTGTAGGATTAGAAATTCTTTCTGAAAGTCTGCTGACTTTGCCTTTGAGGGCTGAATCTATATCCCTTTTTTCTTTTTTAAAGGAAATCTACTGTAATTGTCCTAGTCATAGGGGAAGTTCTGCTAAAAATGAAATATCGATTGAGGAGGGAACCTCTGAAACTCATCACTCCCATACTGTGAGACCTAATTTTCACTCACATGCTTTCAGTCAAGATTTCAGAGCACCTTTGGCTTTAAAAAAAAAATAAAAATTGCTGCTCTGTAGCAGAATGGTGGCAGATGGTCTTTGTTTCATAATGAATCTTTGTTTTTTGTGTGCAATGGACTTGAGGGATTTGCTTCCAGGGAAGATATGCCCCAACACCTGCTCTTCTTAGAGACAGTGGTAGTGTCAGTTAGCCATTTGCATCCATGGTTTTGCAAAAAGACGACTTCTTGGAGATCTCTGCTGAGACTTTTATATTCTCTTTCCCCAAAGCTGTTTAAAAGTAGAAAATTTTAACAGAGAGAAAGACGCCAAATCCAAAGAAAAGCTAAGGGTTGTGGGATTTTAGGGGACTGTGCTTGTTTGTTTTCCTAAAGGCATTAAACACCTATTCTAAATGAAGAGCAGGTACAGGATTTGGATCCAGAAGACTCCAGCCTTGCTTGTACACGATACCCACCTGCTTTAGCTTTCCCCAGCTACAAACCAGAGGCAGGAGAAGAGATAACAGGGGGAGCGGGGAGCAGGATCAAACAGCACATGCTGCTGCTGGAGCAGAGTAAGAAGAAAAACCAAAGGAGCTGAGTGGTTCACTGCAGGTTCTGCAGTGCTCTGGTTTACCCTTTCTCTCCTACTTATCTTAAGGCTTTGTGTCTGAAATGCCAAGTACATAAGTAACAACTCTGTTGTCTGTAGAAAGCCTAGGTTCATTGCACTGAAGTGCTGCCTGAACACCAGCTTCTCCTCCCTGACTTATTTCTTGGAATTTGCCTCAATTTATTCGTTCCCTCCTGCTGCTGCAGGAGCAGAACATTAAGTGAGAGAGAAGGTAAGAGGCAGAACACATGAATGCCAAAGCAGAGCAGCATGAGCCATCATTAAAAAGCCCAACACCACTGTTGGTAAAAGGATCCTTTGCTGTAGGAGAAGCTTGCCCACGTGCCTGTAATGCATCCGGTGGGATCTCTGGGGCTAGCAGGGTCCCAGGTCCCCTGCTCATACTGTAAAGCACATTTTCAAGTTTGGGGACACCATTTCAGAACTTCTCAGATCCATTTACAGTTGGAGGCATCTATTGCTGTGCCCACTCCCACAGCAGGCAGCACTCAGACCATCAGTGCCAGGGTCACCCTTCACTGTTAGCAGCTGCCTGCCCCGACTGAGGACAAAGCAAGTGCCCTTTGTCAGGGACAAACAATCTCTGGAAACAGCCAAAGTGATGTGTGACACATCTAGGAAAGCTCGGCCAAACGACCTCATTAGTTGAATGTGGAAATTTCAGATCTGATGGAAGACAGCTGAGTCCCATAATTAGAACATGGAGTTTACCACCACATCCAGCTGTTGAGCCGTAGTCTAGAGCATGATGAAGACCAGCTCTTTCCCCATTCAGCACTGCATGGGGACTGCACTGGAAGCAGCAGAAAGTCCCATCAGGACTCACCGTGCTTCCTCTTAGCGAGGAACTGCCCTGAGACCCTCCCAGGAACGGGTTACGTACCCACACTGGGTCACCATGGCTCCTACGGCCCTGTGCAGCCAGGCAGGGCACACAGCTTCATTAGCATCCTTAAAACACACAATTGCATCTTACTACCCAAAAATACTGCCGAGTGTTTCTAACAGACCCAGAAATCACTTGTAAGCACCTCCCTATTACAAATACCGTCATGCCTGTACTGAAGCCGCAAAACTAACAATTCCCTGAGCCACAAAGGAGGCAAGAAGAGACTCTGCTGTCGAGCAGGAGGGGGGACGAGTAACTTCTCTCGTGCTGTGGTTAAGCAATACTAACGAATGAGACTTTAGCATTGTTGTTTAGCATTGAGAGTGAACTATAATTGAACGACGGTGCTCGCACTATGAAAAGCTTACATGAGCATTTCACCAAAGCCTCGGGCTGGAAGTTGTACACTTTCAACTAGATATTTTGAATTTTACCCAGTTTAGTAAAATAAGGCCGCACAGGTGGTTCAAGCTGGAAGATAAGGAAGCCTCAGCCACCAGCAGAAGAGAAGGAACGTCCCGCCTGGACACAGAGAAAGAATCCAGTGAAGAATGAGAAGACCCCAGACCTGAATATTACTGTTGGTCCAAACTGTCACGTGAGGGGTGGAAACTCAGACTGTAAGGGTGTAATTGCCCAAATTTCTATATTATTCTCCATGGAGGTACCCAGATCGAGCTGTTCATGCTGCTGTACCATTCAAATAAACTACTTACTGATTTTACTTTAAATTACTTATATATCTCTCTTGTCTGAGACTCTGCTGCAGAAAACCTAGAGTGAAGAAATTTCTTTAACACTGCAGACTCTACAACAAACTTTAATACTCTGGAATTACACACTGCCACCCACAGAGACGGTACCTTTGGAGAAAGCTTTAAAACAAGAGAGTTGTTCTAAATCCTTTTTGTCATGCTATTTTGACACTCCCTCTTCCCCCAAATATTTTTGTCCTCTATTTCCTTAGAAAAGGGATGTACACATTACATGGGATTTACACAGGAATCCAGATGTGAGCGAGAATAGGTCATGCACCTGAGATTGTTCTTCAGCAGGGGTTTCACCATGTCCTCAAAGAAAAAAGGCTCGTACAGGCAGTAAGGTCTCCTTTCTGCCTTTGACGGGACATACACCATTACACCATCCCCTGTGCCTCACAAACCAGCCATGAAAATGCCCATCTTGTTTTCAGTGCCCACATCAAAAATCTGGAGAGTTGATCAGGTGGAAAGAGCCAGCAAAGTAAACAGGTTTCTTTCCAGTACCCGTAGAAGAGTGCAAGAGAATCCAGCGTTCACGGCCAATTTATCATTTTTCCCCCAATCCTCTGCCCCACATCTACAAGCTCACAAATTCCACAGTCAGCCAGATCTGTGCCTGTGCCTTGAGGCAGAAGGGGACAGGCGTCAGTCCAAATTATAGAGGAAGAGCAAAACGTGGGAGATGCTGCCAAGCTCTTCCACGTCTCACGGGCGCAGGATGGAGCAAAGCGTTCACGGAGCACCGCACAGCGTATTCCTCAAAGGTTTGGAAAAACAACACGACACGCTGCCACCACCTTTGTTGCGATACTTACAGAGCTGCCGTTTATAAGTTCAGCCAAGTGACGATGAGGGGGATGCCCAGGATGGAAACGTTGGGAACGTGGGTCCAGGCAAAGCTTTGGGTCATGCTGGGGCTGCAGAGGTCAAACAAGCTGCCTTGAAATTTGATTTTTTGCGACTCCCTTCTCAGCATCTCCCAGATGGCCACTGCTTCCTTCTGGCACTCCCAGAGCGCCGTCAGGGCACACGTGTGAAACTCATCCCAGTACCTGCAGCCGGGGGAGACACCGCACCATCAGTCCCTTTGCCGTAGCACAATGCCAAGGAGCTGGGCAGAGCCTTGCTGCCCCAAGCCGGCCCTGTGAGTAGCAACTGCCTCAGTATTCTGTCATCCGCTCCATGGTCTCACAAAGCATCTTGGCTAAAACTCCAAACAGCAAAACACACTGAAATTATTTCATGCCTTTTTTTTTTTTTCTTCTTTTTTTTTTCCTCCTGTCTCTGGAAGTCAATAAATTCCATTATTTTCCATCAACAAACGTCTCCCTTTGGCACTGAGCACCCTAAGTATCTAAAATGGGCTGCAAACAAAGGCCCAGCGTGTTTCATTCACAGCTTTCTCCAAGCTGAGTCAAGGGCGAAACGCAAACACAAAGAAAGAAGGACAACGTCTCCCGCAGGCGGTCGCAGCTTTATAACTAAGGCATGGGCAGGGGCGGGAGGAGATATTGACTGTGTTCTCATTAGACACATCTCCATTGATCTGCCGGGTACTACCCTGCACAAGTAGAAGCTGCTCAATGGAAAGAGACTCTTGGGGAGCACCAGGGGAAAACAACAAGACAGGCAGAGGTAACCCACAGTCCTGCAGTAAAAAAAAATCAGGAGCTGCTTGTTGAAGACCCATAGGCTGCCTCCCCTGGGGATGAGGACTTGGATTTTTACTTTTTATTTGATTACTTTCAGATCCAGAGGTATAACCAGGCAACAGAGAATCCCAGCAGAAACTGAGCTTAAAATTGCAGCCCCCAAGAAAGCTGTCCCAGGAGGGGCTCGGTGGACACCACCCCACCAGTCCGTCATGCTGGTGCCAGCGCCACGTGGGCTGACCCCGTGCTGTACTTACCCAGAGCAGTACTCAGCCTGCCGAGCTTCATCCCCTCCCCGAGCTCCTGCCTTACCTCTGGCGAAGCAGCGCGGTGGCTCTGAAGAAGCGGGGTTTGAGCCTTTTCCAGCGATCCCACGCCCACGGGTGTCAGGCTGAGCAGGGAGGGGTGGGCTCCAGCTGCCCAGGGACAAGGACAGCAGGCACCAAGCTGGGCCATGTGCCCCCCACTCAGCGTAGGGAGGACAAGAATGGCATCCCTGCCCGATTTTTTTTGGATGCCGAGTATCCGAGGATAGTGGGGCATTAGACTCCTCATCAGACCCCCCCAAAGGCTGTTGTAGGTGCTGCCCTGTGAGGGGGAGGGCACCCACAGCCTGGCAGGTGGCTGCATCCACTCTAGCGTGCCTGTAAGTCCCGACACAGCTGAACTCACAGGCAAAGTCTCTGTTTTGTAGGTACAAACCCACAAAATAAAACAGTAGGAGCCCGAAAACCTCAGCAAATGCCTTGGGTCATCCTCTCCTCTGGAAGTGGCTCCTCACCAAAACAAAGACTTCCCCAAGGGACAGATAAGGCTCTACACCACACTTGCTACTAACCTTCCCCCCACAACTTCTTTCAAAGTGAGTTTTTTATCTGAAAAGAGCTTCACAAAAGCATTTCCTATTGCAGCTTCTTTGGAGGAATGCTGGCACCCAGCGCTGGGGCAAGGCAGGGACCAGCCACGGGTGGCACCCCCTGGTTCCCAGCCAGCTCCCTGGGCTCTGCCAGCCCCCAGCACCCATGGACTTGCACTCTGAGGCACCTCCTGCACCTCAGTTTTGCTGTTCCACCTTATCTGGGGCTGGGCATCGCCTCCAAGCCATAATTTACCTGCAAGCTGTGGACTGCATAGAGGACAGGAGCAATTGCTCTGCCATCTTCCCCATCACACCAGGACACCAGGCACACGTGCCACCCCTCAGGAAGGAGATGGAGCCCGGACAGCTGAGCAGGGACCCTGCACGTGGGAAAGGGGCACCTTGGTTTTGTTCAAGTACCCTGTGCTGGAGACAACACCTTGTGCGGACAGGCGAACCCGAGCACTCTACTTGGTTTTCCTACTGGGGCTTACGTCAGAACACCAGCTGTGAGGGAGTTCATTAAACCGAGTCACTCTGGCAGAATAAATATCTCCAGAAAATGAGAAAAGCTGGTGCCAGCCCAGGTGACCTCCCACGCTCGTTCCCAAGCTGCAGCAGAAGGCAGCTCTGCCAGGCAAGGGTTAAACCTGACCATGTCTTCCAGCAAAGGATGGCTGAGGGAATGATGACAGCTCCTGCCTGGTTCTGGATGGCCATTCCCAGTGTTTCACCCTTCAAACCCTCCATCTGCTCAGCCAGGCAGGCTGCCGTCAGCTCTGGGGCAGCACGGTGCACGCAGAGCCAAGATGCCACCAGCCCCACGCCAGCTCCCAGTTCCATGTCTGTCCCCCTACCCGCGCTCCCGAAGATGGGACCACGGATCCAGGAAAGCAGACAGCAGCAGAGAAGGCTGAAGCTTAAAGACCAATAATTCAGAAATACTTCCTGGCAGGAAGCTGGGACATCATCACCTGCTTCCTTCAGCCACAGCACGCCTGGCTAGCTGTGCGCTGGGACTAACAGGAGAAGCTGGCATGGCCCTAAAGGTGCAGAGCCCCAGCCCTGCCAGCGGGGAAGATCCCAGGACCTGTTCTGTGATGGTTTGTGCCCCAGAACCTGCAAAAAACCTTCATCTCGCACATTTCATGTGAGTTTCAGCAGAGGAATCAATCCACCATCAGTCAATCACAGCAGGTGCTTGGGCTGCATGCTCGGCTGTTTCCTAACACCAAGAAGCCACATATTCAAAAAAGGCATATATCACAGCCGAAAGCAGAGCAGTTCCTGTTTCAACCCAGCCTTCAGCCACATCCCACAGAGAATTTTCATCCTGAGCTCAGCTGTCCCATGGAGCCAGGTGCCCAAAGGCACTTGGGGTTTCCTTTAATTGCTGTCTGCAGTTCCTTGTAACTCCTTTGTGCTCCCCACAACTCACTGCTGGGCACAAAAAGATGGCCCCATTTATCCAGACAAACATTTTATTACCAGTCTTCTACTTGCCCCCTACCTCACCACTTCCGCTTATTTGCTTTTTAAGCAGACCTTTCCCCAAACCCACCCAACACCACCCTCGTTACCCAGCTCTTCTACGATTATTACAGCTCTGATAAAGTTAATGCCCTCCCAACACCATCTTCTTGGGGCACTTGCTACAAACTCACCAACACAAAAAGGGGGGACAATTCAAGCCAAAAGGAGGAAAGCTCTCACAGGAAGGGTCTCAGGAGAGGCAGAGGGAGGGAGAAGGATTGCTTTAGGCAGCAGGATCCAACTGGAGACTGGGTGAAGGCTGCTCCCTGCAGTGCTGGACCCTGGGACAGCTCAGACACCTGCGAATCGCTGGCTGGAACCCACATGTCCAGGGGAGACTTTCCTGTAGGGCAGAAGGTCCCACCAGCCCCACTCCTGGCTGCAGGCATGCAGGGGGTCGCAGCACAAGTCCTGGGGATGAAGCTATTGGTAAGGGCCAGGGACGCCAACTATGGTTGGACCCATGCAACAGACAGACAGAGGGATGGAGGGAGGGATGGAGGGAGCTCACCAGGTCTATCTGAAATCAGAAAAGCTGGGGAGCATAAGCGTGTCCACCTTACTCACCCACAGACTCGGTGCAAGCTCTGCAGCTCCACACCATCCGCCTCCTCGTATGTGGCCATGTTTTCCCCCAGCTGGAGGACGCAGTCTGAGAAGCCTTGGTAAACGCTGGAGCAGGCGGTGCCCGATGCCAGCAGCCCGGCCAGGTGCCCTGCCAGCCACCCACGGGGTCGGCGTCAGCGCCCACACCTCGGGGGACAGAGCCCACCTCCCTCCCCGGGCTCACCTGGGCACACCACGGCCACCACCGTGCCGCTGCCACCCAGGCACGGCGAGCTGCCCCTTCCCCGCAGGACACACACCAACCTCATGCTGGCCCTCGCCCCTGCCCAGCCCCGCCGCCCTTTGCGGAGAGCCCCAAAGCGCCGCTCCGCCGGGGCAGGGAGCCCATGCGGGGGCAGCCGGAGCACCCCAGCACCGGCACCCCCGGCCCGGGGCCCAGGGCACAGACAGCCGGGGGGGCTCGGACAGCTCGGCACCGCCAGCCGACACCCACCGGACACACGCACAGCCCCGACAGAGCCACACAGAGAGGGGACCCCGCATCGCCCCCCGCCTCCGCACCCCGGGGAGCGGCCCCTCCACAGCCCGGCACCCCACAGCCCGACCCCCGCCCGGGTAGCCTTACCCAGGGACAGGAGCAGCACGGCCATGCCCCAACGACGACCCATCCCGACTCCGCTTCACGCCGGCATTGGGCTCGGCCACCGCCGCCCGCACCACCATGGCCGGCAGCGCTCCCCGCCCGCCTCCGCGGGGAGACCGCCCCGTCCCGGCCGCCGCTAATGAGCCGCTAATGAGCCGCGGCTAATGAGGGGGCGGGCGGGGCCGCGGCTCCCGAGCGCCCGGGGGCAGCCCCGTGCCCGCAGCCCCGGCCCCCCGCCGCTCCCCGCATCCTGCACCCCCGGCCCGCACAGCGTCGCCCCCCCTCGCCACGCTGCCGGCACCCACGGCTCCCCGCACCCCGACACCCTGCGCCCACCGCACCCCTGCACCAGCTCCCTCTCCCCAAAGCCCCCCGCAGCCTGCGCTGCCCACTCCACGGCTCGCCCCGAGTGGCGACCAGGGCCCGGGGCCGCTGCCAGCAGCGGGAATGCCGGAGGGCAAGGAGGGCTCTGCTCCGGGCTTCAGCTCTGGACACGGCCCCGGCTAAAGCAAGGCAGAACCAGAAGCAAAGACCTGAGCGTGGGGAGGTTCAAAGCCTTAAACATCAGCACCTACAGCTCCAAAACCTTCTGCCCTCATCCTTGTACCAGCCATTCCCAAGGATGTCATGGTCCTCGGGTGATCAGTTTGCATTTTGCAGCTCTGCGGCCTCATCCTGGCTTGTGCCCCATCCCTCCCTTTCCTTTCCCTCCAGCAGCAAGGCCAGCAGCAGGTTTCCCGCCTGCTTTGATGGCATCACAGCAGGGGTCGGTCACAGCAGAGCTCACACTTGGCTGGGGACCCCTTTGCTCTTGGGGACACCACTCTGCAGCAGCCCATGAACCCCGCTGGTGCCCAGGTCCGTCCCTGCCATCAGCCGCATCCCATCCATGCACAGGGACCCCCTGCCCCCAGGGCGCCCGTGCCAGCACCCCCAGCCGCCTCCAGCCCCGCCATCCCCGAGACACTGGAACCACAACTCTGCAAACGCCGCGGGTGCCCAAACAAAGGCAAAGAGAACTTGGGTGTGAAAAACATGAACACAACTCTTTATTAACAACAACACAACTACCTACAACTACTGACAAAAACACAAGTAACTACAAAACACAACGGTAGAAATACAACTGTAGAAATACAACTATATAAATACTATAGAAATACAACTAACTGTAGAAATACAACTATATAAATCCTATAGAAACCCAACTGTAGAAATATATCTATATACATCTCTTCTTCTTTGTCGCTCTTGTATGTTGCTTTGAACTCCCACACGTCCGCTGCCCCTGAAAGAAAAGCCAGCGGCACGGCCGTTTGGCTAACGAGCAGCGCCTCGCCGAGCAGAGCTGGGGCTTCCCGAGCCGGCTCAGCGGCAGCAGCTCCTTCGGGTTGGGCTTCGCCATGACGGGCATTCGATGGCCACAGCCCTGGGACACGCTGGGGACAGCGGGACTCTGCCGCCAGCGCTGAGCCCCACCTGGGCTCGGGCTTACACTTGCCTGTCCCGGCCCTAAGGAACCGCTCCCGGCCCAAAGCGGACGGGGGCTCAGGGCAGCGCGGTGGGGGCGGTTGTGCCGCCAGCACGAGGGCAGCGGCTGCCGTGTCCCTGCAGCGGGGACCACCCACCCCAGCCCCAGCCCCAGCCCCATCCCGGTGGCAGGAGACCCTCCCTCCCTGCG
This sequence comes from Rissa tridactyla, assembly GCF_028500815.1. Lineage (NCBI taxonomy): Eukaryota > Metazoa > Chordata > Aves > Charadriiformes > Laridae > Rissa > Rissa tridactyla. The sequence goes on from NC_071477.1 coordinate 11,448,134, forward strand.
GGCAGTGCATGGCGAGCACGTGCCTGTCCTCCTGATGGCACGTCCACATCCATTGCCTCCTCCTCCTCCACATCCACCTCCATCTCCTCCACTTCCTCCTTCTTGTCAACCTCCATTTCTTCTTCTATGTTTATATTCCTGGCAGCCTCGTCCACAGCCTCCAGTGCAAGTTCTAACATCCTAAGACAAGAGGCAAGCAGAAAAGTGCATTGGTCCTGCCCTGCCCAGCCGAGTGGACCCGTGGGACAGGGCTCTCCACACCCCTGCCCCTCTCGCTGGCCAGGGAGAGCCGTGGCCACAGCCCCAGCAGGAGCTGGCTGGACCTGGGCAGCTCCTTGGCCACCAGCACCCACCAGCACTGGCGCCCCAGTGCCTGCAGCTGGAGGCTCCTGTTCTTCTGCATCTTCATCATTTTGGTGTTTCGCATGGTCTTCTGGATCTGGCGGAACAGAGAGGGCAGGGGTGAGTGGCCCTGCTCCCTGCCCCATGGGGCCCTGAGCACACAGCCCGGCCAAGGCCCCCCCCCTGCACAGACCCCGGCCCTGCGCCTGCCTGGGCGCCCCGAAGCTCCTTACTCGGTGCAGGTGGCCTTTGGGCTCAGCGCTGCTCCGCTGGCAGGGCTCAGCTCCCACAGCTCCAGCCTGGAAAGGGGCAGCGCAGGCACCGGCTCAGGCTCCGGCCAGCACCCGCCTGCTCCCGCCGAGCATCCCTGCGGCACCAGCCCGGGGCAGCCTGGGCTGTGTGTGGGGACGTGTCCCCCCGGTGCAGGGATGCTGCATCCCAGCAGGGCATGAGCAGCCCAGAAGGGCTTCTGCCAGCCCCTGGCCTTGCAGGGGTGGAGGGAGAGGGCAAGACAAGGTCCCGGCCCCCGACCACTGCTGGGTGCCCACCTCCGAGGAGCAGGGACGTACCTCTGCCAGCGCAAGCCTCTTGGTCTTCGTCGCCTTCATTATCACAACGCTAGGGGAAAGGTAATGGAGCAGGTGGGATGGGAAGGGAAGGGCTGGGTCGAGGGTAGGAGCTGTGAGGAGCAGGAGAGCAGGGCTGTGTGGGGAGCAGGAGAGAAGGGCTGTCGGGCACAGGACAGAGGGGATGCGTTGTGCCCGTCGCCAGGGACTGGCAGTTACAGATGGAACACGGGCCATGGCAACGGGAACGCAGTGGGCATGGGGACGAGCCCCCTTAAAGGGGGGGCAGCTTAATACATACCTACCCCCCAAAGTTAAGAATCCCAACACATTACACTTCAGTCCTGTCTTAAGCGGCTCTTCCTCACCATCCCCTCATGCCTGACCATCCCCTCATGCCAAGCTGCTCCTCAGTTTAGTCTCAGAAGCGTGCCGGAGAAGACGTGCCCAACAGCATCCAGCCTACGCTGCTGCGGGCTACGCTGGCCGAAGAGCAGGAGCTTAAAGAGGAGGCTGAGACCGTGGTCGGGGAAGTGCTGGATGGGGGAAGGCGCTGGATCAGCCCCTCCACGTCTTCAGGAGGGCTCCCCATGGGGTCAGCGGGAGGTTGTTTGCCAGTGCCAGAGAGGCAGAGCCTTTGGACACTTCTCCTGCGGAGCGATGGGAGGAATTGGGATTGGTGGCTCGAGAGATTGTGGCGAGCACGTTGGGGAGCTTTGGGCAGCGTTTGGTCCTGAGGAGGTGTGCGGCTCCTGGGGCAAGGAGCCCCCGCGCAGCTCCACCAGGCGGACAATAAAACGTTTGCTCCCAGGGGGTGCCTTGTGCCTTCCTTCCTTCAGGCCAGGCCATACTGTGTCTGTCCGGGCATCTTCCCTGCAATGATTTCCCTCCTCTTCCTCCCTCCCACAGCCTGGGTCAGACGAAGACCCAGCTTTTGTCTCCTTTGGGAAGCTTTGTGGCCGGGCTATCAGAGGGACTGGCCCAGCTCTGTTGAGCCTGGGTTCTGGCGGTCCTTGTGTTGAGATCCTTTCTCCAGGGCTCTTTCTCCTCAGATCAAGCAGCCCTGCACAAAACCCTTGCTCTCACCCCTCCGGGGACGGACGGTGGCGTCTCCCCCTGGGGACCACTCTGCCACATGGCCTTTGGGTCTCCTCGCTGCGCAGCGGGGAGGCAGGTCTATTGTGGAGGCCCAGAACGGTGCAGCGGAGCAGGTTCGAGCAGCCGGTGCCAGGGCTCACCCAAAGAGAGCTGCAGGCGGGGAATGGGAAAAACCAGGGCAGGAGGAGATGGCCCTAAATCAGGGTTCTTCACCCGCTGTGCAAAAACCAATCAACACACTGAGTCGAGATATTTGGCTTTATTTCAGTTCTGCAGAATCGGGTGCCGGGCGTTTAACAACAGCCAGCACACCACGCGTTTCCGACAGTCCCAGGTTCACAGTGATAAGATACAGCCCATGAGTGAGCTACAGTTCCCTTACCAGCCCTCATCACACACATGCATTCAAGTCCAAGTTTGGAATGGTTTGGGAGATCCCCCTAATTAGGCCAATTAAGGTTTAATTTCAGGAGTTCAGCTCAGGTTCCATCAAAGTTCTACTACAATTCTATACAAAGCGCTCCTGTAACTTTTTAACCATATTCTTTTGACATCCCTACTCTAACCTTTTCCTGACCCATGAATGTACCAAGCACTCTCTTTTTCCTTCAGAAACAGTACAAAATGGCTTTTATTACAAAAACATAAAAACCCCACTCCCTTTTTCCTTCAGAAATAGTACAAAATGGGTTTTAGTACAAAAACATAAAAACCCCTCTCCCTTTTTCCTTCAGAAATAGTACAAAATGGTTTTTAGTACAAAAACATAAAACCCCACTATCACTAGCACATGCTGCAAAATCTAAACAGAACAAATGCACCCCCCCTGCCCACAGGAAAACAAACACAGTCCAGGGAAGGGCCCAAGACGGGAACCCTGCGACGCTGCAGCTGCTCCGCGGCAGGACAAGGTTCAGCGCAGCTCCCGAGTCTCTGCCATCGGAGCAGCAGTTTTGGCCTTCAAGGTCTTGAAGTTCCTGGCCGGTCTTTGCACAGCACGCAATCCAGTCCCGCTTCTATTTTCGGTCTTGCGCCAGCTGCGTCTGCAGAAGGGACACCTGAAAGAGGCCAAAGGCCCAGCTCAGACAAGCCCACGCTGGTAGGACCAGCCCTAGCTCCACGGTACCGGCTCTCGGGGAAGACGCACCCTCTAACGCCAGCCCCGACAAACACTTGCTCTTCGGGGAATGGAAGTCGCAGGTTCCCAGAGTCACCCTGGCCTCACCTCACACTATCAACAAGTTGACTTTCTCTCTGGCTTACCATTCACACGTACAACCCCGAGACATCACATGGATATGAGAGAGAGAGGTTCCTACAGGATTAAGTCACCCAACTCCCCTTTCCAAGAGAGAGACTGGGGCTACTGCCACCTTACTGCCACAGGCTTTTTCCTCAGCAGGAGAGTTACTGGTTACACAAGGCACTGAGGAACTCTTCTGTTCTCATCTGCCTTAAAAACGTGACAGCTGGCGTGTGAAAAGGGAAAATGGGAAAGCTCAACAAGACGAGCAAGGCAAGCATTCCGTTTTCTGAGTTTCCTCCAATCCCTCTCCCACCCTGCCTGACCCACAGGCACCACAGAGACCAGACCTCGGTGAACGATGCTGTCTGGCCATGGCCAAGGGACGCATCTGACTGGGTATTCCCACTGCCTGCCCGTCTCCCTTCCCCATGGCCAAACAAAACTCGGGCCACAGCATCGTGCAGAGCTGTGCCCACCAGCACAGCCACAGCGGCTTTGGATGAGAGCTTTCCTGCTCCTCAGCCGGTCTATACTGGGGGGCTGCTGCCATCGTTCCTCCATCTGGCCAGAGTCTCCTCCCACCAAGTAAGATCCTGGTCTCACCTGCTGAGACACCAGCATCTCGTGCTGGTCAGACTCGGAGACAGAAAATCCGCCTGCATCTGGCAGCGCACGACCTCTGCAATATCTCCTCAGTCGCCTCCGTTCACGTTCCACCTGCACGTTGGATAGGAGAAAGGGTCACAGAAGCCTGCCACCAAACAAGGAGCAAAAGGACCTCTGGACATCACGGCAAGGAGATGGCTGCTCAGAGACTGTGAATTGCACCACAGAACGCTGGGGCCAAAAAGCACTCCAAGTAGCCCACGGAAGAGAGCGAGCAGGAGGAAAGAGTTCCTGACACAAGAGTGTCCAATGGGTGTGTATGGGGACACTGGGGCAAGAAGGGTGGTACCGCAGTGAACGTGCATTTGCGAAGGCAACGGGGTGCCAGAAGAGAGAGAAAAGACAAAAGTGTGTGGCCACAGGGGACAGCGGGAGAGGGAAGGAAACAAGCCGAGGACTCCACAGTGCTGCCTCTGGGAATGCGGTGTCTTCCAGAGGACCGTGATGCTGCGCAGAGGCAGCAAAAGCCTGGTCTACCTCCTCCAGAGTCCTCCTGAGCTCAGCACTGTATTGCTTCAGCTCCGTCTTCTCCCGGTCCAGCCTTGCAACTGCTCGCTGCAGACGTTCCAGCCGCTGCGACAGGAGTCTCTTCTCCGAGAGCCAGGACAGCCGCTGCCCTTCTGCAATCGCCTGCTGGGGATTCAGAGAGCAGATGATGGGAGTGGTGCCACAGAAAGGAGAGAAGGGCCAGAGTCAACACATCGCGGAGAGCGACCATGGAGGAAAGGACAGTGCTACGTCCCTTCTCCTCCTCCTCCCGGCCCACAGCCCAAAACAACACTCTCCCTTCCCAGGGGCCCTCCTCCACATCACCTCGGAGAAATCCCTGCGCCAAAAGAACACCCTGAAAGCGCAATGAAGCCTTCAACCTCACCAGCCAACGGTACCATTTCCATTCTCTCTAATACCCTGGGAAAGCTGGACCTCAGAAGTCTCCATCTCTGAAAGCATCCTCTAAGCACCATCAGTGTCGCTGCTGTTCAGCCATCCTTACAAAATTCTGCTACGTTTAGTACATTCGCTTGGTCAACTGTGCCCTTTCCTTTCCATGCCAAACCCCAGCCGCCACACATTGCTTAATCTTGCCTAGATAGGAGAGAACCAATCACCCACGCACAGCTCTTGGACTCGCATTAATTTTAACGCCAAGCTGCGTAGTTCTTTCATTACTTCTGGGCTTGATGGAAAGCGTTTGAGCAGCTGAATGGTGAATTACTAGCAAACATTGTCTTCTCGGCCCAAGCACAAACACAGGCTGGGCAGAGAATGGATTGAGAGAGCCCTGAGCAGGAGGACTTGGGGGTGATGGTCCATGAGAGCCGGCAACGTGCACTTGCAGCCCAGAAAGCCCCCCGTATCCTGGGCTGCATCCCCAGTAGCGTGGCCAGCAGAGCCAGGGAGGGGATTCTGCCCCTCTGCTCTGCTCTGCTCTGGGGAGAACCCCTGCAGTGCTGCCTCCAGCTCTGGGGCCATGAATATCAGCACACGGACCTGTTGGAGCGGGGCCAGAGGAGGCCATGAAGATGCTGCGAGGGCTGGAGCCCCTCTGCTGTGAGGACAGGCTGAGAGAGTTGGGGGGGTTCGGCCTGGAGAAGAGAAGGCCCCGGGGAGACCTTAGAGCCCCTTCCAGTCCCTAAAGGGGCTCAGGGGGAACGGTTTTAGACTGAAAGAAGGGAGACTGAGATGAGATATTAGGAAGAAATTCTTTGCTGTGCAAGCGGTGAGCCCCTGGCCCAGGTTGCCCAGAGAAGCTGTGGCTGGCCCATCCCTGGAGGGGTTCAAGGCCAGGTTGGACGGGGCTTGGAGCAACCTGGTCTAGTGGGAGGTGTCCCACTGGCATGGGGGTAGGAACTAGAAGATCTTTAAGGTCTCTTCCAACCCAAACCATTCAGTCATTTGATGAAGTCTCAGCCAAGCTCCTCAGAACAGCGTAGGCTCACAGCCTCCATTTTCACAGCTCGGCTCCCTTTTCATCAAGGAAAAGGTGCAGACGGACTGCAGGGTCAGAAAGGGACCAGACCCTCGTGCCCTCCTCACAAGACAGGCCGCAAACGCCAGTACCAGGAACAAGGGGCCTGTTCCGTCTGCTCCAATACCTCTGTCAGCCACCAAAGGACAGAAAGGAAGGAACAAAGTTCCCCCGCCTGCAGCTGGCAGCAGCGTTAGGAGTCTACTCCATGGCGGGCGGGAGGCTGGGAAGATCCCAGCCCTTTGCTGCCATGCTTTGGCTGGGGACCACCCAACCTTCTGTTGAACTCCTCTTACGCCCACACGCAACCCGTGCCTGCATTTACTGTCCCACCAGAGTCCTGGGGGTCTCCACGCTCCTTCAAGGACGAGCCACTGGCTCTGCTGCCTGGCCCGGCACCGTGTCGCCCGGGACAGACCACTGCTGCCATTTCACACGCTCAGGCTGTTCTTCTCCTAAAGCCAGCCCACAAAGCTTGCTTGAAGGATTCAGAAGCATAGTGTTTCCTACCACGTCTTGCAGGAGCTTGTTTATCTCCCCTTGGTGGTCGGCCTCCCGAAGTTTGAGGGTGTCGGTATGCTGCTGCTCTTTCTGCAGGAGCTCTTGCGCCATGTTTTGCTGTTCCTGCTTCAGGAGAGACCTCTCTGCTTCCAGCTCCCACTGAAGGCACTTCACTTCCCCTGCAAACACGACAAATGGCAAGAGTCAGAGGCTGCACAAACAGCGGCTCTGACTTTACTGACCTTACGCCCTTTGAGTTTCCGTGGAGGAGGGGTCTGTCTCCAGCTCCTTCACTCCTCAGAAGCACTGCGGACAGAGAGCTGCTTTCATACCACCTTCCCCGGGCACGGGGTCACCAGAAACGGGAGGCTCTCACCTTGGATCACCTCCTTGGCCTGCACCACCGCGTGAAGCTGGGTTTCAAGATGACTCCTGGTGATCTCCAGCTCAGACAAGTGCTGCTGAGCCTCCAACAGGCTGCATTCCACGGTCTCCTTCCCTGACCTGCAAAGCATGAATACAGAGAGAAAGGAGCTGCTTGCTCCTGACACCCACAGGGAGTTGTTCCAGGAAGAAGCGGTGCAAGATCCCTACCCCTGCCTACGGAAAAAGGCTCGCGTGGAAAATCCTACACAGAGAGCCTATTTCTGCCCTTTAAAATAGCAATGCGGGCCCCTGCGAGGGAATGGCCAGGCTTCCCTTGTCACCTGGCAGGACACAGAAAGCCCAGCTGAATTGGACTGCAATAGCCAAATCTTCACTTGCTGGGGTCTGATCCACGACACACGGGTAGCTGCGCCCACCAAGCCTGTGCCAGCAAGCAAAACTTGGATGGACAACAGAGGATGTATCTTCAAGGAGGAGAACAAGCACACAGTCCCGATTACACCAGTCTCTGGCAGGCCAAAGTAACTATGTCCATTTTAACAGACACCAGTGATGGGCAGGAACCCCTGAAGGCTGGCGAGAATTCAAGAGAGGTTTCCCTGCTGCTGGTGTCACCAGCTCTAGCTCCTGCACCATACTAACACGAGTTAGCTTAGTTTAATTATGTGTGGTTTAATCATGGCTCCATTGAGAGCCCACTCGGCTTGCTGTGGACGTCACAGAGGAACATGTAAGGGGGCATAAACATGAGCTCAACGCTCAGGAGAGCTTTGCCAGCTTCAGCTGTCAGAAAAATAACCTTCAAATCAAGGTAGACTTTGGTTTTTTTGCTTGAAATTCTTCCGTTTTCTGTCCATGGAAGCGAAAACATGTGAAAAGCGCAGAGGATGCAATCAATCCCCATGTAACCATTGTCACCTTTACCATTACAGACATTAAAGAACGTCCTGCCCAGGGTCTCCTCCCTGCCCTTACCTGGCCTCTGCCAGCTGCTCCGAAAGGCCTTGTCTCTCCCGCTCCATGGCTGCCAGTCGCACCTCCAGGGCAGCCTTCTCCCGCACCAGCAATTCCTTCTCTGCGCACACCTCGGCCAGTGCGTGCCCTTGGCGAGAGGACTCCTGGCGCAACTGCTCCAGGCCACTGCGAGACGACTCTTGCTGGCGGGAAACCTGAAAGCGGGACAAAATGCAGTGAGAGTCCTTGCGTGCAGCCCTGGCTTTTGTCCCAGACAAAGGCTCCAGAGCTACACAGTTTGCTGCTTTTGCCACATGGGAGAACAGTAGAGTCGTGGATGCAGTCCTCTCTCTGCAACTTACCAGAAGCCAAAAAGGAGGCCAACACGCACAGCTTCACCCAGCCAAGCAGCCACATGCCCACCCAGAAGCACCAGGTCTTTGGTCTCACCTGAAGGAGTTTCTCTTGGGCTTCTTCCTTCTCCTCTGCCAGGACCCCCAGCTCTACCCGCAGCTCCTCTTGTTGCTCCTCTGCTTTCTTCAGCAGCTGCTCCAGGTGGGCTTTCTCTGCACAGAGCTCTTTGGTTGTTCTTTTACACAAGCTCAGCTTCTCCTGGGCAGAGATCTTTGCTCTCTCCATCTCATCCACTTTACACAAGAGAGCGTCATTCTCTTCCTCCAGCTGCAATCACAGAAGCACAGAGGAAATTAAATACAGCAAGACTTACTCTGAAGAAGAGGAGAGCAGCAACTCCACATCCCCTGCGTCTCGCTGATATACTCCCAGGTCAGCGCGCCCAATAAGCACGTGCGGACAAACTACCCCAAAGAGCCTGCGTGGTCTCATCACCATTTCCCAAGAAGAAGGAGGACACTGCATTTAAACAACAGTAGGAGAATGGAAAGGGAGCAACACGGTGTTCAAAGACGGGTAGACGTGGCGCTCAGGGACATGGGTTAGTGGGGTTTTGGCAGTGTTAGGTTCGTGTTTGGACTCAATGATTTTAAAGGTCCCTTCCAACCTAGACAATTCTACGAGTCTACGATTGTCCCTGTCTTCCCCTGCCAGAAACAGCATCTGTGGCGCTCTTGCTAGACTTCCTATGAAGGTTGGGCTTGGACAGAAAAAGGAACCCTTCCATATTCAGTCAGTCACACTCTCAGAAGGCAAGAAGTCTGAGAAGAAGCAGCAGCTGGAGACAAACACCTGCCAAGACCTTTGGCAACTCTGCTCACCTGCAGCACAAGTTTGTTCAGTTGCACTTTGTCCAAAGCAAGAGCTTCATTGATACAGCTCATGTTTGATGTTGCAACACGTAGATCGGCAAGTTCAGCACTCAGCTCATTCTGAGCCCCTGTCAGCTCTGCCACCGACTGCTCGGCCTGAAGAGACAAAAGAACAACATGACAACAAGGGCAGGGAAATCCCTGCCTTCGAGCAGCAACTCCACATCCCCTGCGTCTCGCTGACATACTCCCAGGTCAGCGCTCCCAATAAGCACGTGCGGACAAACTACCCCAAAGAGCCTGCGTGGTCTCATCACCATTTCCCAAGGAGGAGAACAGCACATTCCCTGGCGTCTACTGACACGAAAAAAGCATCTGTGCTGGTCTTGCTACCACAAGGTGACCATACCTTCTCCAGGGCCACTCTAAGCTCATGCTTCTCTTCCTTCAGCACATCCCTCTCAAGGTGCGATTCCTCCAGCGCCTCTCTCGCAACTAACAACTCATGCTGTAACAAGCAGTGTTTGTCTTCGAGTGCCACTAAGTCCTTCAGTCTGTGAGAAGGGGAAAGACAAACAAGTTGTCAACGTAAAAACATTCTCGTTTCCAAAACCAGGAGCACATACTGTGTCCCAGCTATGGCAGATGGAATGACTTCCAATGGCTTTGTACCTACACCTAAACACCACCGGCATTTCCTGACTAGAGCTGCATCACTCTTTGTCATGGATGAAACGTTCGTCATTGAGAAAGTAAATCAAGCTTCCAGACATCACAGAACGTTTCCAAAACGCAACAGCTTCCTGCCTCTTAGTTCTCTCTCTCCTCTTTCATACGTTGGATACAAGCCTTGCACAAGTTCTTCTTGGGCTAAAACAGACTTTGAAAGTCCAGACTACGACTCCCACAATTACTTTTGCCTTCTGCAGTGAATGAATCAAAGGCCCTGCAAGCTCTCTGGGGAGACGGCTATGAATGTCCAATCCAATGATCACGGGATCACAGGAGGGTCCAGGTTAATACGCTGCATGTTGCAAAATGGCCCTTCTTGCCCCAAAGGCCTTCTGCACTCAGTCTGGCAAGGAACTGTCAGCACAGAGGTGCTACAGTGCTTAGGATGGTGCTGGGCAAATTCCTGCCAACTCCTCTAGCACCGCTCCGGGGAGCAAAAGGGCTGTACCAGAGACAGAGCTCTCTTTAGGCTGCTCTCGCTTGCTCACCAAGAACCAGTTCACAGCAAAAGCACTGGAATACGCCACCTCTTTGCCAGTCTGCTCTTACCCAGAGGAGCTTCTGGCAGTCAGACGATTTTTGCCGTCCTTTCTGTTGAAGGCAACCGTTTGACTCGGGACAGAAACAAGGCTGTGCAGAACGGGTGTGTTTGCAATGTGAACACAGCCCATCTATGAACGCAAGAGGCAGCCCCAGAAGAGAATGGTGGTAACAGCAAAGTTTAAAACACCTTTACCTGTCCTGAAGCTCCTTCTTCTCCAGCTCCCCCTTGGCTTGGAAGGACATCACGCTGCAGTTTAGACGGGAGCAGTTTGCCATTACAGACCCAGAAAGCCTCATTTGCTCTGCCTTCAGCTCTGACAAATCTCTGCAGAAGAACAAAGGAAGAGCCAACGTTCACACCACCAGCTCTATCAGCTGACTCGCTTCTCACGCACGTAATCGCGCAAAGAGGAAAAGCTGGCAGGAAAGATGACATCTCGGCTGGGGACAAATCATTCCCCTGACACTCTGGGGTCAGGACACACCTTGGCGAGCGACTGCTCAGAGGCTCACGACAACAGCCACATCATAAACTTTTCAGGAAGGTGGAGGAAGAATAAGCCTAAAACGGCGTAACAAAAAAGCACAAAGAACACAAGAACCAAGGCACGCTCGACGCATTAAGGAAGGTTCATAATCCAGGAAGATAAATGGCTGACAGTAACCCAGAGTTTGAAATCACTTGCTGACACCAGCAGCAGACACTATCACGGCTACACTGCTCTTGTTTGTGTAGAAGGCAACTGTGAGAAAGCAACCTCAGAGAGGTGTGAAGGGAAGGTACATTTTTTCTGCAAGAGATGGGGCCTCAACTTCTACTCACCGGTTCGTGGCAGCCTTCATTTCCAGGAAATGACGGCGGAAGGTGACCATCTGATGCCACAGACCGAGCAGACGGTCACGGTCACCCCTGAAGTAGTTCTCATAGAGCTAAAGATGCAAAGACAAAAAGAAATGCCAGTTCAGCCTCCGCCATCACTGTACGAGTCTTTCCGCTGGCAGAGAGCACAACCACCATCGCCAGCTCTCCTTGAATAACTATTCCGACAAGGCACCAAGGACTGAAGAGGCACCACAGAAGCAGCCCCAGCAGACCTGCCACCTGCCTTCAAAGAAGGCAACATCCACCCTTCTCCTGCGGGAGGGGACATCAGCAAAGCAAGCTGACCCCGAGTCAGCACCTCGCCTTGCAGAGCTGTCTCACACTCTTGGTGGAGGAAGACAAAGACAAGCCCCTCCAAGACCACTGTCCCATTTGCTAGCGGTGACGGAGGCCTGTCTTGTCCTTCCCTTGGCTACTCTGAATCTCAAAACACACAGACCTCTCTGCTCTCACGGCTCTAGACGGAGATTTAAGAACCATCAAAAAGACGAGCGCTCCTGTGTCGCTGCCCTACAGCGTCCAGCAGCAGCAAGCATTTGCCTTCAGGACCGAGCAGCACGGCCACAGCAGGTGGGCCTCTTCCATCACCACGATTTGCAGACACTCCTCCATCTCCCACCCCTGCCACGCTGAGCTCCCCCTCCCACGCACCAACTTGATCTTTGTCTCCCATAACCCTGCCCAAGCGATAACCACCCCTGGAGGTCAGCATGGGTGCATCTCGTCCTGATGGCGGCATCCGGGGCTCACAGGGGGTCTCAGGGACACGCATAACACCACAACAGCCAAGGGGTGACGTGAGCAATGCGCCCACCTCACCGCAATCCTGGTACTGTGGTCAATGTGCAAATACGACTGGAAGTCGTCATCTTCCCCCCATAAATAGTCAAGAGCCCAAGGGCATTTGGAGCTCTCCTGCTCGGCAGCGGGCTGAGGCCGGGATCTCCCCGTGAGCAGGGACGCTGCTCAGGATTACTCCTCCAGGTTAAGAGATTCCTGGCTGCAACAGATCCTCGCTAAATTGGTTTATAGCATGCTGAACTTTGACATTCTGTGATAGAAAGCATTGATTGTGCACATATAATCCTTTAGCCATAAACCATTGACCAAGTCTGGGACTAGGATTGGGTCCAGCCGCACCCAGACTCCTCTCTCAGAAGGCCTTTAGAAAGCCAGGGGTCCTTTCTGAACCTTGACTCAACGGGAGGGTCTCCCTGACAGCTCTCTCTGACCCTGTCCTCTGTGCAGTAAAAAAACAAGTGGACCTTGCTATAGCACCCCCTTAAAACTGTCGCATCTACTGTCGACTTGGTCAAATCATTGGTTTATATCAATATATTGCTGCTTCTCTCTTAGGGGTGAAGTCTATCGCTCCATCCGCGACAACCCCTCTCTTCTGCTCGTCAACACCAACGCATCCTCAGCAGAGCCACAACCTTCTCACAGCAAGTTCTCTGGGCCAGAAACAAAACGCGTTCTCATGCCACGCTGGCACCACCTCTGACATTCCCGCAGCTGAGCCTCACCTCACGTTCCTGGCGCCATTCGCGCTCCTTCGCTTCCAGCTCCTCCCGCGCCCTCATCCAATCCACCGTCAGCTTTCCAACATCTTCTTTGAGGGCTGAATTCACCTATTCCGCTTTCTCCAGGTGCTCCCGCAGCAGACTGTTCGCTTCGGCCAGATCCTCGCACCTTGGAAAGGGAGGAACAGCCATGAGGTCACTGAACAACCCCTATCCACAAGCACCATCCCCGGGATTTCCCGGCTCCCCCAACACTGACTTTGTTCTCAAACTGAGAGGCAGGAAAAGCGCTTTCTAGGGTGAACTAAGATCTCTCGCTGATGGCCAACTCATTTGCTTCTCCTTGCTTTAAGCCTTCCATTTCCACCTACAGGTTGGGTTTCTCCTTCCTCTTCAACTCGGACGATGCCCACGGCTGGGCCTCCCCTTCGTGCTGCCTCATCACTGGACGCATCACCTTTCTCTAGCGTTGCCCCCAGTCCCTCACCTACTGCACCAGGGCAGCGTTTAGGCTGGAAAGGGACCCTTGGAGCTCACCCGCAGGAACGCCCCACTCCAAACAGAAGCATTCAGCACACACCACTATTACTGCCCCACACAACAGGTTGGGCACCTCTCTCCTTTCCAAAGGGCTTGCCCCAACACTTCCCTTGCGGAGACTGCCTACCACTGACAGGTTTTCCCTCCCTGCCGTGAGCATCCAGGATACCGAGTAGGAGGGAACGCTTCTTCCTTGTACCTTTGCTGCTCCTCTTTCACCTGAAGCAGGGCTTTCTCCAGGGCCTCTGTGCCTTCCCACCTGCCTGGGAGGCATCCCTGAAGAAGAAAGCAAATAGTTAGTCCAATTCTTCCACTTGAAGCCCAGGAATGCTCTCCTACGCTCCACCCTTTCTTTCCTAGATCTGCTTTACCCGTGAAGCAGAACGAAAAGCACAGAGACAGCTCTCTCTGGCCGACGCCAGCATTCTCGCCTTCCAAAACACTGTCTGTCCACCCATTCTATTTCAGAGACAGCCCTAGAACAGGCAGCAAAGCCCTCGCCCGAGACCCAGGACAAAACGTTCCCCGCCAATAAAGCACTCCCGCACACAACTCAAATCCTGCATTTCTGGGACTGCTGGCTGCTCTAAGAGCGGCAACTGGGCAGAACACGGGCGGGCAAACTCGCAGCGCTTCTTGAAACCCTCCGGGAGCACAATCTTGCTTTCCCCTGTCATGGCCCGGGGAGCTTTTTCGCTCCCGAACGCTACGGCCGCTCTCCTCAGTTCGCGCCCTGCGCACTCACCGCTCCTGCTTCCAGCTGCTGCTCCAGCTCTCGGCAGCGGGTCCGGTACTGCAGGACCTGGGCGCAGACACGGCATGAAGATGAGCGACTGCAGCCGGGGACGGACCCGGCTCCTCCGGCACCGGCTTTTCTCTCGCTCTCCGCAGCCCGAGCTCAGCCCGCGCCACGGCGCTGCCGCTACAACACCGAGTCCCTTCGGGACCGGGAAGCTTCGCTTCCCCCGAGCCCGGCCAAGCCCCGGCGAGCGGCTCGGGGGTGACCGCGGACGGGACGGGACGGGACGGGACGGGACGGGACGGGCGGCTCCCGGGGCCTCCCTCCCTCCCTCTCCTGAGCTCCGGGCTCGGCGCCGTCCCGCCCGCGGCAGCGCAGGGCAGGGCCCGGGCAGGACCCCGCCGGGGCCGCGCCTTCGCCCCCCGAGGGCTCCGCCGCCGAGTCCCGTCCGCGGACGGCGCGGGCACCCCGGCCCGGCCTCGGGGAGCTCCCCCCGGGCAGGCGCCCCCGCTCCTCACCTTCGCCTGCAGCTTCCGCACCAGCACCGCTTGCCGGTGCCGCGCCTCCTGCGAGCTCTGCAGCCGGCGCTGCAGGGAGGCCGGGCCCGGCGCCGCCATGCCCCCGCTCGCCGGCCGGGCTCCGCCGCCTGACGGGCGCCGCCGGGAGCCGCGGGGCGGGAGGGACGGGCTCGCTCGGGGCCGCTCTGCGGCGGCGCTTTCCTGCGGGCTGCGGGGCTGCCGCGGGGGAAGAGGCCGCTCCGGCCGCGGTTCGCTCCGGCCGGCTCCGCTCGGAGACCGTTACCGGCCCCGGCCGACGCTGGGGGCGGGAGCGGGGGGAAACGGTCCCCGCGAGCCGCGTGTCGGGGGGGGCCCGCGACGGCGGGCGAGAGCCGGGGCCGCGGGGACGGGCCGTCGCCCGGGGAAGGCGGCGGCAGCGCCGGAGCCTCTGCCGGAGGCTCCGGCTTCGGCCTGGGCTGCCGCGGGAGCGGGGGGCCCGGCCCGCGGCGAAACCCCGACGTGCCCGGGGGGAGCTCCCGGACCTTGTCCTTCCCGACGGGCGGCGTGAAGGGCCCGGGCCGCCAGCAGGGAACGGGGAAGCCGGGGCGGGAGGGAAAGGTTCCGAGTTACAGGGCAAGGGACCCCGGGAATAAAGCGCTATTTCATGGGCTCAGGAGGAAACACGACAAACGGGGCTCAGTCCCCTTTGCCCCCCAGCCTCCTCTGTCCTGGGAATTCACTTATTCGCCACTCAAGTCATGAGCTTGCATAACTTACAGCCCTTAAGTCGTGCACTTGCAAGCAAACAAAAGAGAATTAGTTCCCTAGTGAGAGTGCTCATCCTTCCCCTTCCATCACGGTGGGGGCGTCCCCTGTGTCACCCCGGGAAGCACGAAAGCCTGAGCGGGCCGGCTGCTGCTGCATCCTGGGTCTAAAGTAGACCCAATCAGTACGTTGTGACTGATACAGGACCCGTTACGCAACATTTTAAATACTTCTTGTCCCCAGGCATTAAATTTGCAATGCCACAACCTGTGAATAGAGAAAGGCTGCCAAGGGACACCGCAGCGAGAGCACTATCACCACACTCCCGCGACAACGGGAGAAATCCTCGTACCTCCCCCTCATTCAGCTCTTGCCTTAGTTTAGCCTTTCAGCTTCAACAACAGAAAGCTACATCCAAGTGACACAAACCAACAAATTCCCTTTATGCTGACACACAGAATGACGCTGTCTCCCAGAAAAGGGAGTCAGGAGATCATGTTTTGGAAAGGAGAAGTCAGGACAGTATTCCTGTTAGACTGCAACACTTTGCCAGAATCCTTTCTGGTTTGTATCGAAGAGCAAGGGTGAGTCATAACAGGTAGAAAGGGTAGAGGAGAGGGTCACGTAGCCAAGGGCCACTTCCTACAACTTGTAACCGATAAGTCAGCTACAATATATTTCTCAGGTATGCATGAACACACACAAAGTACCTGCAGTAAGGGGCACGTTTAGGCTTAAAGGCTTGAGTCGCCGGAACCTTCCCTGGGGAGAGGCTCTTTCCTCTAACCAGGTCATCCCATTTGTCAGCCCGCTGTGATTTAAAGATACAACCAAAGCCAAGTTTGGCCAGAACAGCTGCTTCCTTTCTAGTCGTAAAAGACCATTAACTTGGGAGCTTTATTCCTGAAATGCATCCATGAGTCCTTGTCATGATTTCAGAGGGACTAGGCAAAGATTTGCCCTGCAAAAGTAGCCAGTATAAAAGCAGTCGGACTGATCTGCACGTTTCATAGACTTGCGTGCCTTAAATGTGTTGAAAAACTGGTTGAAAGCTGCCTCCTACCTCAACCCCCCCACCTTCGGCTGTCTGACTCCTTGTCTGACTCCTTGTGGGAGTGGGGTGTCTCTGAGGGTGCCAGGGATAATTTAGACGTTTCCCGAGAGCGGTTCCCGAAGATTTCCGAAGGGCAAACTTTGGCCTTCTTAAGAGCATGGTTGAGAGTGTCCCTTGGGGGACAGTCCAGAAGGGCAAAGGTGCCCAGGAAGGCTGGTCTTACTTCAAGGAGGAACTCCTAAAAGCTCAGGAGAAGGCCATCCCCAAGTCCCAGAAAACAAGCAGACAGGGAAGAAGACCAGCCTGGCTAAATAGAGAGCTTAGGCTGGCCATCAGGGAAAAAAAAATAGAAAGTTTATGATCCGTGGAAAAGGGGGTTGGCTACTTATGAAAAATAGCAAGATGTAGTGAAGCTATGCAGGGCGAAAATCAGAAGGGCCAAAGCTCAAGCAGAACTCGTCTTGGCCACCACGGTTAAAGAGAACAAGAGGTTCTTTCAGTATATCAACAGCAAAAGGAAGACTAGGGGAAATGTAGGCCCACTAACGAATGAGATGGGCGCCCTAGTGGTGGAAGACACAGAGAAGGCAGAGCTACCGAATGCCTTCTTTGCTTCAGCCTTCACTGCTAAAGCCGACCTGCACGAATAGCAGGCCCTGGAGGCAAAGGGGAAGGTCTGGAGAGAGGAAGAGTTTTCCCCAGTAGAGGAAGATCAGGTTAGAGACCACTCGGCCAAACTGGACATCCATAAGTCCATGGGCCCTGACGAGATGCACCCGCGAGTGCTGAGAGAGCTGGCAGATGTTATTGCTTGGCCACTCTCCATCATCTTTGAAAGGTCATGGAGAAGAGGAGAGGGGCCTGAGGACTGGAGGAAGGCCAATATCACTCCAGTCTTCAAGAAGGGCAGGAAGGAGCACTCGGGGAACTACAGACCAGTTAGTCTCACCTCCGGCCCTGGGAAGGTAATGGAGCGACTCGTTCTGGATGTCACATCCACGCACGTTCAGGAGCAGGAAGTTATTGGAAGTGGTCAACATGGAGTTCCCAAGGGTAAATCATGCTTGACCAATCTCAGAGCCCTCTATGATGTTATAACTGGTTGGCTGGATGAGGGCAGAGCGGCAGATGCCATCTACCTTGACTTCAGCAAGGGTTTTGACATTGTCTCTCATAACATCCTCCTTCGGAAACTGAGGAAGTGTGGACTAGACGAGGGGACAGTGAGGTGGACTGAGAGCTGGCTGTGTGACAGGACTCAGATGGTCGTCATTAATGGAGCAGGGTCGAGTTGGAGGCCTGTAACCAGTGGTGTCCCCAGGGGTCAATCCTTGGACCGGTATTGTTTAACGTATTCATCAAGGGCCTGGACGAGGGGACAGAGCGTATGCTCAACAAGTTCGTGATGACACCAAAGCAGGTGGGGTGGCTGACACCCCAGAGGGCCGTGCTGCCATCCAGCGTGACCTAGACAGGCTGGAGAGCTGGGCAGAGAAAAAACTAATGAGGTTCAACAAGGACAAGTGTAGGGTCCTGCAGCTGGGGAGGAAGAATGTCAGGCACCAGTAGAGGTGAGGGGTGGACCTGCTGGAAAGCAGCTCTGAAGAAAAGGATCTGGGGGTCTTGGTAGACAGTAAATTATCCATGAGCAAGCAATGTGCCCTTGTCGCCAAGGCGGCCAACGGAATTCTGGGCTGCATAGGGAAGAGTGTGGCCAGCAGGTCCAGGGAGGTCATTCTCCCCCTCTACTCTGCACTGGTGAGGCCACAACTGGAATACTGTGTCCAGTTCTGGGCTCCCCAGTTCAAGAGAGACAGGGAACTGCTGGAGAGAGTCCAGCAAAGGGCAACAAAGACGATGGAGGCATTGGAGCATCTCCCTTATGAGGAAAGGCTGAGACAGCTGGGACTCTTTAGCCTGGAGAAGAGAAGGCTGAGGGGAGACCTTATTAATGTTGACAAGTATCTAAAGGGTGGGTTTAAAGAGGATGGAGACAGACTCTTTTCAGTGGTTCCCAGTAACGGCCGATGGGCACAAGGAGCTTTGGGGCCTCCCTGTAGGGCTGCCTACACTTTCTGCATTCCTTGTGCAGTGGAAAGGGTCCCCTTCTTGACCTCTCCTGTCAGGGGACACTACACCCAGGAATCAGCAGCTCTCTGCCGTTTGGCAGGACTCGGAGCACACCCACCTTCTGCAGCCTTAAACCCCTCCCCTGAGCAGCCCGTGGGGGCGAGCAGCCTGTGCAGAGCAGGGTCGGGAGAACTGGACCTGGTGAAGCAAAGCTCCTGCTGCGCTGGTGGATGAGCCTGGGACCCCCGGCTCTGCAGCGCAGTCGGGGCTCTGCACCTTATCTCAGCCCTTTGCCGGCCAGGGCTGCTGCGGTGGCACCAAAACTCTTCATTCCTGCACCTGTGAGCAAAAACTAAACAAACCATTTCCCCAGCCAACGGTGAGAGTGCTCATCCCTCCTCCTCCCCCCTCACCTCCTCCTTTCCGCCAGTGGGCAGCAACCCCACTCCCGACACCAACCTGGGGGGGATTCTGCATCTCTGGGGCCTCAGCCCAGAGAGAATTTTCATCCCGAGCCAGCCTGTCCCGTGGAGAAGGGGCAATAAAGAGCAGGTCACAGACAACCTCCCATCGGCATGTTTGCTGGCAGAAGAATGCATGCACCAAATAAATAACATTTTTAAAAAAATGAGTTTCCATTCTCCTTGAGCAAAAGAGTTTTGCTGAAGTGTTTTCCCCTTCTGGCACCTCGTCCCGGGTTGTTGAGACCCCCACCTGCCGCCACCCCCTGCCCCATCCTGGTTCCCCCCCGCCCGCCTCAGCCCTGACACATGCCAGCCAGCGGGGCTGGCACCAAGGAGCGCGTCCCACAGCCTCCACCCCACCGCTGAGGGCGATGCCTTCCCCTCCCAGCCCACAGGCTGCTTGGCAGTACCTTGGAAAGCCTGACCCACCGGGCACTCAGCCCCCGCCTTGGCCTGGCACCTTTCCTCCGAACCAAGGCACCAGGGCTTTCCCTTCATTGCTCCCTGCATTCCCTTGCAACTCCTTTGCGCTCCCCACAACTCACTGCTGGGCACAAAAAGATGCCCCCAGTCATCCCCGCAAACGTTTTATTGCTGACTTCCCACTTGCCCCCCACCTTGCCCCTTCTGCTTGATTGCTCTTTAAGCAGACCTTTCCCCAAACCCGCCCAACACCACCCTCGTTACCCAGCTCACCTAGGATTATTACAGCTCTGATAAAGTTAATGCCCTCCCAACACCATCATCTTGGGGCACTCGCTACAAACTCACCAACAGCAGGGGTGAGCTCAACTCAAGCCACAAGGACGAAGGATCTCGCAGGAATGGTCTCAGCAGGGAGGGGGAAAGGGAGCAGCATTGCTTTGGGCAGCAGGATCCAACTGGAGACTGGGTGCAGGCTGCTCCCTGCAGCGCCTGACCCTGGGACAGCCCGGACACCTGCGAGTCACTGGCTGGAAGCCATGTGTCCAGGGGAGCCTTTCCTGGGGGGCAGAAGGGCTCAGGTCCCACCAGCCCCACTCCACCCAGCTGCTCAAGGGAAGCCCTGAGACCCCGCCTGCGCAGGAGGTCTCAGGACAAGCCCAGTGGGTGGGAGCCATTGCTAAGGGCCAGGGATGCGAAATCCTGCTGGAGCCAGGCACCCCAGACAGACGGAGGGAGCGAGGAAAGGAGCTCAGCAGATCGGTATGAAATCAGAGCAAGGCGGGGAGCACGTGTGTGTCTGCACACACCGGTGGGATCCAGGAGTGCTGGAAGAGAAGAGGTCAGACAGCAGCACCCACCACAGGGGCAAGGCCAAAAAGCCACGCTGGCCGTGCACCACGGATAAACCCCCAACCCGCCCCCCTCCGGGGACTGTCCCCACGGGGTGGAACAGGCAGGGGGTCGCGGCGTGGGGCCGGACTCACCCACAGACTCGGTGCAAGCCCTGCAGCTCCACACCATCCGCCTCCTCATACGTGGCCATGTCTTCCCCCAGCTGGAGGACGCAGTCCCACAAGCCTTGGTAAACGCTGGCGCAGGCGGTGCCCGATGCCAGCAGCCCGGCCAGCCACCCACGGGGTCGGCGTCAGCGCCCACACCTCGGGGGACAGAGCCCACCTCCCTCCCCGGGCTCACCTGGGCACACCACGGCCACCACCGTGCCGCTGCCACCCAGGCACGGCGAGCTGCCCCTTCCCCGCAGGACACACACCAACCTCATGCTGGCCCTCGCCCCTGCCCAGCCCCGCCGCCCTTTGCGGAGAGCCCCAAAGCGCCGCTCCGCCGGGGCAGGGAGCCCATGCGGGGGCAGCCGGGGCACCCCAGCACCGGCACCCCCGGCCCGGGGCCCAGGGCACGGACACCCGGCGGGGCTCGGACAGCTCGGCTCCGCCAGCCGACACCCACCGGACACACACGCACAGCCCCGACACAGCCACACAGAGAGGGGACCCCGCATCGCCCCCTGCCTCCGCACCCCGGGGAGCGGCCCCTCCGCAGCCCGGCACCCCACAGCCCCCCCCGGCCACCCCATAGCCCGACCCACGCCCGGACAGCCTTACCCCCGGCCAGGAACCCCACGGCCGTGTCCCGGTCCCCGTCCCCTCACACCGGCATCGGGAGCGGGCTCCGGCTCCGCAGCTGGCCGCAACCCCCCTGGCCGGCAGCGCTCCCCGACCACCTCCGCGGCGAGGGCGCCCGGCCCGGACCGCCGCTAATGAGGGGCTAATGAGCCGCGGCTAATGAAGGAGCGGGCGGGGCCGCGGCTCCCGAGCGCCCGGGGGCAGCCCCGTGCCCGCAGCCCCGGCCCCCCGCCGCTCCCCGCATCCTGCACCCCCGGCCCGCACAGCATCGCCCCCCCTCGCCACTCTGCCGGCACCCACGGCTCCCCGCACCCCGCCACAACACATGAAAAACACGAATACAACTCTTTATTAACAACAACACAACTACCTACAACTCCTAACAACTATTAACAACTCTTACAACTATTAACTAACAAAAATATTAACAACTAACAAAAATATTAACAACTAACAAAGCACGAGGGCATCGTGCGCAGGTTCCCTGCAGCGGGGACCACTCACCCCAGCCCCAGCCCGGTGGCAGGAGACCCTCCCTCCCTGCGGGCAGTGCATGGCGAGCACGTGCCTGTCCTCCTGATGGCACGTCCACATCCATCGCCTCCTCCTCCTCCACAGCCACCTCCATCTCTTCACTTTCCTCCACCTGCTCGATCTCCATGTCTTCCTCCGTCTTCACAGTCTCCTCCACAGCCTCCAGCACAAGTTCTAACATCCTAAGACAAGAGGCAAGCAGAAAAGTGCATTGGTCCTGCCCTGCCCAGCCGAGTGGACCCGTGGGACAGGGCTCTCCACACCCCTGCCCCTCTCGCTGGCCAGGGAGAGCCGTGGCCACAGCCCCAGCAGGAGCTGGCTGGACCTGGGCAGCTCCTTGGCCACCAGCACCCACCAGCACTGGCGCCCCAGTGCCTGCAGCTGGAGGCTCCTGTACTTCTGTATCTTCATCATTTTGGTGTTTCGCATGGTCTTCTGGATCTAGTGGAACAGAGAGGGCAGGGGTGAGTGGCCCTGCTCCCTGCCCCATGGGGCCCAGAGCACACACCCCGCCCCCCCCCTGCACAGACCCCGGCCCTGCGCCTGCCTGGGCGCCCCGAAGCTCCTTACTCGGTGCAGGTGGCCTTTGGGCTCGGCGCTGCTCCGCCGGCAGGGCTCAGCTCCCACGGCTCCAGCCTGGAAAGGGGCAGCGCAGGCACCGGCTCAGGCTCCGGCCAGCACCCGCCTGCTCCCGGCGAGCATCCCTGCGGCACCAGCCCGGGGCAGCCTGGGCTGTGTGTGGGGACGTGTCCCCCCGGCGCAGGGATGCTGCATCCCAGCAGGGCATGAGCAGCCCAGAAGGGCTTCTGCCAGCCCCTGGCCTTGCAGGGGTGGGGGGAGAGGGCGAGACAAGGTCCCGGCCCCCGACCACTGCTGGGTGCCCACCTCCGGGGAGCAGGGACGTACCTCTGCCAGTGCAAGCATCTTCTTCAGCACCTTCATGATGCCAGTGGTATGGCAGCAGGTAGAGAGACAACAGTGATGGGCTCAGGAGGGAAGGAAGGGCAGAAGGGCTGTGGGTTCAAATGTTGGGATCTGGCGGGAAAAGCTGGGGCGTTGTCTCAAGGCAGCAGGCACGTGGCAGAAGGGCTGTGGGTTGATAGGCTGGGATCAGGCGGGAAAGGCTCGGGCGTTGTCTCAAGGCACCAGGCGCATGACAGAAGGGCTGTGGGTTCAAAGGTTGGGATCAGGCAGGAAGGGCTGGGCTGCGGGTTCAAGGCAGAAGGAGCGGGGCAGAAGGTAAGTGTCGGGCACAGGGCACAGGGGATTCCTTGTGCCCGTCGCCGGGGGCTGGCTCTTGCAGCTGGAACACGGGCCATGGCAACAGGATTTCCAGTGACAGCTGCACAGTGGGGATGAGGATGATGCCTTCATGGGCTGCAGATCCATGGGGAATGTTGGGGAATTTTTGTTACCCCTCAAGGCAAATTCAACACACTTCTGTGCTTAAAAATAAAATAAAATGAATGAACACGGTGCTGGGCAGAGTCCTGCCACCATCACTAGTTCTTCATGGAGTCCCCAGAGATGTGTCACTAGCAGATCCCTTATCCCCACTTGTCCCAGCACCCATCCCTCAGTGGTGGCATGGGGCACCTCAGCCCGGCCATGGGTCCATCCCCCAGCCCAGCTCTGCTGCCCAAATGGGGCTCCTGAGCACCCCCAGCCCGAGATGGCTGCAGGACAGTGCTGGGGCTGCCTCTGCTCTCCTCCCCGAGGGAAAACCCCCTCCCTTGCAGGGATTCCTGCTGCTTCTGCCATCCCTGCTGCCGGCCAGCGCAGCCCCTTCTGCTGCTGGGCCGCCTTGCCCTCCACGCCAGGGCATTCCTTGGTCACAAATTCCCACAGCTGAGCAGTTACAATCCCAGTTTCCCCTTCAGAGATGAGCCTGGGAGGGTGACACAGCTCAAGGCTCACCTGGGAGTGGGGTTGCCCCTCCCGAGTGCAACCCCCAGCCCTGCAGTCCCAAGGGGGCAGCTCCAGCTTCCCCTTCTCCTCAGCTCCCGACACCCCCTTGTGGGGCCCAGGGAAGGGGACACGGGGCAGCCCAGGACACTGGGGTGGACAGAGGGGACCTGCCAGCCCCCCGTCCACTCCTCACCACCTCCTCTCGGAGCAGCTCCAAGCTGCAGAAGGGCCAGGGCGTAGGGCCAGCTCCACGGGGTGAGGACCATCTCCTTCACTCTTTCATCGTCCCACGAGCAGCCAGAGAGCCATCCCACACTCTCCCAACTTCCTCCAGCTCACACACGGCTGTGGGGGGTGGAATTCATCCCCATCCGACCTCTGGATGCAGGCGGCAGTAGGACATGGCTGTGCCCAATGTGCCCAACACACACCGAAGGCTGCCGAGGAAAGGACAAGATGTGCTGCCATGAGCATGTGGCAAGGACTGCCTGCTTTAAGAATGATCTAAAACCACTCAGGAGGGTTGAACTCAGACATCCCTGTGTGCGTTTGCACACAGACTTCATGCACACAGCAGCACCCCCCCATCCCCACCGGCATTTCCCTACTGGAAGCTCCCCCTCCTTCCCCGCTTGCCCCGGCTCCCTGAGCCCTGGGATGTGCCCACGGTGACTCACAGCAGCAGCCAGTGGCTCTCGGGGTGGTGGCAGGAAAGGCCAAGGAGTGCATTTGCTGCAGAGGCAGAGGGGGAAGCACTGCCGGCTGCATCCCTGGGAGTCGACCACCCTGATCCTGCCACCAGCGTCCCTGGGGAAGGGGAGAAAAGGATGCTCCCAATGGCATCACCTTCCTGCTGCTCTTGGAGAGGAGGAAAACCAAGCTGGCCCTGGGGCAGGACTAAAAGGCTGGCAAGAAGCAGCACAGCAGAAGCAGGAGGTTGTCCCTACCTTGCATGGTACGTCATCAGCTCCCCTTCTCCTCTGCAGTGCTTCTGGCCCTGGGCATCTCTCACAGCCCTGTCTTCTCCTCAGCACCATGCCAGTGATCCCTCGATGCCTTTGAGCTGAGGCTGTAGGACCTCGCCGGTGCGTGCCCGCAGTCTGACAGTCTGTCCCACATCACCATCTCGGTGTACATCCTCGCTGCCGTCCCCTGCTCGCGGTACCGAGATGACTGTGAGCAGCACTTTGCCAAGCCAGGGAAGGCGTTTTCACCCAGCCGTGCTTAACCACAAACCAGAGGCAGAGCATGTGCCTTAAATGTCAGGGGTTGGAGGTGGTGTTTTTGGCTCTCCTCCTCCTCTCACCTCCCCTGTGGCTGAGCAGGGCCCAGGGG
Source organism: Rissa tridactyla (assembly GCF_028500815.1). Classification (NCBI taxonomy): domain Eukaryota; kingdom Metazoa; phylum Chordata; class Aves; order Charadriiformes; family Laridae; genus Rissa; species Rissa tridactyla. The sequence goes on from NC_071477.1 coordinate 11,472,742, forward strand.
GGTCTCGGGACCCTGGGCTTCTGGGATGGCCACGGGGCTGAAGCCACATCGGGATGCCCAGCACTTGCACGGCACCAGCTGCATGGGCAATTTCCCAGTGCCACCCTCTGTTCTGCTGGATCCCCACATAGCAGCATCGGTGGAGTCACCTTGGGGAAGGCTGCAACCCACCAGTCCTGTGTTCCCAGCCACCTCCAGCTCCAGCCCTCTTCCCACCCCATGGGTTCAGGTTTCCCGGGACGAGGGGCTGCAGCGCGTACCTGGCTGGGCTCCCCCCTCCTCTCCTGCGGCTGCTTCGAAAGGCGGCAGGGAGAGCGGGAGCGCCTGTGCAAGCAGCCTCCCATGCTACCCTGTGGGGTGACCTTCTCCAGCAGTGCTCAGTGCCTGTGGCACAGCGCAGGAGACGGGACGAGCTCCCGCACCCTCCGGCTCAGCCTGGCGAGGAGGTAAGGGCTGCACCGACCCCTTGCCCAGGTGGGAAGGGTCTGGCCATGCTGGTGAGGGGTCCTGGTTGCGGGGCAGGGTGCGGGGAGCACGTGGCTCAGCTCCTTGCTCACTGAGTTGGGAGGCAATGGTGTGTCCATCCTGCAGAAGGGAATAACATGCATTTGGGGGAAGCCCAGAGCTTGGCAGAACTGTGCCGGGGCGAGCGGGAGGGAGAGGCAATGCCACCACCTCTGCAGCAGGCTTGGGCGCATGGCTTTGCACCAATTTGTCCCTGCTCCAGGCTTCGCTGGGGCCAAGGATGCAAAGCTCCCGTTCCACAGGGAAGGAATCTCTTCCTTCAGAGACCCCCACGGACAAGCAGGGAAGTTGCAGACGCCATTCGAGGGCTGACTCTGCACAGCCAGGACGGAGCTGCAGAGCAGGGCCACGGCACAGCCCTGCTCAGAGCTGGCTCACGCTGCCTTTCCGTTAAAGCCACCTGAGTTTTAAAGCTGATGGGGGGAAAAAAAGCATGATTATGGCAGAAAAAAGCATCCTGCGTGTCAGGGGCTCCAGCATTAACTCTCATTGTGTTTGTAGCCGCTGTGGCAGTAAATAGAGCCGGTGGGATTTCCCCAGTGTGGGGAGCACCCGCAGGGCAGCCGGGGCCGGGAGCTCTTCGTAAAGAGACAGGAGGCGAAACCCGTGGGGGTGGTGGGAACTGCAGCTGAAGCTCAGAAAGCCAGATGGGTATCGTAGCACCAGGCAAACCCCTGCAACAGCCCGGGCCTCTCTGACACACCATGGCTTCACCTCCCTCCCTTGCCTCACCTTCTATCACCTCACCTTCCCTCCCTTCCCCTCCCCTCCTCTCGCCGTACACCTGTACAAGGGGGTTCAACCCCTTGTCCTTGCATCTGTTCTGCCTCCTGCCTGACCTGGCCATGGGTCACATCAACCCCGACCCCTAGAAGCGTCTTTTCTTATCCCTCATTACCCCTCCCCACATTCCCCACAGTGCCCCTAAGATGTCACAGTGAGATGGGGACAGGAGCCAGCCCAGCCTGGCCCTGCTCCCCTTCGTCCATGGATGGGCACCAGCCTGGCTCAGAGGTGCCACAGCAGCCCCACAGCATCTGCAACCCTTAAAGGCTGCAGGGACAAGCCAGTCCCAAGGGCACTTCCCTCCAATGCCATCGTGCCTAATGCTCTCAGGACGCAGAGAATGATGCTGCCAGCCCAGGATCCCTGCCAGCACCTGGTGTTCCCCATCCCCTCTAACCCTCTGCTCGGTACTCTCCTAGATGATGCTGCTCTCGGGGTGGGACAGGTGAAGCAGCATTGCTGGGACCTGCCCACAACCCACGCAATGCCCCAGGACACGGGGCTGCCCGACGGCAGCGAGAGCAGACCCCTCGCAGGACGGCTCAGCCTGCCCCCAAAGAAGCGGGAGCTGATGGAGAGGAAAGCCCTCCTGGCCGAGGGCAGCCCCGAGCAGCCCATCTCTGGCAATGCCATGGCAGCCACCCTCTGCCAGCCCCACCTGCGGCAACCACAGGCGAGTTCCAGCCGGGGCATGCAAGGGATGCTGACAGCGTGGCGGGCGCTGCCGATGGGGCAGCACTGGGTTGTGGTAGCCTCCCGGCACCGCGGCTGCCTGTGGAAGGGGCTGGGGCACCTCCGACCCTGAGGATTCCCCGCAAAACTATCGCAGAACCAGGAGCTGCCAGCACACTGTGGGCTGGACATCACTCAGCAGGCGGGCCAGAGGGCTGGGGACAGCGGTGGCCCTGCCAGGGCACTGGTCCCCAGCCAGCCCTATTGTACCTTCAGGGGATGAGACCACGGAGGGGACAGAGCTGGGTGGGGGCTCCCCCAGCCACACCATTGCCCACAGCCTGCATTACGCAGGCACAGGTGTATTACGGACTGCCTGCCCCCGGTTTGGCAGTGGGTATGAACGAGCTGGGCAGGGAAAGGGCCAGCTGCAGGATGCTGCGGCTGCCCCAGTCACGCTGCCTGTGACCTGCTCAGCAGCCAGGCATGAGCCCCCCAGCCCCTCGGAGCCCCCCAGCCCCTCACCTCAGCCTTCAGCCGGCGCTGCCCCTCCGGAGCCACCTCCCAGGGCTGTTTCCCCACATGGGAAGGGCAAGGAGAAGCCACCTGCCAACAGAAGGGACATCCCCAGGATGCCCACACCAGCCCCTACCCACCTTTCTGCCTCCATCTTGCTGTCACCCATGGGACCATCCCATGCGTTGGTCTATTCCCGGCCGCTCTGCCCTGTGGTCGCGTACTGGCAGCGCCGAACCCCATCCCTTGCTGGTGAGTTCTGGTCCCTGCTGCTGCCGATGGCGAGCACGGCCTTCACACTGCCCCACTTCCAGCAAGGCTCCCTGACAGCGCTGCCCGGGGGCCGGCAGAAGAGGGTGGAGGAGCTACAGGTGGAGGATTCCCTGGGGTGCACAACAAGTGCGGAGCCGCACCTCAGCCCCTGTCTGGTGCAGGGCATCTGGAGGAGCCCGCACCCCGGCTTTGCCTGCCTACAGGTCTGCCTCGGGGACCAGGACAGGCAGGTGCATAAGGTACTGTCCTACGGAGAAAAGAGGACACTGGGGGAGCAGGGGACCCCCTGCCCACCTTGCCCAAACATGCAGGGTACGTGGTGGTCACCAACAGAAGCAACTGTCCTTTACCCACCCGCAGCTCTTGCTACCCAAAGCAACTCCATGGGCTCTGCAAATGTTCTTGCAGAGCGGTACCAGCCAGCCCTAAGCGGCTCCTGGCCTCCTGATGGTGCTGGTTCTCAAAGCCAGGCTGGCCCAGTCCCTTCAGCGAAGGGGGTCACTGGCCAGGGAGGGCTGGAGTGGGTGAACCCAGCTCTGCCACTGACATGCTGCATGGCCTTGGTCATCTCCCTTGATGCAGAACGATAAAAAGGAGCTGTGGGGTCCAGCGGGGCTGGTGGGTTTACCAGGGGCAAACGCCCAGTGGCTGAGCATGGTTACCAGCATGACTGGGAAGGAGCCAGCTGCCCAAACTGTGGGGCAAGCAGGCAAGAGCAGATGGCAGGGGGCTGCTCCCACCCCAGCCTGATGCAGGAGCTCTCCTTGCTCTGCCCGGGTGGCTGCAGAGGTGCTCCAGGAGTACCCCTTCTTCGCCAAGGGCTGGGGCTGGGTGTCCTGCTGCCCACACATGACCTCCTAGCTCTACCAGCTCCCATGCCAGCAGCTGGCCATTGGGGATGTCTGCATGGTGTGGAGCCTGAGGATGCAGGGATGCGACACCCCCGGGGCTTGTCAGGAGCCTCCCCCTGGCACCACACAGGGACCACTAGAGCCAGGACTGGGCTCCCCTGCCTCCGGGCAGGACATGGCCAAGGAGTCAGCCGGCTCCTGGCATGGAGCGGTGCTGTGAACCCCGGCCAGGCGGCACCTCGGCACTGCCCGGCTCCCCCCGCCTTGCCTCCCTCCCCGTCCCTGCCGAGATGCTCATTGCTCAGCAGCCACATTCCTTCGAGGGTGTTTATGGCTTTTCTGTCTCCCCGCTGTCCCAGGCTAAAAATCGCCCCTTTTAAGGGAGCCGCAGGACTGCGGGTCACTGGAGCCTTGCCAGCTGCGGGCTGCTCCCCTGCAATCTATCGCCTCATTTACTGGGAAAGCAGCCTTGTCCTGGTTTTCTCTTGACTCCACAATTTACTGATGGAGTCAAGCTGCAGCTCACTCTCAGCCCCATCCACGCACGCCTCCTAGAGAATAAGATCTATTTTTCACCAGCAAGTGATTCACCTGCCTGGCACTGGTTCACCTTTCCCTGAGCAGCCAGCTCCTCCCCAGCTCCATCCACAGCCCACAGCTCCCTGACTCACCTCCCAAATCTCTAATAAACCTGAGCGGGAAGGGCTGGGGGAACAAGTCACGTTACATTTCCTCCCGCTGACGGGTGCGCTTTGATGCTGGCTCCCCTGGGGACTTTTGGCAGGAGCTGAGCTCTGTGTCATGGAGAGGAGAAGAGGCATCATTCCTACCTGAGCTTGTGACCCGGATCTCCAGGGGACACCACCCAAGGACCTGGGCATTTGCGGTTAGGGCAAGGGCTGTTGACACAAGACAGTGCCATCAGCCTGTGCTGGAGGCACAAGGGAGGCTGGGAACAGCCGAGGGAGACCCTGCAGATATTTGGCAAGGCTTAATCTTAGGGCTCCCTACCAGAAGTGGAGGCTCTCCACCGTCTTCAGCGTCACCTCTGTCCCTTCTCACCTTTTGGCCAGGGGCAGGCACGCTTGGCCATGAGCGAAAAAAAAAAAAAAATCATTATGTGGAGCTGGCTTGCCTGCGTTCGTTTAATTGGAATAAAATGGGTGCCCCGCTGAGCGGCACGGCTTGTGCTGAAGAGCCTGGATGAGTCAGGCTCCGTGCCGATGATATCACTGCCCTTCCAGCCCCCTCCCAGGAAGGCAAGATGGAGGGGCCGCAGAAGCGGGGGGCCTGGGAGCGTGTCACTCTGCACGGGTGGCACCCACACACACCGTTCCCACGGCGGGGACTCGGGCTGCAGTGAGCCCCAGGGAACTCGGGGTGCTCGGGGGACTCATGCACAGAAACAGCCTCCACGCCTCGTGGTAGTAACTGGTGCCAATTGACACAGACATGTCACATAGCAGAGACCTGAGCTAATTCCCCGGCCCTGTTTCCTCGCCTCCCCGCCGGCAGGGCAGGGCAGGGCAGGGGGTCAGCAGGGACAGTGGCGAACGGGTGATGCTGCCCGGAGGCCATGCCAGACCCCACGGAGCTGTGCGTGAACCGGAGCCCGCAGGTACCCAGCAGAGATTTACTCCTGCAGCCCCTCAGAGACCGAACCCCGCCTCCTGCTACACCAGCCTGGCGCCCCCCCACAGCTCTCCAGGGCCAAACCACAGTGCCGGCATCCCACGCTCAGGTGGAAACTGTCAGGGAGGGTTGAGGGTGTTTTTTGGATAAGGATAAACTTTCACATGAGCAAAGCTCATCCCCCGGAACCACTGCCACGTGTGTGAGCTGATGCCAGTAGCTATGGGCAAATGCACAGGGTGCGGGCACCGGGTCCCCAGGACAAAACCAGTTTTTGGCAGCAGGAGCTCCCAGGAGACAAGGGGGGACAGCAAAGCAACAGTAGCCAAAACAGAGCTGGGACACAAACAATACCCAGTTATCTTTAGTCATCCAGACAGTGAGACAAACGCATTGGGAACGGGACATGCCACAGACACTGGAAACTCCCTTTCAGCCAGAGAAAAGGGCAGAGTGGATGCCTCCCCCCGCGTCCCGGCTCGGCGGTGACCATGCTGCGGGCAGAGCTGGCGCTGGGCACGGCGAGGCACTGACTCACCCTGCTGAGATACAGGAAGGAGGCGGGCGGCCAAGTCCACTTCTCTGGCAAGGAGCAGCCCTGGTGTGCAGGGCTGAACGTGGGAGAAAACATCCCACATTGGCATCTGCTGGGGGTTGAGGGTCTGAGGAGGCCAGGGGCAAGCTGGGGAGGGAGCCCACGGCCCATCCACGCAGTGTGCTGTCGTCTCTCCTGCGTGATCTGGGTGTTTAAAGAAGAAAAACGGGGAAAAAAGCAAGGACGAATGGTAACTGTGCTCCCTGCCCAGGCACAGAGACCCCAGCCCTGCCCACCCCCTCCACAGGTGGCAGACCACCAGCAGCCCGGCGCTGTGGGGCACGCAGCTCTGCCTGGGGCTGCTGTGGATGGGGGGGGACCCTCTGCAGAGACCCCTCCTTGGGGACCAGGGACCCCCCACTTGGGGACTCTCTATGGCCCCCGTGAAGACCGGGTACCGTGCATGGAGACCCTGGGGACCAGCCACCCTGCACGGGGACCCTCTGCAAAGACCCTCCCTGAGGACCGGGGAGGGGCCGTAGGACTCCCGCAGCCGGCCCCGGTGGCCCCCGGTAACGGCGGGCAGCCGTGGGCCGGAACCCCGCTCAGAGCAGCAGCCGTTCGGCGGCGCCGCCGCGATGCCGCGGGGTTGGGCGCGCTGGCACCGCCCCGCGCAGCGCCCAGCGCCGCCCCGCAGCGCGCAGCATGGGCGAGCGGCGGCGGCGAGCGGCGGGGGGGTCGGCAGCCCCGAGCTGAGCCCCGACCCCATCCCACCCGGTGGCAGCAGCAGCCGCCCGCCCGCCGCATGTCGGGTCCCGGGGCGCAGAGCCGCAACCGGCGGCTGCCCGGTAAGTGCCGGTGGCGGGAGGCGCTTGGAGGGAGGGGAGCGGGGGTCAGCACCGGGGGCGGCGTGCAGGGCTGGGGCTGCCCATATCCCCCCCCCCCCCCGGAACACCCCTTGCAAAGCAGCCGTACCCCCCCCCCCGCTTCCACCCGCCGAACCCCCAGCCCCGGACGCCCCCGATGCACCAACCTGCTGCGCCGGCAGCGCTCCCCGGGCTGCTTTGGGCTTCCCCGGGAGGCTCCGTGCCTGGGATGGGGATGCTCGGGACCCCCCGGGACACCTGCTGGGAAGTGGCTGAGCTCGGGGACCTGTTGGGCCACAGGCTTGTGGCGGAGTGGCACCGGCATCCCTCGGAGCCCCCGGGAGGAGCGGATCCCCCCGTGGGGTTGAGGGGAAGAGGAGGCTGAGCAGAGCAAACACATCGGTGAGCGGCGGCCGGGGTGACAGGGGGATTGTGGGGGGACAGCCTGCCATGGATCCGTGCCCGGGGCTTGGACACTGTTCCTCGGGCGCCGCGCTGCTCTCCCGGCTTTCTCGTCCTTGGCTTCTTTCTGCTCGAATCGAAGCAGGGGCCCGTAAATAGCAGGGTCTTATGACACAGCCTCTGCTGGGGAAGGAGCTCTGGGCGGCAGGGATATTTTTAGTGCTGAGACGCAGGGGATTTGGAGATTGCTTGGAGAAGTGCAGGCGATGAAACCGCTGCACAGACAGGGGTTACGAGGTGCCATGTCCTCCCTCTCTAGTTTTCTATCCCCCCCCAGCTTTTCCCAGCAAGCAGCTCTGCCAAAACCACTGCCTCCCTCGCACTCGCCTGGTGCATTTCCTCTCACTGGGGCTACGGCTATTTTTTGCTGTGCTGCAACACGAGGTCAGACGTGCCAATCGAGAAAAGACCGTGCAGGGAATTAACACTCAGGCAGCCAGCGTGTGCAAGCATCCCGACTTAGCATGGCCTGACCCTGCACGATTCTCTGGGGCATTCCCAGCTCTCCACTCCAGCCGCTTCTCCGAAGGCTAAAGGAGCTGAAAGCCCTTGGGATTTACCCTTGTCCCGCAGCAGTTTTGCTGGGGCAGCGTGATAGGGAATGGCTTGCGATCTCTGCATGGCTTCCTGGAAGATACTATGGCAGCCAAGGAGCTGCGTCTTCTTCCCCCACTCGATCTCCTTACAGCACTGCGCGCAGGGACCAGGAGGGCAAGGCGCAGTCCGGCAAGCCGAGCAGCGGTGGGGTGCCCCGGGCCTCTCTGGAGGAGCGGAGTCAGGGGATCGGGCTCTGGGAAAGTGCAGGGAGAAGAGCAAAATTTGGCTGGGCCAGCCTGCCCCAGCTCGTCTCATTCACCAGGGAACTGGCCCATCCTGGGAGGAACCCCTCGCTTAAACTCTGCTCACCTTCCCATCACCCCCTGTCCCTTTCCACCGCCCAGATTATTTTTCAGGACCTTCTTTAAATCCCTCAAAATCTCTGCAAGGTACTGCAGAGCCATGGCCTCAAGAAAAAGCCGTCCCCATCCCCTCTTGGCCTTGTGCCTCCACTAACAAGCCTTCTCCCAGCCCCAAATACGCCCCTCCTATTCACGGGCACAGAGGGGGAGTTGTACTGGGATCCCACAGGCCAAAGAGGAATGAAAAACGCATTCCCTCCCAGCGGAAACGCAGCCAGATAATTGAACCGTGCTCCGCTCCCAGCCCAATACTGGGTCAGAGAACACCCTAAAATGGTGATCCCAGCACCCTTAAGCCCTGCCTGGCCTTCGCCCCATGCTAAACACACCCCAGGAGTTGCTCCTCTCCCAGCTCATTTCGGCGAAGCGGTGGATGGGAGAGTTCGTAGCGGTTTGCTTCGCGGCCAGCCCTCCCGTGCCTTTCCCTACCACAGAGGTGGCCATGAGCCCACACCATGGGAAGGTTGGCTCCTTGGCGTGCCCCAGCAGGGCAGAGGGACCAGTGGGGCTGGCATCCTTGCCCGCAACCCACCCTGCAGGCAGCTGCTGGGGAGCAGGCAAGAAGGAAATCCCTGCCTGCACCTCCTGGGGGAGATCCTGCCCTGCCCGTCCAGCCTCTGCACCAGCGTTTGGCCCCAGTTCCTCTCCGAGCTGCGCTGGCTAATAAGCCATGAGAGCCGGAAGGATTTGAAGGCAGCGGGGTGCTTGGTGCCATCGCAGCCGCGCTGGGCGGTTCAGCCAGCAGGGAAGAGCCTGGCTCTGAATGCTGATAAGCCTCCAGCCCCTTGGCTGAGCAGGCTGTAGTAATAACCATGACAATAGTAATAAAAGCCAGGCCACCAGCAGGTACCGACAGATCCCCCACGGTGCACAGGGGCTGCTTTGTGTGTGCGAACGTGTCCAGCAGTGGGAACATGCCAGCCGGATGAGACAATCCCCACGACTGACAGCCGGGGAGTGTGACCGGCCGTCACATGGGGAAGGGCCGCGGCAGGGAACGCTGCTCTCCTTTATTTCCCCGGCAAGCGTTGCTGAGAGGCGGCTACACTAGCAGGGCTGTTCGCTCCCCCCAAGCCCGGAAGAGCCCCGGGAGGGGGGAAGGCTCTGTCCCCGACTCTCACCACGGTCACGGGTCAGGCAGGGCCGGGCACAGCCCAGCTGCCGTCTCCCGCTGTCGGCATTCCTTACATAATGGGATCTCAGTGCTCGTGCCCAACTCTCCGGCGAGAGCTTGAAAACAAGTTCATAAACAGGTCCTGCTAATTTCTCCTGCGAGAGAAATCCTGGCGCCCACAGGAATGCTGCCACCAGCACCCGTCCTGACTCTCCCAAGCACCCTTACCTCGAGTATCGGTCACGTGCAGATGGGCAGTGAGAACATTAATGGCACAGATCAGTCATGCCCAAGGCACTTGGGGCAGTGCCCACTAGCATTTTGGTTTATTTTGTATTTGCACTGCAGGGGGATTTAGAGATCCTCCTCCTTACCTCCACGCTGGGGTCCCTTTGGCAAGATGCCACACGGAGAGCCAGTCTGTCGCCCTGAATCTGGGAGCCAGTGCAGCCTCTGTCCTGAGTCCAGCGGCTCTCCGTGGTGTGGTGAACCACAGTGGTTTGCCATGGATCCGGCAGAGCTGGGCTGGGAGGCAGATCTCTGCCTGGAACAGATGGGACAGGGCTGACTCCAGCTGCTGAAGGGAGTCAGCTCCATAATCAGTGCCTTGGTCACCCCCTCCTTGTCCCTGCCTCCATTCTCTTTTGCAGATAGCACAGGGGAAGCAGGAAGTTTTTGCCTTACCCCAGCAGTGATGCGATGCAGCCTTGCAAGAAAAGCTTCACTGGCACGGTGCATCCGCCACCATAGCTGTTAGCCGGGGCACTGCACAGCACACCGAGCCTCCACACCAGAGCAGGCACCCAGTGTTTGGGTCAGACATACCAAAGCAAAGGCCCCTTCAGGTAGCCAGGATCACCACCCTGGGCATTGCAGGAAGACGCCGAGCAGCCAGAATAGGACCAGAGCCTCTTCCAGAAAGCGCATGGTGACTGGCCCTGAGTCACAGTACATCCCCATGCTGTGCTGCAGGCACAACCTGGCCTCCCAGGGCAGGCGCCTGCAGACGATGGGGTTTAGCTGAAAGATGACCCAGAAACGGGGTGCACAGGAATCCTGGAAGGGCTCTCGGGAAGATGTGCCATTGATCTCCAGGACTTCTCACCAGGCCCACCGCCTCTCTCCCGTTTGGGTCCTATGCTGCTACATATTGCTGACAGCCAGCCCCGCTGCTGTCGTCGCCCCCGCTCCTGCCAGACAGGGTGGGGATGCTGCTTGCTCCGTTCCCTCCTCCCCAGCTTGGAGGAGCGGAGGGTTTGGGCCATGCTTAGGCAGAGCAGAGGATGTTTGTTTGGTTTCCTTGGTTACTGCACTGCCTGCTCCAGTAATCACATTTTCCTTGTGCTGGCTGGGCCAAAAGCAGCAGAGGAAATCTGGAATGGCTGAGGTCAAACACCAGCCTGGGAACAGCCGGGGCCACCAGCCACAGCCCTTCTGTGCCATTGGGTCCTTGCTGTTGTGGGTACCCAACTTGAAAGGGAGGTACCAGGCCCAGGGATGCAGCAACAAGCTCCTTCAGCAACAGCCCGAGGGCTCCCATCACTCCCTCCCGTGCGAGCCAGGGACACAGGCAGCGGCGCTGAACTGCAGGAGGAATTACAGGAATGAAAATGTTTGTGCAGGCAGAAGCCAAGCTGGCTGTGCAAGCAGAGGATGTGAACGGGGGAGCCTGCGAGCGTGGGTGCGGCTGTATTTATAGTGACGGTGGTGGCAGGGGTGCGCGTGTGCAGGGGTGACAGGGTTGCTGATGCCTTTTATTCCTTATGCATCCCTCAGCCCAGAAAGCCTGGAGCACTAACGCCAGTTCTTGTCACTGGGAATTTCCCCTGCTTGTTAGCGTTCACAGACAACCCTCTGTTTTGTAGCAAGAAAACTGAAACCTAAACATGTGCAAACCATGGCTGATCTCATAACAACACCCTTTCCCTCCTTGATAATTCACTTCAGCAGTCGTGAATGCAGCATATGAGCTCCCCACTCCTGGGTGCCCTGCGTCTCAGAAGCAAGATCTGAGGCTCCAGCACAGCAAGGGCTGGTGACGTTGCCGTTCCGGCGTGTAATGTCTATTCATGGTGACTAAATCAATGTGTGCTGGTAAAGCAGAGCAGAAGGGAATCACCAACCCCCCAGCACGGCCATACTGCTGTGAGCTGGGACAGGCAGAAGGGCTCAGACAGCCCTGCCTGGTCCAACCCTCCTCACCTTTCTCCCCAGCCGACATGGAGCAGGCACAGCGGAGCCTGGATGCAGAGCAGATGCAGCAGCAGCAGCTGAAACTACGGGACCGGCAGAAGTTCTTTGAGGAGGTTTTCCAGCATGACGTGGATTTCTTCTTCCCTATGTCTCACCTGCAGATAGAGCATCGGAGACGTAAGTGGTGCAGGCACCATCACGGGGATAGGGGTGTTTCAAGGGAACAATGACACGGGTGTTAGAGATTGGTGGGACATCTCCAGTCTAAAGGCAGCTGGGGACACGCATGTCCTGCACTGAGACAGGACCACACACGCTGCATGTGGGTGTGCTGTGGATTACTCACACCACTTAACTGAAGTCACTGCACATGGGTACCCAGGCTGGCGCCCTGCATAGTCACTGGCTTCAGACAGGCTCCTCCAGGCAGCAGTTTGGGGTGGGCACAGGGACTGCAGCGAGACAGCAGGGGCTTCCAGAGGGATGTTTTAAGGAACATGATTTTCTTGGGGGCCTCTTACCAGCAAGTAGAATTCCGTTTCCCACGGCAAGGCTGCCATCTCTCCTTGGGGTCTTGCCTGCACAGGGTTCACAGTGCCCTTTGCCTAGCACTAGCACTCGCCTTTTCACTGGCCTCTGCCTCTGCAGCCCCCTTAGGCAGCATTTCCTCCATGGAGGTGAACGTGGACATGCTGGAGCAGATGGACATGATGGACCTGTCAGACCAGGACACCGTGGACGTGTTTCTGGGCTGTGGGACAGAGGAGAGCAGCATTGCTGGACCCCTGCCAGGTACGTACAGTCCCCAGCTTGTTGAGGGCCAGGCTGGGAGCTCTTCCCACCCCCAGTGCCCACATGGACTTATTCCTCAGCCCTGGCCACCCTGCGTGCAGATCGACACACACCCATACAAAGACAAACATTACATGCTGGGGTCTGTGAGGTTGGAGGACTTCACCCTGGGCTGGTCCATGTGAGGTCCTCCATAGCCCAGAGGTACAGACCCCTGTAAATACCTTACGCTGCAGAAGACAGGAGAGCCCAGGCACTTTCCAGAGTCTGTGGGGCAAATTCTTTTGTCCTGAAGCTCCTCTGGAGCAGCCAGTGTCTTGTTAGGATTTCCCAGGTCCCTCCACGCTGCAGAGCTCACTGTGCTGAGTGGGAAGGCTGCAGGACCTCTCCACCTCCCAGACAGACCCCAGGGAGCTGGGCTTGGGTCCCACACGGAAAGCCCAGGATGCCAGCACCTTCCTCCCCATGCACACACGCTGTAGTGATTCACTGAGGCCAAGCCGAACGTCTCCTTGACTGCTGCAGCCAATGGCCTCACACAGCATGGCTCCAAGCCGTGTTTCACGCGAGACAGAAAAGACTCCACTGCCAAAAATGGGGAAGGAATGTGCAGCGCTGCCCAGAGCCAAGCCGGGGGCGTGAGGTGGGGAACAACCATGGCAGTCACATGGGGAGCAGCCTGCCTAGAAACAAGACACATGCATTGGAGGGGCTTTCCATGAAGCTTAGGGAGCAATAAACCTCCAGAAGCCTTTTTCTTTCTCTTACCGCTCTCTCCTCCAGGGGCAGATGCCAGCCAGTGCCCAGAGGAAATCACCCTGCAAGTGCCCAGTGCAGCCGAGAGCAAGTCACGCATTTCCTCCACGTCCTCAGTCTCCACGGATCTGAACAGCCTGGACACCAGCGAGGAGGGGGCCGAGACCCCCGTGGTGCAGTCGGATGAGGAGGACCTGCAGGAGGACAGTCCCAAAGAGCAGGTGGCAAGAAGCTAGCAGCTAGCTCTGCCCCACTCCCAGCCTCCTCCGTACGGACCTTCCAGCCCAGAGGAAGGAAAGCTGCTGGCACTCAGTAAACCCCATCCTGGACTGCTGCCCTGCAGGAGGAGAGAGGTGGTTTTCCCCTCCTCTCCCTTCGCAGGTTCTCCTGGCAGCCAAAGGAGAAGGAAAGGGGTATTGTAGGCTCCCAAAATTAACTCCTCAGGCTTTGCTGCTAACACTCCCTGCTTCACCCCCCCAAAATGCTCAGCATCCCACAGCCCTACCATTCCCAGAAAGCCATTCCTTGGGATCCCAGCTCCCCATGTCCCACTGACAAAGGTCCTGTCCAGACAAGCACTTAACAATGGCATACAGAGAAATAACACTCCGATCTAAACAAGCAGTGGGTGTGCGTGTTATTGGGAGAAAACAGCACTGAGGGTGAGGGTTAGGTGGGAACTGCAGGAGGGAGTGTGGTGTAAAGCCAGCATGCTCAGGGTGCCACGCAGGAGCAAACAAAGCCCAGCTCTGGCATAGAGACGATTCCTGCACCCAGGGTGGGAGCAGACAGCACGTACCTCAGCAGAGAAGGGCTGCTGTTAGTGGAGCACATCACCACACTGAGCAACTTGGGTGCTGCCTCCAGGAGGGAGAGGGCCAGCATGGCTGCTGGTGGCCTGTAACTACCTGCCACAAGCATAAAGGGGGATTTCCCATGCAAATCGGCTGAGTGGAGAACATCAGCACACACAGCATCAGCAGCTGTGGCTCCCCCAGCACAGCATGATGGCAGCAGCTCTGGCTGCAGGCTGCTTTAGAGGAGTAAAGGATGAGCCATCAAAATGAAGACAACCTCCTACAACAAAATTTGCAACCTCCTACGCTTGCTCCCTGCAGGAGTCAAGCACAAAGCCGGCCAGAGGCTGGCTGCCGCTATCAGTGGCTGCAGGCCAGGAAAGTGCTGTCCCTGCTCCGGCTGTGTCAGCACAACCGTGGTCAGCCCCAGGAGGAATGGAGCCTGGGAGATAAGCAAGAGGAGCCAGGGACCGGTCTGCATGCCGGCTGTTTGTCAGGGGGTGTTCAGGCCTTACTGCACTCCCTCCTGTGTTAGCCAACCCTTCGTCAGACCAGCTGGAAGGACCAGCCAGAGCAGGAGGTGCTGTGAGCTCCATCAGACTGCCACCCCCAGCACTGCCTTGCTGTGGCTCCAGTTTGCTTCCTCCAGGGCAGGGGGGGCCCTGGAGTGGCAGCCGGTGGAAGCAGGGTGCTTCCGGACAGCTCTGCGCCCGGAGATAGACCCTGCCTCCGGAAAGGAGACTTCAAGGAGAGAGGGCAACAGCGAGAAGAGCCGAGAAGAGGAAGTCATGCCGGGGACAGGCACAGACCTCACAGAGTCCTTGTGTACGGCAAAGCCTTGCAGCGGACCACCCAAGCTCAGGCCGCCCAAGAGCTTCCCCAGTTTCAAAAGCCAGGGGAGAGAGCCCTGGGGGAGCACCCCACAAAATGGACACGCTCACTCCTGAGGCTGTAGTGCGTGGCTGCTAGCTGCTCTCCCTCAGCCAGGCGGGTACTTCCCCCGCGGGGCCGGGGCAGGTTCCAAGGTCCAGACCTGCTCCTTGCAGCCGCTCCTCGGCCCATAGAGGAGGAAAACCGCCGGGCCGGGCCCGCACCGTGAGGGAGGAAGCGAGGCCTCGCTGGGGCTCCAGCGGCGCCGCGTCTCCATGGCAACCCCGGAAGCGGCCGCCATTGGCCGGGCGACCGGAAGCGGAAGTGCTCTGTGGGGCGGGAGCAGCGGGATGCTGGCGGCGGCGGTGCTGCTGCTGGCGGCGGCGGGGCCGGCGCTTGTGCCGGTGCGGGCGGGGCGGGACGCGCTGCGGGAGGAGCTGCTGCTGAGCCCGCTGCCCGACGGCGACGTGGCCGCCACCTTCCAGTTCCGCACGCGGTGGGACGCCGACCTGCAGCGGGGCGCAGGTAGGCCGTGCCGCTATTGGCTGGGGCAGGGGGTGGGGCTGTTTCATGAGGGTGACGACGCCACGTGATGACGTATTGCATGGGGGTGATGACATCAGTGGGGCGAATGACGTTAGAGGCAGGGGTGAGCGGGAACAGGGCACGGCAAGGCGATGGGGGCTGCAGTGACATCAGCACAAAGGGGCTCGGCGTGGTGGTGCAAGCAGGCTGCGTGTGACAACGCAAGCAGGAGTAGCGCCAAGGGATGACATCACGCGTGGCCAGGCCCTGGTGTGACGTCAGGGGCAGGGCCCTGGGGGATGCAATGGGGAGGGCAGGGACTAACGCTGCCCGCAGTCTCTCACTACAGGCTCTTCCCAAAGGCACTGGGGCGGCTGGTGGCGGCGCTGGGCGTGCGGGAGCTCCACCTCGCCCTCACCCAGGGCTTCTGGCGCACCCGCGTCTGGGGACAGCCGCCCCTGCAGGCACCCGCTGGCGCCGAGCTCTGGGTCTGGTTCCAGCCCACTGTCACCGAGTAGGTACCCCAGCCATGGGTCTCTCCCTCTGGGTCCCCTCTGCAGACACTGCTCCTGAGAGCTGTTGCCCTTCTCACATGAGGCAGCCGTGATGTGTGCAGGGGCCTCCTGGATTGGAAAATGTCCACTGGAATAAAGAGCCTGCAACCCTAGGAGCAGCATTAAGGAAAAGCAGAATGTAGCCCCACTCAGTGAGCAGGGCAGGATGTGGTGCTGAGGGAAAACCCTTGTTCACTAAAGGAACAAGTAATTCCCTTATGGGCTCTGTAATAACAGACCCCTCTCTGCAGGGGTTATATCATGACCTCTCATCTGTGACTCACTTCCTTTGACTCCCACCCAATACCTGTCACCATCTTCCATAGCACACACAGCCCCTGTTGGAGCCACAGCGGCTCTGCATGGACTCCCAGAGTTTTCTCCTCCCTACATCTGGCCTATTCCGGGTCTGCTGGTTGGGTCAGCCTTCAGAACTGCACCAAGGTGTTGCTTTAGGTCTCACAGCCTCTTCCCCATGCCCCCTGCTCTCCCAGCCCCTCTCCTCGCGCACCGGCTGCACCCATCACCAGGTTCCTGGCTGCGTGAAGCCCTGCCAGCCCAGGGACTGCCCCTGCAGTGAATGTCCCCCACATCTCATGTGTTAGAATAAAATACCAAGAGAGCTGGAGAGTGTGTGACCAGCAGCCTCTGGCTGCACGCTCCTTGCTGCTTCTGAAAGCCAGCGTGGTCATCCCAGTGTATTTATTGAATATTACTGACTTAATGCTTGTTCGGAGGATTTGAGCTGCTGAGTAGTCTCTGGTATCTGTTCTCACACAGTGTTGACAAAGCCTGGGAAGAACTGAGTAACATCCTCTCTGGAATATTCTGTGCTTCTCTCAACTTCATTGACTCGACCAACACAGTCATACCAACAGCATCCTTCAAACCCCTGGGCTTAGCCAACGGTGAGCCCTGCCTGCATTTGTCTGCCCTCTCACTCTTGCCTCTAGCTTTAGTTCTGACCTGTGCCACTGTGGGAAGTCCGGGGGCAGGTCCTGCAAGGACTCTGGATCTGGCTGTGTACAACAGAGTCTGTTAACCTCCTCCTGGAAGCATTTCCTCTCCTGATGAATGACATGTGCATTTAAACAGAGGAAACCCACAAGCAGTATGTGGCAGATTCTCCCAGGCCCTCGTCTGTCTCTGAAAAGCATTTTATGAAACAGTGAGGACTGCAGGATTGAAAGCACTCATGAAAAAATTCTGCGTACATATTCTTTCCAAATCACTCTGAAAGAGTGGGATCTGTTCCTCATTGAGCTCTTGGCATTTCAGGGATACTGAGAGGGGGGTAGGCTGTGGGGTACATGGTGGGGTGGAACAGGTCTGCTTCTGCTCTCGTACCTGTAGCAGTACCAACCCGTTGGCCCTCTACCTCCCTGCGCAGGGACAGATCACCGTCTCCTGCGATATGCTGTCCTGCCCCGGGAGGTCGTCTGCACGGAGAACCTCACACCGTGGAAGAAGCTGCTCCCATGTGGCTCCAAGGTAATGGCAAATCCTGCAGCCTTGTTAGGCTACTCCCGATGGAGCTGGGTTCCTGACAGCGACCTGGGAGTGTGCACTGAGAAGCCTCAGCAGGACCTTTCTCTCAGTGGGAGCAGAGAACCGACCCGGGGCTGAGTTTCTGCTTTTCCCCCTGCAGGCTGGGCTTGCTGTGCTGCTGAAGGCCGAGCGCTTGTTCCACAGTAGCTACCACTCGCAGGCAGTGCACATCCGCCCCATCTGCAGGGTAAGCGCAAGGCTCGGGGCTCCCTCCTTTAACACTCCCAAGAGAAAATCCAAAGCTTTCTTGTACCACTGCAGGGTGACACACTGGTTTGCCCAGCTCCTCTGCGGTGGGTTCACTGTGTCTAATACAGTTGTCATCCTGCTCTCTGGTGTCACCTGCATTCTGATGTGATTCTTGCAGTCCTGGTGGAGTTCCAGCTCCCTTCTGGTGTTCTGTCCCTCCAGAAGGTGTGATCAGAGCTGCCTCTCTTTCTGTTGTCCAGGATGCCTCCTGCCTGGCTGTGTCCTGGGAGCTCAGACAGACCCTCACTGTGGTCTTTGACACCTTTTCCAGTGGCCAAGGAAAGAAAGGTAAGCTTGGTGGCAGTGTGCTGTGGTCCTTGAGTGTCCACAGCACTTCACTCAGCCTGCCACTGACTTTGCCTCCCGCAGACTGGTCCCTCTTTAAGATGTTTTCTCGTACACTTACTGATGCGTGTCCTCTGGCATCGCAGAGCAAGGTCTATGTTGACATCTCCCCTAAGAACAAGGTAATGCTCACGGACAAGAGAACACACCCTGCTCCCTGAGTTCAGCTATTTCATGTGGCTCTGAAACATCCTCACTTCCACCCCCTGCATGGCTGGGCCACCCAGGAGCCCTCCGGGGCTAAAGAAGCGGGGTGGTTTCCTTCCTCTGAGCAGGGCCTGCAGGGTTGAGTGTGGTGGTGTTAGTAAGAGTGCTGAGCTGTCTGTTGGGTGGGAAAGCTCAGGGCCAGCTGGAGGCGCTTTGCCCAGCGCTGCCAGTTATTTCAAAGGGCACTTTTCCTTTCCTGGTCCATTTGCTTCCTCAGGAAAAGGAGTTACTGGAAGTGACACCCCCTCCAACATCTGTACATGAAGCTATTGTCCAGGGAGACAAGAGGACCTATGCTGTCTATGACCTGCTGAGCCCCTCGCTCTTCAATACATCTCGCAGCCTCAATGTGCAGCTGAAGTGGAAGCGGCCCCAAGACAGCTGTGAGTGACCAGAACTTCACTCCACCTGCACCACTGGTCAGGGTTCCAGGCCTAAAAATCCTCTGGCACTGACCCCTATTCCTGTGTCCCTTTCTCATTTGCAGCGGACCTGCCAACACCCGTACTCCATGCTCAGCGCTATGTGAGTGGATATGGGCTGCAGACCGGAGAGATCAGCACGCTCATCTACAACACTCACCCATACCGGGCCTTCCCCGTCATCCTGCTGGAGACTGTGCCGTGGTATCTGCGACTCTATGTGCACACTCTGACTATCATCACAAAGGGGAAGGAAAACAAGCCAAGTAAGTCAGCCCTCCCGGGAGCACATGCCACCTGATTCTCTTTGGCACAAGTGGCTCATTCCAGAGATGGTTTAGTCCCTCCCTTGGGCCCCAGTAATCACTGGGAAACAAAACATTTTAGAATGTTTTCCTAGCCTCCAGTTCAGCACTCACAGCAGATGAGACTTTATTAAGTCTGTTTTATAAGAGGCACATGGACAGTGTTTCATAATCCAACAAGGGTCTAAACCAAAGTGAATTGATTTTTATAGTAAAGGAGACTTGACTTAAAACTGATGACTGGGTCTTATTTTGCATTCGTACCTTTCCTGTGAACACCTGACTTTCACCTGACTTTTCATAGGTCATCAGCTCTAAAGACCAGCCCGATTTAGCTTTAACACATGCTTTTTGCTACCCATGCATCTTCACTTGCCCAGAAAACCTCTCCCAGGATAGTGGAAGCAGAAGCACCCATCCCGTGGGAGGTGTCTGGGCAATGTGAGATTGGACAAAGGTCCCACCAGTGCCACTGACGCGTCTCTGTGGGGTTAGGTTACATCCACTACCAGCCAGCCCAGGACCGGAGACGGCCACACCTCTTGGAAATGCTGATCCAGCTGCCAGCCAACTCTGTCACCAAGATCACAATCCAGTTTGAGAGGGCTTTATTGAAGTGGACAGAGTACACGCCTGACCCCAATCACGGCTTTTACGTCAGGTAACAACATACTTCAGCTCCTTCTGGGCCTCATGTACGACTTGCTGCTCAGGTCTCGGGATGGGAAAAACTCTTGCTGACTCTTTGCTGGCTGGACTGATGCTAGCGTGTCCTTTGTCTCCTCAGTTCATCTGTGCTTAGTGCCCTGGTGCCCAGTGTCATTGCGATGAAGGACGCGGACGTGGAGCAGAGCCCTCTCTTCACCTCGCTGTGAGTGTGCCTGTGCTGGGGAGTGGGGCCGTACCACAGTGCCTGCAGGCTGCCAGCCGCTCTCATCCAGACTAGTGAGCACGAAGCAGTGATCTCATGCAGGCTGACACTCCCTTTCCTGCTTCCACTCTCCAGGTTTCCTTCCTCTGATGGCTCCAGCTATTTTGTGCGCCTGTACACGGAGCCGCTGCTGGTGAACTTGCCGACGCCAGACTTCAGCATGCCCTATAACGTCATCTGCCTGACCTGCACTGTGGTGGCAGTGTGCTACGGCTCCTTCTACAACCTGCTGACCAGAACGTTTCACGTGGAAGAGCCGAGCCGCGGTGGGCTGGCCAAGCGGCTGGCCAACATCATCCGCAAATTCAGGGGGGTGCCCCCCCTCTGAGAGAAACCAGGGCAGCTGGTGCTGGCTGTGGGGCTCCATGAGGAGACCCAGGGAGCAGAGCACTGCTGCCTTTTGTCTTAAGCCTGCTCCATTTTGCTGCCTGGATCTCTCTTTGGGATCCAACAAGTTGAGAGATCGCTTCCATCGTTAAGATGGGAAGTGGTTCTAAGCCCCTTGACTACTGAACTGCACTGCTACGGGATTGGGAAAGGGTTAAGACTTCTGTTTGGGAGAGGGGTAATTTATGTGCTGTGAATGATTCTAGAAGTAAACTTGAGCTGTTTTGTACATGTGTGCTGCTCCTGGTTAGTTTTACTTCCACAACCCCACAGGCAGAGTTGACTCCGTAAGACTCAGTGAGCTGCTGAGTCTCGAGGTGCTACCCAAGTCAGCTGGGAAGAGATGCAGACACAGGAAGGGCAAGGGTTGTGATCTGCAGTGAAGAGATGGGTTTATCTGCTCTACCATCTCGCCTTCTACAACTGCCACATTTCACGGCCCCCTCCTGCCACGCTTCCCCACATTTGAGCCAGTTTGCAAATTAATTTTGGGGCATACCAAGGGTTTGGGCATACCTCAGCCATACCAAGGGTTTATTTTCTTTCTCAAGAAAAAGCTTTTCTTGCTCCCAGCTTCTATTTGCAGCATTTTGAAATGCTGCAGCTCCCCCCTCTGCTGCAGCACAAGATTCTCCTTTTGCCTCCCTGGTATCATTTCTGAATGTCTGCCCGACAGCTCCCATGCACCCACGGTGTCCCCAAAGCTTCGGGGAGCCCCCAGGCTCAGCAGACCCCAAGCACAGGGCTGTGACTGGCCGAGTTGTGCTGGTGGGCAGCAGCCTCAGTCCTCCCTGGGCTGGGAATGCAGGAACACTGACACGACTGTGCTCTTCGGTTCTTTCCATACAGTTCAAGGTACCGCCTTGCGATTCACAGAGCAGCGAGAGGCCGCTGGTGATGCTGCTCGGCCTCCAGCAGTGCCGTTTTCTGGGGTATGGCCTTTGCATCTCGGATGTGGCTTTTGTGATAGGAACAGACAACTGCCTACAAGCAGCTAAACAAAGCAGAAGGAAACCATTAGAAGAAATATTCCCCAGAATCAAAGCAAAGCACAGCCAGAGGTCTTTTAAAAGCTTTTGCTTGAACAGAGCTGGGAAGCAGCTCTGAGGAGAAGGACCTGGGGGTCCTGGTAGACAGCAAATTATCCATGAGCCAGCAGTGTGCCCTTGTTACCAAGAAGGCCAATGGCATCCTGGGCTGCATAGGGAAGACTGTGGCCAGCAGGTCCAGGGAGGTCATTCTCCCCCTCTACTCTGCACTGGTGAGGCCACAACTGGAGTACTGTGTCCAGTTTTGGGCTCCCCAGTTCAAGAGGGACAGGGAACTACTGGAGCGAGTCCAGCGTAGGGCAACCAAGATGATTATGGGTCTGGAGCACCTCCCTTATGAGGAAAGGCCGAAAGAGCTGGGACTCTTTAGCCTGGAGAAGAGAAGGTTGAGGGGGGACCTGATTAATGTTTACAAGTATCTAAAGGGTGGGTTTAAGGAGGACGGAGCCAGGCTCTTTTCAATGGTTCCCAGTGACAGGACAAGGGGCAATGGGCACAAGCTAGAACATAGGAAGTTCCGTTCAAATACACGGAAAAACTTCTTTACAGTGAGGGTGACAGAGCACTGGAACAGGCTGCCCAGGGAGGTTGTGGAGTCCCCTTCTCTGGAGATTTTCAAGACCCGCCTGGATGCAGCCCTGAGGGATGTGCTTTAGGCAATCCTGCTCTAGCAGGGGAGTTGGACTAGATGATCTCTAGAGGTCCCTTCCAACTCTGAAGATTCCGTGATTCCGTGATTCCGTGAACAGAAAGACCATAAACCCCCCGTTTCCTCCTGTCCTCCACAGAACAGTCTGTTCCCACTGGCCTGGGATCACCTTTCCCTTCCCTACTGGAGATGCCCTTCTCCCTGCAGCTCCTTACGGATCCACTCCACTGGATGGCTCCATGCAGCCTGCAGAGCTGTCCAAATATGTGAGTTTGGGACAATCCCTGCTTGCTGAGGACACCACAAGGCTGGGAGCTCATGCTGCTTCCAGCCACAGGACTGCTGCTACAGCTCCGCCAGCCAGGCTTCAAGTGCAAAACGGAATTTCTTTACAGAAAGCTAGAACTACAACCAAACAAAACCCGAGCAAGCGCACAGCTCCCGCAGCAGTGCAGGGGCAGGGGGACACAGCCAGGAGTCTCGGGCACGAGGGTCTATGTTGCAGTTTACAAAAGGATTTGGAGACCTCAAGTTGTTTCAGGATAAATCCTGCAGACTGCAACCATCAGCACGTGCCGGAGCAGCTCAGAACGGCCAAGGTGCCCCCAGCCCAGCTCCCCAGGCGAAGCCTGCGTGCCACAGGCATTAGGTGGGATCCCATAAAGCCCCCCGAGCACTGAGGCCAGCACCCATGGATGCAGCTGGCACCACAAGCCAAAGCAGACAAAAATAGTACAAGAAACACAGCACTGCTGCAAACCCAACCATCGCTTCTGCAGGAAAAAAGGTCCCTGTGCTGAGGATGATGAGGGCAGCCTCTGCCAGGGCCAACCGGCAGTCGCCATGGGCAAAGGGTGCTGGAGATGGCATCATGGCTTCAGGGCCATTCCCACGTGGTGCCATAAACCAGGAATTTAAACAGTCCATGAAGAGGTCAGCCCAGAAAAATGGCAGAGCAGGAGGGAAACTATCCTGGGCTGGATTCAAACCCGCGGGGCCATCAAGGGAGTCGGTCTTATCACATCCATCAAATGCACGGGCCAGCCAAGCAGAAAACCCTGTGGTTTTCCAGGCGGCCCTGCAACCACGGCTGGGTGGGTTTTAAACAGCCGGGAAAACCCAAGATCTTAGTGTTTGGGGTTTTTTTCCTGGGCTATTTCTCTCCCTTCCCTGGGCTGCCTCCTTGGGAACCCAGCCGGAGCTGGGCACGGCTGAGCTGTGCTTGCTAACTTGCTGTTGGATGTCTGCAGAGAGAAGGGCTGGGGCTGAAGTGCTCACAGCAGCTTGGGCTTTGCTGCCAGCCCATTGAGGGTTGCCAAAAATAAAAGTGTTTAAGGGGAGAGGCCATGGAGCCATCTCTGCGCTACATCTGAGCTGTAGCGCCAGGAAGGGAGCGGGCAATGAGAGGTGCGCAGGGCTGCCCACCCTCCTGCAGCACGGAAAAGTGGGGCCTCTTGGGTCTAGATGGGGCTAAGTCAGCAACAAAAGTGCACTGCCATGAGTGACAAGGAGGCAGCACGCAAGCAAGCCTAAAAATAGTATGCAAAGGAACACAAGAAAGCATGGACTCAGTGTGCATATTGGGTTTGCTTGGCAAGCTTTTGGTAGTGGAGGGGCTACACGCATGGCTTCTGTGAGAAGCTGCTAGAAGCTTCTCCCATGTCTGATAGAGCTCATGCCAACCGGCGCCAAGATGGACCCGCTGCTGGCCAAGGCTTAGTCCATCAGCGACAGTGCCTCTGTGATAACGTATTTAAGAAGTAGAAAAAAAGCCCAACTCATAACTGATGCTGTAGAGAGGAGTATGTGAGAGAAACCACCCTGCAAACACCAGGGTCAGTGAAGAAGGAAGGGGAGGAGGTGCTCCAGGCGCCAGAGCAGAGCGCAGTGACAGAGTGGCTTTGGTGGTCACCGGGCATCCAGCCAGGGTTAGCCCACCACAGTGTACCACAGAGTGTGAGCACCGTGCAATGGTGCACAAGGACACAAGCTACCTGCATCCCATGCTGCATCCCCAGCAGCATAGCCAGCAGGGCGAGGGGGGGGATTCTGCCCCTCTGCTCTGCTCTGAGGAGACCCCCCCTGCAGTGCTGCCTCCAGCTCTGGGGCCATGAATATCAGCACACGGACCTGTTGGAGGCCAGGGAGATGCTGCGAGGGCTGGAGCCCCTCTGCTGTGAGGACAGGCTGAATTGGGGGTGTTCAGCCTGGGGAAGAGAAGGCTCCAGGGAGACGTTAGAGCCCCTTCCAGTCCCTAAAGGGGCTACAGGAGAGATTGGGAGGGACTCTGGATCAGGGAGTGGAGTGATAGGATGAGGGGGAAGGGTTTTAAACTGAAACAGGGGAGATTTACATTAGATTAAGGAAGAAATTTTTCACCCTGAGGGTAGCGAGACACTGTCCCAGGTTGCCCAGGGAGGCTGTGGCTGCCCCATCCCTGGAGGGGTTCAAGGCCAGGCTGGACGGGGCTTTGAGCAGCCTGGTCTAGTGGGAAGTGTCCCTACCCAGGGCAGGGGGTTGGAACTGGATGTTCTTTAAGGTCCCTTCCAACCCAAACCGTCCTATGACTCTACACCAACTGCAGGCCAAGAAAAGCCAGGGGACAGCAAGCCCCCACCGGTACGCAGGCCTGGAACCGTCGCCACAGGCAGAGAACCCCGCAGGCAAACCCCGTGCAACGCCACGCAACACGAGCCTGCAAGAAGCCCGCCAACACAGAAATACGTGAAATTGTTTAAAAACCAAGAAAACGCTCAAAATACACCAGACCAGGCGCTCGCCCCACTTCCGCATGCGCACTGCCAGGAGGGCCTTCTCCACCGCCGCGCATGCGCGCTGCCCGTCCGGCGGGGCTGCCCGCAGCGCTGCCTGACGGCGCGGCGCCCGCTGACCCCTCCGGAGCGCGGCCCCGCTCCAGAGCTGCTGCGCGGCGGCCTCGGGCCGAGCCGGTCCGGTGCGAGCCCGGGGCAGGCGGTCGGCGGGCAGCCGCGGCGGGGTCCTGCCGGGACGGCGGCGCAGGCGGCGAGCGAGGCGGGGGCTTTGGCGGGGGGCGCGTCCCCCGGGCGGCGCGGCCTGTTCCGAGGGCGGCCTCTCCCTTCCCTCCTCAGGGTGCGCCGCGGACGGGCCCGCGGCGGAGGCGGCAGCGGGATAGCGGCGTGAGGCGGAGGCACCGCGCCGTGAGTACGGGGGGCGGAGGGGAGCGGGCCGGGGCGAGCGACCGCCGGGGCCCACGCAGGCTCTGGGGCCCGAGCAGGCTCCGAGGCCCGGGACCGGGGGATGCTACTGCGGACCACGGAGGCTCCGGGGCCCGGGGAGGCCGCCGTGGCCCAGGCAGGCTCCGGAGCCCGGGGAGGCCGCCGTGGCCCAGGCAGGCTCCGGAGCCCGGGGAGGCCGCCGTGGCCCAGGCAGGCTCCGGGGCCCCGTGAAGCGATCCGCAGGCTGCCGGAGCGGGATAGCGATGACCGTTCGCTGACTCCGGGGAGCGGAGGAAGCGCTCGGGGGGGTGTCCCCGGGGCGGTAGCGCCGTGCTGTCGTAGCCACCCGGACGTAGGTTACAACGGAGCCGGTTTCAGCCGAGCCTCGCTGTGTTTAGGGTAATGCCAGCCTGACATGGGGATAACACACCGTGTGCTTCCCCCCAAGACCCTTTTCCCTCCCCTCTATGCCTGTGTTCTCAGCCAGGCACGTCTCTGTCTCTAGCACCTTCCAAAAGCAAAACCAGGCCTGCTTCCCCCCAGAGCAAGGCAGCTCTCTGACACCCTTTTGTCCAACCGAGAACACATCCCTCCGCAGCACTGCTTTGCCCAGCCAGGCACCCTTCGCACCACCCCACCGAAGCCTTCGGCCAGCTGCAAAGCGAGTTTAAAAGCTGGTCTGTTGTACGAACATCGTTACATCCCAAACATGCAAGTGAAGGCAAAAAACAGATCTCTCAAATGCAGTCCACAACTCACTGAACTCTCCTATACATCATTACCCCTGCACTGAAACATTATAAATTATCTTGCCAATGCTTTCATAGTGGAGCATCCTTTGCCTTTCCAATCCATGTGTCATAACGTCCCAGAACCCTTTGCCAATACTGCTTTTTTGCCTCTCTCTACATGGGACACAGAAAATTGGACTTTATCAGGGTGTATTCAGATTTCTGAAGCCTGTCGAAGGCACAAAAGGTAGAGAAGAGATACAAATTAAAACTAAAAATAATTATGTTTTTGAGGGAACTCAGGGAATGGTCCTGGAATTCATGATCTTTGGCAGTTAAACAAAGGCGGGGGCGGGAATGAGGACCACTGACAATTAATAAATTAGTACAAATGAAAGTAGCAATACTTCAGATGACAACTGTCGATGTTGACATCTCTTCCCACTAGACTTAAGATTCTGCTCCTGTGATTTGGTGTGCAGAGAAACACAGATCATGCTGCTGCCTTCCTGCTCACAGGTGGAGGTTTATTCGCTCTGGTGCTGTGAGTGCACTGCAAGACCTGCAGATACAGGCTAATCAATCCCCAGTCAGTAACAAACCTCAGAGGGCAGTTATGGCAGTGGCGAAAAGAGTGGCTCCACAGAGAGCCTCCGCTTTTCACGGAGTTGCTTTGGCTTGTCTCTAGCTTGAGAAATCAGAACACTTCATAACCCCAAGGCTTGGTCAGTCAAGGATTTGCTGCTCTTTTGGAAACTGTTTGCAATTATATTGCACCATTTCTGAGCCTACATCAACGTTAGAGGCACGAACTTATCAAAGACTGGGGTAAGGCCTTTGCCAAAAATTGAAGACTCACTTTTTCCAGCTGAGTCATACTGGCAGATAAAGCTTTTAAAAAATAGAAGAAATAGTGGCAAGGCCAAAAAAATCCCTGAAGAAATTAAATCCCTGATACTGGAAATAGGTCTTAAAGTTTGAACAGTTATGGTTCTTGGGTTTTTTAAGAGAGAGGGTTGGCATCTAGAAAGCTGGTCTGCTGTTGCTTTTCTTAGCTGAACTCCTCAAACTCATTACTCCTTAGCTCTTTCACTTCCCCCCCGCCAGTGCTTTGGATAGTCTGTATTTTTTAGCGGCTGTTTTGAGTGCTACGTGGTGTTTGAGAGTTGGTTTCGAACACATGCTGGCAGCATGAAGCACCACCCACACCCCTCAGTTCAAGTTATGTGGCTGTGACAGGGTTTTTGATTTAAACAGTTTTCAGCAAACTGTACTACAGGTGAGCCTTATAAGCAAGAAACTTAGTGCAAGTCCCTGAGGCTTACTCTAACCTTGTGTGCACTGTTTAACTGCAGAGATTTTTATCTAGACCATGTTGCTTTTCATTCCCAAGAAGAAACTTTGGCTTCTGAGAAAGGGAGAGATCAGCACCACCCCCCCAATAAAAAGGTTACTCAGTCTTTTATTGCAGACCTTTCAGCTGCCAGCCTGGGTGACTGTTTCTGTAGCATCTGCTGGGGAAGTTCCTTGCGGACAGCACTGGCTTAATAGCTGGCTTAGTAAGGCCTGAACAAGCTTACCATTTAAGTGCTTAGTGAAAGCCGGCTGATTATTCTCCCCTGTCAGCGTAAATGGACTGTTAAGGAATTAAGACATTCTTGAGAAAGGTACAGACTTTGTGTTGGCATACTGATGTGTAAAACCTATAGTGTAGAAACACCTCTCACCCTCCTAATTGCTGAATTAGCTTGTAGAATATCCAGAACAGATAGCTCCTTAGACGGATTTATTCTGTAACTGATCGATCACAAAGCACTAAAGATTTGTGCTGTGCTACTCGCTTTTGACTTGTCGTAATTCAAATTTTGTTTCTGGCTGGGAAAGGTGTGCTGCTACCCTCGCCTCGGAATTTGAAAATCGTCCCCACAAACATGTGCCAGTAGGACCTGCTGGTTTTCAATGGTCTTGGGAGGGAAGATGACAGAAGGAAGGGCTGTGAACACGATGGAAGCCAATTAATAAGCATGTGGAAAAGTATTGGTGTTTGCTTACTAATGAGGTACCCAGGGAACCTCCCCAGGCTGCTCCTCTGCCTGCAGGAACCGGCAGGGAGGAGGCTCCGGCAGCACACGGAGCCGCCGAGCGCTGACTGCAGGGAGAGCAGCCGGAGCATTGCCTGCTCTCTGCTGCCGAGGGGCCTGAAGCAAGTTCAAGTGGCTCCAAGAGCTGCGAAAGAGCAAGAGGAGGCAGCGGTGGTGTGATGAAAAGGAGCCATCTGGTAAACACGAGTGGCCGCCAAGTCAGATGACTTGAGCAGGAACTTGAGAGCAGTCTTGAGGGTAGCAGGACACCGGGCTGGCTAAGGAAAGAGATGAGTCAGGCAGGGAAGAACAAGAGCAACTGGTTAAGGAAAAGCAGGATGCGGTTGTGAAACAGGGAACTGGTAGAAGTGCTGTTGGGTGACGGGTTCTTATTTGCTTCAGGACATGGTAATCTTTAGCTTGGATCGTGAGGAGGGGACAAAGACAACAAGGTAGGAATTTTTCATTTGCAGGTTTCACCTTGCTTGAGAATGTGGGCAAAACTGAGTATTGTTACAGCTTCAAGAAGGTGTCCTGGGCACCAAGGAGAGTGACAGTTCCCTGCTCAGTAACGAGCTGGTAGTAGGAGACGCTGTTTCTCTTTGATTGATAGCATGGAAAGAGAACTCAGTTCATTGCCAGCTGTATAAAGGGAACTCCGGTGAAGAGTATGTATCTTACTAGTGAAAAGTCCCTTGAGAAAGATAGAGCTGCAGAAATCTCTAATAGTAGGTACATTATCCGCTGTAAGATGCAGCAGACAAAGGGTTTTCAACCTTTAACTGATGGATAGCAAAGGCGCACATGAAAATACAAGCAAACTGACTACAGATTCAAGAATAACTGTTGGAACATCTGCATTTATTAAAAGTCCAAGAGGTCTGCAGATTAAAGGGCACTGACATTGAAACTTCATAGTAAAAATAACCGCTATTAAATGGTTCTTTATTCTGCAAAGTAGTTGCATTGATTGCTACGAGCAACTGGCTCTTCCTGGAAATATCAATATTTTAAAACGGGTAACTTGTTCTCAGATAGGTCTGTGTTTAGGTAATGCCTACACACTTAGAATCAACTCACTGTTTAGAACATTATTGCTTAAGTCTTTGCCGTGGTGAGGCCAGATTGGAGTTAAATGCAGCTATGTCACAAGTTGTAATTATACTCTTAAACTGTAGTCAGTTCTAAAGTTTGGGGGCTAAAGGCTCAATAGCAATACGCGGCCTTATTAAAGCCAAGAGATAAAACTGAGCAACGTAAAATAACCTCTCCCTTATTCTTCAGCTTCCTAACTGCAGCTTAGTTTTACTTTTTCAACCCCAGCTGCCCTCTCTCTGCTGGAGAACACTCTTTTGCAGGAGCACCAGCACAACATACTTTCCACAAATACTCTTAATCTGTTTGCCCTGGTGGAGATTTTGGCTTGCGTTCTCTCTCACTAATATTAAAATAGACCTTGCTGCTAAGAACACAGCGGATGGCAGCGTGCTTCCTGCTTCTGACAACGGAGCCGGTTGGTACCTACGAGCTTACAGAGCTGTAAGACAAGTCTGACCTCAGTGTTTTTTTGGAAGAGAACCATGTGCGGTTTTCTCTTGGCTTTTCTGTGCGATCCCTCATTTTCCCTCCCCTTGCCAGGAAATCCCTTCTCCTGCCAACAGGAGCCAGTGGAATGTGCTGTTTGTTTACCTTCTCACTCCTTCATCCTACTAACCTTCCCACCCCCTGAGTTGTAATCCTAACAGGCTCGGCTCAGCTCTTCATCCTTCTGACGGAGCACTAGGTTGAGTATTTTCAGATAAAAGGATTGCTGCAAGAAGCTGTTCTGACCAGGCTCTGCTTAGTGGGGGGAGGCCACGGCGTTCTGCAAGGCTGGGGCTGTCCTCCCGCCTATCTGTCTGTGCCCTGGCTGGCAGCTACTTCCTTCAGGGCTGCTGCATGTCCTCATGGTGTCCTACAGGACAGCAGGGAAGAGCACGCTTCCCCAGGCTCTTCCCTTTTCTAGCCTGGTTTTGCCTTTTGAGGGTAATAAGCTAGGAGTACCTTCTTCTCATGGTTTCCCTGCTGCACGAACTGAAGGAAAACTTGAGTTATTCCCTCCCAACAATACTGGTATCTCCTAGCCTGACCTGCTGTTGCTATCCCAGACTGCTAAACTCCACTCTTCTGCCCCCTTTCAATGGTTCTGGCTCTGTAAAAACACCCGTAAGGCATTTATTATTTTTAAAGCCATTTGAAATTCATGGATTAACTGCTTAGAAAGAAGAAAACTTCACACTTAACATAGTTGATGTGGTTGCTAAGGGTAGTGGTATGTTTTCTGGACTTGTAGTGCGCTGCCATCCCCGGTTAGAGGAGCCTTTAAAGCTCATCGTTTCCACAGGGGTTTATAATAATTCAAGTGAGGAAATCCTGTGTTTATAGCACTTATGAAAATTGCCATTTTGAGACTGTCCCCTCTTTGTTCTGTTCACAGACTTTATCTCAGATGACTTTAGCTGATTGGCAAGGATTATAAATCCCTTAAGCAGAGACTCTCCTCCCCTTTGTTTTGCAGTCTGGACGCTGTCGGGGCTTTCCTGGGTAGCTACATGTATAGCTTGAAATTTATGCTGTCCTGCTGGAAGACTTTATAATGGGTTTGTGCGCTTAACACTTCCTAGACACTTCTTACACTTATTCTTCCTTAATACTTCTTTGTAGCGCCTAAGAGTTCACCTCTCAATTACATTTCTTGATACCAGTGCTCAAGTCTTTGGATAAATATGTGTGTAGGGAAGGCTGTGGCAGCTTGTTTTCCCCTCTCCCTTTCTGTTCCTGCACTGTGCTAAAGAAAAGGGTCTCACAACTGTTAACCTGGGTAAAAGCCTGAGAAACTGAGCACATAAGGGATACACTTCTACACCAGCAACAGATAATCCTGTCCCCAGCTGAGGGGTTCAGAAAGCAAGAAACTTTCCAGTAACTATGAGAACTATGAGATACACCGGAATTTAGTACTGGGAGTTCAAACATCAGTATACGATGCTTGGGAGTAAATGAAGCTGTATGAGAAGAATGTCTGCTGATTGGTTTTGCTGTGTTTCTCTGACAATCTGACCTTTTATCCCTCCCTACAGAACAGCCTGCCCGCTGGAGGAGTTTCTGGAGACTGTTCTGGAGCACATCTGATTGCTGCTGCCACAAGGCCCCAGCCAGCCAGCCACCATGTACTGCCTTCAGTGGTTGCTCCCTGTCCTGCTCATACCCAAGCCCCTCAACCCAGCGTTGTGGTTCAGTCACTCGATGTTCATGGGCTTCTACCTGCTCAGTTTCCTCCTGGAACGGAAACCTTGCACGATTTGTGCCTTGGTCTTCCTAGCAGCTCTATTCCTCATCTGCTACAGCTGCTGGGGGAACTGCTTCTTGTATCACTGCACAGGATCCCAGTTACCGGAATCAGCTCACAATCCCAGCATAGTGGGCACCTAGAGAACAATAATCTTCCAGTCTGCTGAGGGCTCTTGTTTTGCTTTTAAAAAGGGGGTGGGCTAGGGAGGAGGGAGGGGGTGTTAGGCATGTGACTGGAGTAAAACCAGCCTGTTTCCTGTAACTGTGTGTGGACTACAGTGGTAAGTTCCTCCCACTCTGCCTGTGAAATTCGATTTGTTTACTGTGTGAACTCTGGCAGCGCCACCTGCTTTTTTAGAAGCAGAAATCATTTGGGTTTTTTCTCCTTCCCGTATGACCGGGAGCGGACACCAGCCCTCCTAACTCAGAACTGGTGGAGGACCGAGCTGCTGGCCTCTGCCCAGCTGTTTGCGCGATGGTGGAGTTGTGTGTCACTCACTCATCTGCATTAGGCCGCGGTGGTCTAACTCAGGGCTCTCAGCCCGCTGATTCTGCTCGAGTACCTACAGGATTCTCTCCATCTTTCTCCTTGTGGGGAGCCAGCCTTCCCACCTTGCTGATGAAGGGCAAGCTCGACAGCTCACAGATGCACTTGGCCAAAAGCTGCTGGAGCCAGAGGCAGTTGAGTCATGTCCTCCTGCTCAGCCTGCCAAAGAGACGTGTGCACTGCCCAAGTGCTTTCTGAACTACTTATGCTCCGAGATCATAGCCTGAAAGCCTCAGTTATGCTGCTGCTTTTATAAAGCCTCACAGGTAGTGGAGACTGTCTCTTCCCTTCCTCCTAGATTTCCAGGGTTTACCAAGGTATTGACTGTTGGGATAAAGAACTGATAATGCTGCAAGATGGGGGGTTTTGAAAGCCACTGTGAACCTCACCCTGTAAAACTCATGCTAGCCCAAAAGGCCACGTGTGGGCAGGGCAGGAGAGGATCCCGAGGTGGAGGCATGGCGTGAAGCAGTAAATGCTTCAGCCGTTTCAGTGGTGGTGGTTTTGGGCCAGGGGTGACAAGGTGCTGGTGCTACTGACTGGAGAAGAGGAGGCTAGAGGAGCACCTGGTGTCTCCATCTCCTCTGGCAGAAGGATGTCACGAAGCCGAGGTGGTGGTGGGGCAGTCTTGCATGCCACAGCTGTGCAGAGCTCCGTGCTGCATACGTTAGTCTGGGCAGCCGTGGCTCTCGGGGAGCCTGACCTGGGGCAGAGGTTGGTTTGTGAGAAACCTTAGAGGTTAATGCAAAATCCTGTCTCTAAACTTTAAAGGGTTCCCTCCCCTTTGCCATCTGTTTGTCTTTACTTCAGCCTGGTAGTGGAGAGCAGCAGAAGTGGCTGTTGCTGTCCCGAGGAAGTTCAAGCTATGAGGTTGTGAAACTTCCAGAGTATTGTTTGTTCATTGCACAGCTGTTCAAAACGTTTAATAAAGCTTTATAAACTTTGGTCTATGGCCTCCTGCCCAGCATGATGCATTGGCTGCTCATTGCGGATGCCTTAGCCCAGCAATCATGTGTCTGTATTGTTCTGTTCCCAGCACAGTAACTCCGGAGAGTCTCCAGCAAGAGGGAGAGCCTGTTTGCCCTGTAGCTCCCAGTACTGCCTCATCTCCTTAACTGTTCAACCTGACCGTGGGCAGACCGAGAACCACACCGGAGAGTCTTAAACAGACTCTTTGTACACACAACACAGGAGGCCGCTTCTGGTTGTATCTCTGCACTTATGTGACAGATTTCCCTCTTTCCTTACTGCTTATGAAATTAAACCACAGGGCTGTGTCCTGAAAGCTGCTAATCCCCAACACCGGCAGTACAAGTGTTATCTGCCAGGTGCCTACGTGGTGTAAGCCCGTCCCACAACACTGCGTCTTCCTGACGTGTCCCCTGCTGTGGGCAGAGCCTGGGCTGCAACCCAGCTGCCATGAGCCGTCCAGGCGGGACTCAGTTGTGTCCTTTCCCCAGCTTTGGCCATGACCCCAACTAGTACTGGGGGGAAAAGAGGGGCACCTGCTGCAGCCAGACAGGACTATCAGCCTCAATGGCACCCAGGAGCACCTCGGAGGGTTAAAGGGTGTGCGGAGCTGTGCTGCCGGAGCTGAAACCAGCTTCCTCTACCCCTGCTCCGAAGCCTTAAAGACCCAAGTCCAAGTTGGAAAGGGTTCAGGGCGTATCAGTGTTTACACATTTAAAAAAAAAAAAGCGTGTGCCACATCACCAAGAATAGATCTGACAGCTCTGTCACCTGTCAGGCCGAGGGAAGTCCCAGTAGCTGTCATACCAGCTACAGCATAAAGAACAAATTGAAACAAGAGGGGGGAGCATCTCATTTGCAAGCTATGGCAAGACTGTTGTCTGTGCTCTAAGCAACTTTTAAGTTTAAATTTATTTAAGCTAATGCAGTCCTTTTAAGAGAACGTTTTGGTTGCTAACTAGCCAAGTTGCACTCTACAGCGATTTAAATAAATCCTCGCCACGAAGCCAGACAGTCCTTTGGATGAGAGCAAGCCCTGGCTTTGTACACAGGGTTCAAGACACACCACAGCTGCGGGCTTTCCCTTCTGTGAGACCCAACTTGGAGGGGGGGGAAAGTACTTCAAAAAGAGGGAGGCTGCCAGTGCAGCGACAGGAGAGATCTCAACACTGATGGGTAAGAAACCTACTTTTTGCAGCCCTCCCACCCCAAATGTAGATAAAGAGCACCCTTTGATATGCACAAGCTCTCACCGTACCATCTTCCCCTCTTTAGGGCACTGAGATACCATCTTCATTTTAAAGATAGAAAATTAAAGTCACTTCATCATGGTCAGACAGAAAGCCTCAGGCAAGAGTGAGGAACCCAACCAGGTCTCACATCCCATGCTAATGCCCTGCTTGTCCTTCTCTTCTAAAGAGACCGTGAAAAACCAGCCTGCGACTGCAGAACAGGTCGAACCCGATGGCTTTTGAAAAGCATCATCACAGCTTCCCTGCTTGCGCACCGCAAATTGGACTGAGCCCGTCCAGGCGCAGCACCTGTGCTCTCGGGCAGACGTTTGCTGGCTACAAGGAAGAAAGCTCAGAGGAGATGTTTTGCCCTCGTCTCAAGGAGTTTCTCTGCCAGAAGAGCAGTGGGGTGGCTCTGTCCTCTGGCATCCTGGAAGCGCCATGGGGTCTCTGCACAAGGACCGTACTGGTGGGCAGCCACTCCAGGGGAGGGGGCTAGCTACACTAGCGACTCTGAAAGCAGCGAGTGGGGTTTAAAACACAACTGCTGCGTTGTGCCAGGTTCTGTCAAGCCTGGACACTGCCCGCGAGGGCTTTGGCGCAGAGCGAGCCTCATCACCTTGCTGCATTATAAAGCGTCCATCTGCCCCATGCTCCCTAGATACAGGGAGCAGGAGCCTTAAGCTGTTCCTTTGTCTTTCCATTTGAAGGAGAGATGATTTTCTTTTCTAGGTCACGTAACGGATCAGTGATGCAGCAGGGTCAGGAAAGAAAAAAACCACCACCAAACCCAGGCTCAGATCCCTAGGAACAGAGATGCAGCTGAGCTCAGGCAGTCCTCCGGCTTCTCGCTCCCCTCCTCGCCACTGGTCAGGGAGAGGCAGCATCCCCAGTATGAGCAACTGGGACACCACAATGCTTCCCATGGGGAACCTTTGGCCATGACTGCCAGGCTGGTGTGGCTTTTTGAACCCTAGATCTGCCTGACATCCGTGTTGGTGCATCTCACCTCAGGGGCTGGTGCTTGGCAGTCCATCTCCCTAGCACAGCTTGGGGTGCAGGTAGGGGACCAGCTCTCTGGGACCACCGTGGCCACCAGCCCACTCTCCCAGCGTCTGCCTGTCCATCCTTAGATCTTGCTGGGCGATTAGTGCCTCCTACCTGGATGCTCTCCCAGCTTACCCTGTGACGAGCCCACAGCATGGCTTTATTAACAGAGGAGAGAGGCAGATCCTGCTGAGGAGCAGTTTGGGCTGGAAGCGCTTCCAGCCTCATCCCCTTGTTACCCTGGAGCTGGTCCAGCCAAAACCCCTGAGAGAGGGAAGCCACAAACATCACTCAGGGCCACAGAGCGCCATGCCCTTTGGTCCTGCCTCTCTCTTGCTCCTTGCACCGCAGCAGTTTCCTAGCCCTCAGTGACTACGGGAAGTAAGCTACACATCAGGTAAGGACTTTAGCCCTTCCCTTGGGACCCTGGAGATTAACCCTTGGCAAGAGGGTTTTGCTACTCCTCCGAGCAAAGGCAAATCCTCTGGGCAAGGGAGGATGGATGGTTCAGGTGCCACCCGGACCTGCTGGGGATCGGAGTGGCAGAGTCCGCAGGGCTTTGTCCTCCCGAGTGGGCGCGTGCCGGCAGCCTCCCCATCACCCCTCGCTGCCAGCGGGCACGACAAGGGCTGCAATGGCACAGCCAGAGACCCGAGCGGCTGGCACTGGGGCACAGCCCCACAGAGAGCCAGCCCTTTAACAAACACCGCCCTGCTCCTGCCCCAGAGCCCTTCTGCTGGCGCTGGGCTGCGGGAGAGACCCCAGACCCGCAGCGCAGACCAGGGTTTGCTCCAGGGGATGCTCAGCACAGTTCAGGGCTCCCGCGGCAAACTCATAAGCATTTATCCTCTGGGAGCACGGGTCAAGAGCCAGGACTCGATGCACTTTGGGGGTGCTACTGCTGAGCTTTGGGGAAAGGGAAGGCGGTGTTCAGGCCAAACGACAACTTTTCCTTGCCATTTTCACTGCCAGCATGAACTGCCCAGCACAGGATCCCTCGCCAGACCTGCTGTGTGGGCAGCCACAGCCCCCACCCCTAAATCCTCTCCCGGGCTTACAGGGCGCAACACGAGCGTGAAGCAAACAGCAAGATTAAATCCATTAGGGGAGGCACGTGGTGTAATCCCCAGGAGCATCTGCCCGGCTCAGGCTGGGGACACTCATCAAGAGCGGATCCTGGCAGCGATTCCCATCTCACACCTCTGCCCTCCAGGCTAACATCACCCCCTTCCCACCCCATTTCACAGGGCTGACCTCTAGGAAGGATCTGAGAGTCAAGAGGGGTGTCACCGAGGGGGGTGACTCCACAGCAAAACAGCCACCGAGCGTGGCCAGGCTGGGCTGCAGGTCCTGCCGGCTGCCCCGACCATCTTTTTAAGATGCTTCATCTGCCACTGAGGCTGAGGACTGGACACGGAGTGAAGGGGACGGAGAGAGGAGGAAGCGAGCGGTGCCATAGGAAGGGTTTGGATGTACCGAAGCCATCCCCCTCATCCCCTGGGCACAACCCACTGCAGACACCCGTGCTGTCCCAGGGCTCAGGCTGGACTGCAGCACCCTGCCTCCCCACAGCACCCTGCCTCCCCCCCCCTCCTCCTCCTCACATCCTCCCTGTGGCCACTCCTCTGCTGAGCGGCGATGCCGAAGGGGCAAAGCCGAGGGCTGGAGGCACCTCAGCCCCAGCTCCCCTCCCAACTCGCTCCCAGCCCACACATCGCACACGGACCAAGGGACTTGCCAATGAGAGGTAATCCCTCAATCGCTTAATTGCTTTAAAGAGAAACAAAACATAAAGCATTAAACATTGAAGGTGATAAGACTGAGTCACTTACCGGCCCGAGGAGGAGGGAGCAGCCACATCAGGGTGCTCAGGGCACTAAAGCCACCCTAGACCATGGTGAAGGAGCAGCATCAACAGCAGCCACCCTTCTTCTAGAGGGTCTGCTCCCCACAATGCTGTGCTATATATCAATTACTTAATCACCGAGTGAGGGATCCCAATCAGCACCCACTAATTATCCTAATGAAGCAGGCCTGCTTCTGCTAGTTGCTGATGAAGCAGATTCTGCTGGAGGGAGGGCTCTCCCCCGTCCTGTCCCCCCCAGCCCACCGACAGGGGTTGGCAGTCAGGTCTCCTGCTGGGCTTGGGGTGGCTCCACTGGCCATGGCTTTGCCCGGATCGATGTGCACACCAGGGCCACCATGTCCCTCACAGCCCTGCGGGGGTCAGCGCTCCCTGCATGGGGGTGTCCCAGCAAGCAGAGGCTGGGAAGCAGTGATGGAGGCAGCAGAGGAGTCCGTGGGGTCCCTCATGGCTAATGCCACGTGCCGGCGGTGTGTGCCACAGCCCTCTGCTCGGCATCAGCAACAGCTGGGATCCCACCAGCGGTGCAGGCTGCATCCCACCTCAGCTCAGAGCACGCCAGCCTGATTCTGTACCCACCATGGCCACGATTCCCCACCGGAGCGGTCTGGGCACAGGGAACTCACCCAGCACCACCAGCCATCTGTCCCTGGCTCTTGGAGCAGGAAGGACATGATGGAAGAGGCTCCTCTTGCAAGAGCAGGTGCTGGGGCTGCACTGGACCACGAGCCCACATGGGGACACAGGAATGGCTCCAGCAGGACAGAAGCAGCACCAGATCCCAGAAGCATCCGCCAGAAAATGCCTCTGAAGCACCAGAAGCCACACATGGACATTGCATGTGCCCCAGGAACCATCAGCTCCTGTTAACAGGGATGCTAAGAAATCCTCTCATACACGAGCTACACCTTTTTCTTTTTTTCTTTTTTTGTGAGGTCTGTTTGTATTTAATTATCAAATTGCAAAGTATTTACACCAACATCAGAGTTTCAAAGCATCTCCACCCCCCCCCCACCACCACCCACAAAGCTGGACCTTCTCAGGTTTTTTTTCCCAAAGTTTTATTATTATCCAAAAAAAAAAAAAAAGCTAAATATTTTACTTTGACACTGAAAAAGGCAGGTGGGGGGCGGAGAGGGGAGCTGGGGAGAGAGACACAGATCCACACGTTCTCTGCATAGTCGGTTGGAGATCTTACAAAACACTGTTTAAAAAAATGATAACAGCAGAGGAGAATAATTTGTAGGGCGTTATTGACCCCGGGAAGCCAAAGAGCATCCTTAGGTGGGGGCTCCCCCTCTGGAGTTTATTGGCTTAAAAAATAAATTGGCAGATGACAAAGGTGATGGAGGAGGGGTTCTCGGTCCCCGGGGCCTCCGGGTCATGATGGCTGCAGCGGTGAATCTGGAGATGCTGGGTCCCACCGGCACTGCTGCATGGACACAGGGATGGACACGTGGACACGCGGACACACAGCCCCAGCCCCGTGCAGGGAGGTTCCTCTGGGATCACTTCGCCAACTTCTGCCCTGAAATGTCCCCAGCACGTCTCCTTTGTCAGTGCTTGCCAAAAGCCATGGGGAATTAAGCCAGCCTGGGGTGTTCCTTGTGCCGAGGCTGTGCTCCTGCTCCGCTGCTTGCCCGAAAGAGCCAGAAACCGCCGGGTTAAGCCCGTTCCCATCCCGCTGCGCTCATGCAAGACCCTCTACGTGCTGCAGAAAACCAAAGGCCAAACCTCAACATGTGCTCTTGCCTTCTCTCTCCCCAGCTTTCGGATCAAATCTGGCTTCCACATGTTACAGTTTTAAGAGGTTTCTCCTGGGGGGGTTGTGGGGATTTTGTATAATTTAGGCAGAGCTATGGCACAGGCCACCCCTCGGACCGGCTGCTGCAGGACGGGGCTTCTCTGGCAGCACCGACGGGGACATGGCAGCCACCCATCCCAGGGATGCAAACATGGAAAGACCCAAAACATCGAGGTTTGGAGAGTCCCTGTCCCCTGCAGGCACAGCAAATCTGCTAGGAACAGGGGTGGGGGGGAAGAAAAGGCTCCGAGTCCCAAAATGATTTAAAAAAAAAATCCATTAAACCAATCGCTGTTCTCCAAGCCAGCAAAGGCAGGATCTCTCCGTATCACTGAAGAGCCCGTTCAAGCTGATTTTGAAGGTTTTACTCATTAAAAAGGAGCCACCGACCAACCAAGCGAGCACTCGGTTCATAAATAAGCAGCCAGGGAGCTGCGGGAGCGAGCGGGAGGCAGCAGCGTGCCCGGGCCCTGCTCCGATGGGGATTTGGGTAGGAAAGGGGGTTTTGGCCACCCCCCTGCCCCTGTTCAGCTCCCACCCAGCTTTGACAGGACACCAGCACCACGGCGGGGGCTGGGGAGAGGTGGTTTGGGTCTGCTGCCTGCAGGGAGGCTGTGCCGGAGGGAAACCCCATCCCACAAGCCATAGGGAGGCCAAGAAAAACCACAGCCTGAGGACCGAGAGGTGGGCAAAGCCGCTGGCTCCCCTTCTCCAGGTCCTTCCTGAAGGCACCCTTGCACTGCCGCATCACTGCCCCACAGCATTCTCCAGTCCCATCCCACCCCTGGTCCAGGAGAGCATCCAAAGAGCCCCCAGGTCGTGGCTGGGACCCGAGAGGTGAGGGAGTGAAGCCTCGTAAACCACCACGGCGAAGGTTTTCCAGCTGGGTACAGCCTCAGGGGGGGAGAAAAACAGCACATGCAACTAATTCAACGTTTGGGAGGGTGCAGGGGCCGCTCGAGGGCTATGTACAAGGCAGGCGCCAGGCGGGAGAGTGCAGAGGCTGGGCATAGATAACCCCCACCGCCGAAACGTGGCTGAGAGCTTTGGGAGCCAGCAAGGGGGGAGATGAGAATTCAAGTGTCTCCCGTGTGGCACAGTGCTTCCCAGGACTCTCCTTCGGGATGACAGCCCATGGCTGGGGATGCTCCCACCACGTGGGGAACACAGCCCGGCAGCCGAGACGTGAGGGAGAGGGGGGGAAGGCAGCTAAAAACGTACCTGGTGGACAAAAGCATCTGTGAAAGACGAGTATGTCCCCCAAAACGCTCCCACACCCTGAACAACCACCCGTGCCATTCTCCTGAGCCCTGTGGTGCCACCAGATTTGGTGGCAGGGCTATCCCATGGGACTCTGCTGGTGGGAAAGCTGGTGGTAGAGCTGCTGGGGGGGTGGCTGGGGGGATCTGTGGTGCACTTTCAGGGGGCCAGC
The DNA here is from genome assembly GCF_028500815.1 of Rissa tridactyla. Lineage (NCBI taxonomy): Eukaryota > Metazoa > Chordata > Aves > Charadriiformes > Laridae > Rissa > Rissa tridactyla. Next base: position 11,512,743 of record NC_071477.1, read on the forward strand.
TGGAAGACCAGGACTGGCCACAGGCAGGGCGAGGGCTCTGCTGGCACCCCTGGGTGCCGCTCTCAGGAGAGACAGGACTGGTCCCCTGGAGGGACAGACGCAGCTGGAAGACTCGAATGTGCACCTATGGGATGGTGACTGCCACCGGAGCCAGGAGCAGCCACGTTTCATGCTCCTGGCGCCCACTAGCATGGCTCAGAGCCCTGCCACGGCGAGGCTGGAGGGATGCCCGAGGAAGGGGCACCGCCAGCATCCTGTCATCACCCCACGCTGGCACCACCACCCAGCACATCGTCCCATCTGAACCAGCCAAGGCTTGGTGAAATGTCTCTGCCAGCACCTTCGGGAGAACCGGAGCCAAGGGGGACAGCTGGGAGGGCGAAGGGGCAGGGAAATTTGTGCTGATTTAGAGACGGGGTGTAGAAGGCCAGGGCCACGTGTTCGAGGTGGGGGGTGCTGCCCCCCAGTTCCTCTGAGCTCACCCCAGAGCTGCTGGGCGGGGGGGGAAAGGTCTCCCAAAAGCCAAGTCTCTTGTCGGGAGATGCTCCGCTCGCCCTCCTGAGACGGCTCCGCTGGTGCCCGCAGGCTCCTCTTGCCAACGGGACGGTGCCGCTTCATTAAACACAGGCCAGAAGTCTTAATGAGTGATGGGGGGACCCAGCACCTCCCCTGGCCGCATCTGGAGGCAATGCCCCATCCTGCTCCGGGGCTGCTCCGCAAAAACCGGCCCCTCGGCGGGGAGGCCAGCCCTCGGCGTCCCGCGGCGAGGACGGCGGCGTCCCTGGTGCCAGGAGCAGCTCCGGGTCTATAGGTTCTCGCCGGGCTGGTACTGGGGCTCTGTCGAGGTGAAGTAGTCCTCCAGGAAAGCCTGCAGGTACTCGAAGGTGGGTCGCTCCTCCGGGTCCTTCCGCCAGCACTGGCACATGAGGTCGTGCAGGGACTCGGGGCACTCGGGCGGGCAGGGCATGCGGTATCCCCGCTCCACCTGGTCCAGCACCTCCCGGTTCACCATCCCTGTGTGCGGGCAGAGACACAGCGCCGAGTGAGAGATGGGCCAGATCCTGCACCCTGCCTTTCCCGGACGGGAGACCGAGGGCATCACCCTGGGACGAGCCTTACAGGCAACCCCAGTGACTTGACGCAGGGAAAGAGGGACCCCCCAGCCCAACAGCACTCGTCCCCGCCATCCCATCACCTTACTTGGAGACCAAAGTGGGACAGGGTGGCTGTGACCTTGCATCCCAGCCAGGCTCTGCTCGCCCTAGGAGGGCAGGACTCAAACTGGGCAGCGGCAGCTCACTCCTGAGCCCAGCCTCCCTGCCCAAATAGCAGGAGAAACTTTGCACCAGTTTGCTCCTCCACAAAGATGGCTCTGGGGGCCACAGAGTGCCAGGAGTGAGCGCTGGGCGAGGGTGGCTGGCCCTGGGGCACCGTGATGGGGTATCTGCTGTCAGGTGCCAGCTCTTACCTGGGTACGGCACTCTGCCCTTGGTGGTCAGCTCGGTCAAGAGGATGCCGAAGGACCAGACATCGGACTTGATGGTAAACCTGCCGTACAGAGCAGCTTCGGGGGCCGTCCACTTGATGGGGAACTTCGCACCTGGATGGGGAGGGAGGGTGAGGGGCTGCTCCTGGCCCCAGGGTACCCGAGGGCACATGGGCTGTGAGTGCCTCCAGGACCCCCATGTGCTGGCTCCAGATGCAACGCACGCCCCTGGGGACCGGGGACCACAGAGTGGCCATTGCTCTGGTGCCACCTGCCTGGGCACGGTGCCGGCAGCCCCGGGCACGCACCTTGCCGAGCGGTGTACTCGTTGTCCTCGATGAGCCGTGCCAAGCCGAAGTCAGCCACTTTGCACACCAGGTTCTCCCCCACGAGGATGTTGGCTGCCCGCAGGTCCCGGTGGACATAGTTCATCCTTTCCACGTAAGCCATGCCAGATGCGATCTGCGGGGACCGGGACATGGGGCATCGAGGCTGGCGGGGTGACACAAGGGTCCCCCAGGAGTGCCTGGCACCACTGAGAGGAATGGCTCCGCAGTGGGACCTAACCCGGGATGTGGGAGCAGCTGGTTGCTCAGGAAAACCCAAGGAGATGCAGGTTTGCTGGCCAGGGAGAGCGGGCAGCAACAGGAATGGGCGAAATGATGGTCCCTGACTGCAACCCAGCTCCAGCTGAGCACCCAGTGGGGACGGCAGCACCCAACCCAAGCCAAGCAAGGCTGTGGAGCACCCCACCACCCTGCCACCCGACAGCCACGACAGCCCAGTGAGGTGCTCGGGCAGCCTGTGCCCTTGCAGGGGGATGCAGGAGGCCCGGGGATGCGCAAACCCACCTGAGCTGCCATATCCACGAGCTGGGGCAGCCGCAGGTACTTGCCCATCTCACCCTTCAGGAAGTCCAGGAGGCTCCCTGCGAGGAAGACCATGGTCATGGCAATCCAGAGGAGCAGAGTCCCTCAGCCGCCCCCGCAGTATCCCTCCTGCGCTCACCCTTGCTCATGTACTCGGTGACGATATAAATGGGCTCCTCCGAAACCACAGCGTAGAGCTGAACCAACTTCTCATGCCGGAGCTTCTTCATGACTTGGGCTTCCTGCAGGAAGGCCTCCGGGGACATGGTGCCGGGCTTCAGCGTCTTGATTGCCACCCGGGTGGTGCCATTCCAGGTCCCTGTGGCACAGGATGCATTTATGGAGCACATGGCCGTGTCCCTCACCTGCTCCCCTACCCCACTGCAGGTTCCGGGCAACTGCAGATGGCTGGGGAGAGGAGGCAGGTGGTGACACCGGGAGGACAGCAGGGTGGGAGCAGTCCTTACCCATCCACACCTCTCCGAAGCAGCCCTGTCCCAGCTTGACCTCCAGCCGCAGCGATTCCCGGGGGATCTCCCAGGCATCCTTGGCAAGACCTTGGGTCTGGGGCTTGGACGTGGGGCAGACGTTGGTGAGACGGTGGCACAAGCCGTCGGCGTGTTCTAGTGCAGGAGGGGACACCACCAGGGTGACACTTGGGCGTTTCGGCACGTGATGTCTTTACCCCACATCTTCCCAGCAAAACACCTCGGGGACCCGTACCCAAACCCTCACCCTCTTCCCTAAAACCAGCTTTTCACCAGGGTCCCCCCCAACTGGTTTGCAGCCCCCCCAGCAGCAAGGGCAGGCACAGCACCCAGGGTGTCACCCAGACCCCAAGGGGACCCCAAGTGGCTACCCACTGGAGTAATAGGCCACCAGCTGCTGCAGGCTGTTGAACTGGGTGCGGGAGGTGATGTAGAAGCCGCCACTGTCCAACTTGCGGATCTTGTAGTGCTTCACGTTGAGCCCCTTGGCGTTGTCGAAGTCCGAGACGGAGAGGCAGTAGGCACCTGCGGGCAGGACAGAGGGGTTGTGGGGGAGATGCACCGCAGATGGGTGCTCCCCACAGCGTCCCCACGGACTGTGTCCCCCCTGCAGGCTGGCACCGAGGAAGAGACCCCGCTGCGTTTGGGGGGCCCCAGCAGGCAGGAAGGTGAGCAGCCCCCGGGGCAAAGGGATGAACATGGCAAAGAGGGGATGCTGAAGCAGGGGAGAGGACCAGACAGGAGGCAGGCTGGGCCACAACTCCAACATCTCGGCATCTCAGAGGGGAGCCAAGGGGCTGGTGGGCCCAGTTCCCTCCTCGACAAATCCCACCGTGGGCATCACTTTGGGTGCGTGTCTCTGCTCTGCCCACACGAGAGCAACACCGCGCTGCTGGGGCCCCAAATAACCAAAGGGAAGATTTATGCCACTGCTTCAACGAGCTGTTTCCACCAGAATAAAATAAACAGTGACATCAAAACAGAAAGGAACATCAAGGATCTTTTCCCAAAGGTGCATTTGGAGCCAAACTAAACCACGTTTCCAGGTAAGAAATAGCATCCTCAGGCAGCCAAACCGCGAAGATCACAACTTGCACTTTCAGGAGGTACAAAACAGGCATCGAGTTGTTAGACTTGAAAGAAGAACCTAAAGATTCATCAGTGCCTCTGCCTGGTTGCCCAGGAAGCACGTGTTCAAGATTTTGCCACTATATAGGGACCAGGAAAAAACAAAAGACGTCTACCTGGGGGTGTAAAAGAAAACCCCAAACCAGGCAAATAGAGCATCCTGCTTGGTGGTCCTGCCAGAGCTGGTGGGGCACCCAGCTCCCACCCTGCCATGAGCTGAACCATCTCTTGGAAGGGCCGTGTCTCTCCAGCCCTGTGGGCTCACTGCTGTAACGGTGCGTTCGGCACAGAGATGTCACCGGGGATTTAACTGGTGCATCAGCTCCTGCTCCCTGGGGACCGGCACTGGCAGGGGAGACCCCAGGATGCTCCCCGTGCCGAGGCGCATCGCTCATCGACCCCAAACATCGGCTCCTGCCTACAAGGGACGAACGACTCTTTTCTCTTTCTTCCTCCCCGTGCACCTAAGCTGGGGGAACCGGGACCACGCAGAATGACCGAGGGGACCGGGGTCCCTGTGCGGATGCCCCCCCACCCCCCACTCACCTTTCGTGGTCTCACTCTCCCGGACCAAGAAGGTTCCTCGGGGGTTTTCGGGGTTGAGCAGCAGCCGCTCGGATTCCCGGCGGGTGATCTTCCCAAAATACCACCTGCAAGAGCAAGTCAGCGGCTCAGCACCCAGCACTCTCCCCCCTGACTCCATTGCCTGTCCAAGCTGGGAGCTCAGCCCCAGCCCCCCTCTGCTGCAGGTTTTGGAGACCACGGGCTGCGTCTCCAGGCTCAGGCACCCCCGGGTGCACCATGTCCCTGTACACCCCGGGCTGGGCATCACGCGAGGAGCAACCATGGACTACATAACACTTTCACTCCAAAAACCTCCCCAAATGAGGGGCTCTGGGGACCCCTGAAGCCCCCCAAGCTCTTGCTGGGGGTGGATGCCATGCCACTGGCTGGGGACAGGCTGTGGGGACGTGGCTGGCACCTCCTGCTCTTGGACTTATGGCCAGCTTTGCCCCTGCCTGCTCTCCCTGTGTGACAGCCGCCTCCGTGCTCAGCCTGATCTGCAGAGGCGGAGCCGGCAGCATCCTCAGGCATGGATGTGTGTCCGTGCAGAGGAGTAAAAACCAGACCCAAAGCATCAGCCCCTGCTACGCCACCGCTCATCCCTCCACCGCGCAAGCACGCCGCACCTCCGCGCTTTATGGGCCTTATAGAAAGGCTGGAAAACGCTTATGGGGTGTGCAAATTCAAAAGGGAAAAATAACAAAAAGGAAAAAACCCGGAGGCCTTGCGAGTTTTGCCCGGGAGAGGGGCAGGGGGAGGGAGGAGCGCTCGGGGTGCATTTTGCATTTTCTATCGCTCGTCTTTAAACTGTCTCAAAGATGGCAATTACTCTTCAGCCTGGATGGAGTCTGAGGGCGCGACATAGTTACTGGGGATGTAGCCCGTCTGTCCTGTAGTGAGGGAATGAGCCAGCCACCAGTCACCTTCCCTGCAAGAGAACCAAAACACACTCAGTGTGAAGCCAGGAGCCCCCCGGCCAGACCCTCTCCTGTCCGCAGAGCCCGGCCAGGAAGGGGTGCAGCCCCCACAGCCCCCAGCCCCGCAGCCCCCAGGACTCCTGCTGCCAGCTCCTGCCCGTGGCTCCCTCTGGGCAAGCTCTCGGTATTGGGGCCACCCATCCATCCGCATATGGGATGCTTTAAACTTAAATGGGGCAGGGCAGCCAGCGAGCCAAAACACCTTCGGAGCCACCTGAATGCGAACGGGGTCTGGCTGGAGCTGGAGGGGTACTGGGGATCCGAGGGCAGCGGGGAGCGACAGGCGAGGGGGAGGAAACGGGGAAAAGCCACAGCATGATGGTAGTGATGAAAAAAAAGCACCAGGAAAACCCAAGAGAAAGCATTTGTTAAATACAGGCTGCAGAAAAGCAACAGGACAAGGCTGAGATTTGAGGGCAGAGGGGGAGTGATGCCCAGCCTGGATGCAGCGGGCTCCATCCAGCCTGGGCACATCACCTCCAGCCCCGGGATGGGCACCCTGCACGGCCACAGCCCCTGACCACCAGCTTCCCCCAGTCCCAGCAAGGGCTACGACTGCTCGCACAGAGCCACGCACACCCTCTGCGCTGGCCCCACGGCCCTGAGCACGGCTCTGCCCTGCAGGAGCCCCCACGCTGTCCCCAAAAACCCAGGGCTGACCTGCTGTCCCTCCTTCCCTGGGCACGGCGGCCACAAGGATGTCCCCAGGAGCTGGCAGGGTGCGGGCGCCTTCTCACTGCTCTGCCCCCTCCCCGCAGGGTCCCGCACAGGATGGGGCAGGAAGGGACAATAAATAGAGAAGAACAAGGGGACGGTGGGAGGTGGCTTCCCCTTCCCCGCAGACAGCAGGGCTTCCTCCTGCCACCTGCATCTTCTCGCCCATCAAAGACGAAGTCACCTAATTTATCCTGACCACGAGGGAGACGAGGCTACAGGAAAACTGCAGATCCGTGGGAACAGCCCCGCAAGGACGCAAGAACTTGGCAGGATGACCTCCACAAACACTTTACAGAAATACCTTAATAACCTCAATCACCACTGCAAGATCCACCAGACCACATCCAGACCCCTGCAGACCTGTAAACTTCCATCCTCGCTCCAGACACACCAGCAGCTTGTGACTTTTTGCCTGTCCCAGCTAAACCAGTGATGCTTCGAAGCGCCTGGGAGAAGCCGGACACAGCCCCTGGCTCCTCATGCTGGTGCCAGCAGGGCTGGGGAAGGCGAGGACCCTCTGGTCATCTTCTCCCAACCACACAGCCAGGCCCTGCTGCCCGCCCAGAGCCAGTCCCCAGCTTCACAGTAGCCCCAGTTTGTATTCTAACTTCTCCCAGTCCCGCTGCATCTTGTGTCAGGTAGCTTGGGCTCCCCAGCCGGAGCTGCTGCCCCCGTCACCTTTACTGGGGCGGCTCCGAAGGGGACGGGAGGATGGTTGGGCTCCTTTCCCACGGGACCGGAGAAAACATCCGCTTGAGAAATGCCCAGCTTTTGACTTGTGGCTTTATTCCAGCTTGGGCTGCAAGCTGGGAATTCGGCAAAAACAAACTATTCCAAAAATGTCTCAGCGGGGGAAAAAAAAAAAATAATCACCATCATCAAAACAAAGCATTTCAACAATTCCCTGCACAATCTTACCCAAAATACCCCACCGCATCCCTGCTGGCTGCCAGCTGGCTGGGAGGAGACCTCCTCCTGCTGGAAATGGTACCACGGGAGCCCTTCTGCACTGGGGTGGGTGGATTTGGCCCCATCTGGGAGGCCGAGGGTCCCTGGAGACAGCTGGAGCTTTACTGGGATGCGGGAGCAGGGAGGTGAGTGATGCGGAGGCTTCTCCTCTCGCCCTGCGCAACCCCAGCCCCGTTAGAGCAGCCAAAACCCGAAGCCACCCTGCAAAGCCACTGGTGGCCGGTCATCCTCATGTCCATGGGCTCCTGCTGCGCCTGGGCTGACCCCAAACACCCTCCCCACAGCCCCAGGGCACCAACTGTGCCCCCTCTGGGAGCCAGAGGAAGGGGACATCGCTGCCTGCCTTTTGTCGTTCCCAAAGCGCGGCAGCCCAAGCTGCTCCCGGACCGTCCGAGCACCTCTGGGCATTCAGCAAGAAGAGAGATTTACCCCCCTGAGCACCACACAAACTGCACAGATTTCTCCACCACCCCCCTCCCTGTGGATATCCCCCCCATGCAGCTGCAGCAGTCACCGGGAAGGTCAGCAGCTAGATCCTGCACCCTCCACCGATGGACCGCCATCGCCAAAAAAAAGGCCTTTTGCTCCCCAGGATGCTGCAGAGCCCGTCACACCCTGACCCTTCCCTCTGACCAAGCCTTTGCCAAACAACAGCAGAAGAGGAAAAGAAGTGTGGAAACCCCAGAAGGGGCTTAAGGCATAAAGAAACAAACCCTCATACATGGACACAATCTGGACCCGCAACGGGCAGAGCTCACTTTGTAACAGCCCAAACCGGAACCCAAGCCTGGGGCTAGTACGCTGCTGAGGCTGTGAAAGCAAGAAGCACCAAACTCCCCAAATTCAGGCTTTTCCTGCAGTGCTGAAGCCCTGCGCATCCTGGACTTCATTGATTAAATCAATCGCCATTAGCAAACAGTGTTGGAACAAGAGGAACACGGATCCGACCGAAAACATGTTTGTGCAACGTTGCCTGACCGCTGCAGGAGAAATATCAGCCCTGGGATGTTCCCTCATCGTTCCACCCTTTGACTTTGCAAAGCTGTTTTGGGTGCCCAGGTTGGAGGCAGCAGCGGAGGGGCCAGCGGGAGCTGCGGACCCCGGGGACCTCATGGCAGCGCTGGGGACAGCCGAAGGATGCCGCAGACCATGCGTGCCAGCACAGACCACACGTGGGTTTAATACAGGACCATGTTCAGTAGCATTTTCCAGCTGGTCACACTGCCCTCCTCTACGCAGCAAGCCATGGGGGTGCTGCTACGACCAGGATGGAGAGCAAACACGCGGGAGGCAGGCTCCTAAAGGAAGTGCTTAAGCACCCTGAGCCACTCACAAAAAATATAAAAATAAAATTAAAAAATGCAACAATCAATGCAAAAAAGGCCAGGAGGGAGAAGACAGACAACTGAAAAGGGACTGCAGAGGGGTGGCAGGTGCAGACAAGGAAAGCGGGCCAGGTTCAGAGCTCCTGGGTGCAGACACAGCTCTGGATGGAGCAGCTCCCCAGCACGGGAAGGGGCTCCCTGCTCTGCCCCCGTTGAACAGGAGGACAAACCCAACCGACCACAAAAACATCGAGCAACCATCTCTTCCCAGCCCCCGCTCCACCCAACCTTGCCCTAGTGTGGGCAGCAGACAGGCTTTTATCGGGTAAGATTGTTAATAATAATAATAGTAGTAAAAATCTGCCATACACACCTGACGTCCACTTTTCTCCTAAACGACAGCGTGGCACAGAGGAGAGAAAAAAAGAGTCAAGAGAGAAGCTGAGATCAGAGACACCGTGCAAGCCCAGGGGAAAGCACCCGTGAAGTTGAGGAGGTGTGTCCAGGCAAACGAGAGGGAGCTGAGGCTCATGGCGACAGGAGACCGGCGGGGACACAGCCCTGCACTGGAGGGCATGGACTGGCCAGCAAGCAGAGGTGGCTTGGTGACAAGGCTGCAAGGCAATGGTGACCAGCAACAGGGCCAGGAGGACGCGGGAGAAGGCAAATGATTGTCTCCAGCACTGATGTCCTCAGACAAGTCATTGCGTCCATGTGAGTTTTGGCACATTCCTCTTTGAGCACCCGTCCCCGGGGAGAGCTGGCCCTGCCGGGGCCGGGCTCGGGGGCTCCGCGGGAGGGAGGAAGGTGGCAGCTCACCCACGTGGGCTTGGCTGCAGGGACAGGGACACTCACGTGTTGTTGACGATCTGCAGGCGCTCTCCCTTCTTGAAGGACAAGTCTGTTTCGGTCCGAGACTCATAGTCGTAGAGGGCTACGAAGGTGGTGACTCCACCTGCGACAGAGACCACTCAGGACGGGCACAGCCACCAGTGCTGCCATGGCACGGCGCTGGGTGCCCCTCACCAGGGGCCCTCCTCTCCCACCATCCTCCCACCACCTCCCGTTTAGGGGTGCCTGGCACAAGCTCTGCTCCCCTCCCAGCTCCCTTCCCCATGGCGAGGGCTTTGCCTGACCATGGCGCCTTATTTTCCAAAAGACCCAACCTCCACCTACTGTTTTCCAGCTCCAGCTGAGTCCCTCAAAAGCAGGAGACACCATCATCACAAGAAGGAGCTGGAACCAAACCCACCAAGACCCAACTGACGAACCCCCCCTGCCCCACCAAGCCCCAGCCCACACCGACCAGCCAGCGCCCCGGCACGCTGCGGCGAGGTGACCGTGTCGGAGGTGTTGAAGCCTCCAAAGAGCTTGGACTCGGCAGCCATGGTCCCGAAGGAGCGGCTGGGGGTGCGATGGGCATCGGGAGCGGCCGCCTTGCTGGGTGTCTGCGAGGCCGGGTAGCCCCCGTGGTGGGTGTTATCGGTGGGCTCCAGGCTGCGCCGGCGCTGGCTGGGGTCTTTGGGCTTGCTCTTGCTGCTCCCCATGGTCCCGGGCTGCAGGAGACAGACACACATGCATAGGGCTTCTTTTGTTATTGTTATTATTATTATCATCATTATTATTATTATTAAGCTGCCTTCCAGGGCTTGTGCGACAGACGCCTGCCCACTAGGAAACGAAACAACTTCTGGAGTCTGTTCAAGCATCAGCTGCCGGAAAGTCTGGCCATCCTGCCCTTGCCCTGGGACAGCATCGCCCCTCATTAAAGCCGAGCCACCTCCCGCGTGGCCGCAGCAGCCAGCGCGACGCCGGGAGTGGAGCTGCCAGGGAGCTTTGGGAGCGGAGGGAAGCACGCTCAGCCGTGGGAGCGAGGATGCCGAGCGCGGAGCCTGGACCAGTACTTGGGAAGGCGACTGCGGATGCTCCAGGGCCAGGAACCTGCCGTGGGGTGTAGCTCAGCATCCCATACAGCCACATTTCCTCCCAACGCGAGGGCTTCTACCAGGGCACGGACACGACAAGACAAGATCCAAATATTCACGAGTTTGGATTACTCAGACGGCAGAAGTTTGGAGAAACCATAGCTGCATCACTCTGCTTGCTCAGGGTGGGGATTTAAACACTCGGGATGTTCCTGTGAAGTCCAAAATGTGCAGCAAACGGGATAAAAGTTTAAATCAGGAGCAGTTTCAGGCTGTTAGCAGCTAAGGACCAAGGGATCTCAGCTTTATATATAGTCATGCCTTCCTTTCCACTCAAGATCACGCTCTATAAATACCTTCAAGGTAATGATATAAATGAAGGAAGGGAATTATTTGCAGTCTCCAAAGATGGCAGGATACCCAGCAGTGTCCTGAAGCTATGGAAGGAAATATGCTAGATCACCCATGGCAGGAGGGAAAAGGGAGGTGGAGACAACCAGGGAGGAGAGTATCTCTGATAAGAACAAACAAGCAGGGAAGGAGCAGAGGAGGCAGCCGCTGCCTGCGGGGCAAGGAGCTGGATGCAGCCTCCTGTGAGGCTTTGCCGAGGGCTCAGCCTCACCCAACAGATGTTTTTTCTATCCCGGCTTCCGAGAGAAGCTCGGGCCGAGCCCCCCCGAGCCGGGTCAGAGCCACGGGGCAGCTCCAGCAGCCCCCACAGCCCCGACGTCGGTGGGGCAGAGCCCACCGCCTCCCGTTTAGGGGTGCCTGGCACAAGCCCTGCTCCCCTCCCAGCTCCCCTCCCCACGGCAAGGGCTCTGCCTGACCATGGGGGTTTATTTTCCAAAAGACCCAACTTCCACCTACTGTTTTTCCAGCTCCCAAATCGCACGGATGACCGGCAGCATCCCCTGTCCCGCTTCCACGCAGGTTTGCTTCAGCTGCAACCGCGCTGGTGGGATCAGACCCTGCCAGGGCTTGGGAGCTGGAATAAACTGATTTTTTGGGCTGTGTACAGCTGTGGCAGCCATTCCGGCAGGGAGCGGAGCCGTCCCTCCTCCTACAGGTGCAGACCATGAGGAGGGAGCGATGCCTTTATCTGCCACGGGGCTCGGCCCACGCAGATCTGTGCCAGGCTTTGGGGGCCTCGGAGCAAAGGAAGGTCAAATCTAAGCTTTGCACTCACAAATCATCACCAACAGCAACCCAGAGGCAGAGCCCGCGGCAAAGGGAAGGGGGTCTGTCCCGTAAATAAATGGACTTTTAAACCCCGGGTGCAGAAGATGCTAAAGCAGAACTGTGGGAGGAAAGCAGGACCTTAAGAAAGAGGAGAAAAAGCCCCCACCGCTAAGGAAAGCAAACCTCCCCGTTCCCCCGCCAGCCCTTTGCTCACCTCTGCCCAGGGCTCCGGCACCCGCTGGTATTCCCGGGATGGCAGCGGCAGCGTGGGGAGGAAAGCAGGGGTATGGCGGGGCTGTGACCGCCCGGCTTGTGACTGCCCACGCGACCATGAGCAAGGGGCGCAGCCGCTCAGAGTTTCCCCTGGAAGCAGCACTTCCCCAGGCAGGAAAACACCCCGGCCGGGGCGGCGGATTTAGCAGCACTTTGGGGACACAAGTGTCCCCTGAGTGCACCCTGCGGGGCTGCCAGCCTGGCTAACCTGGGTCAGCAACTGATTTATCAGCGCGCTGAGAAAAAACGGAGTATAAAATAGTCACTATGCCCGGAGATTAGCCAGGAGCAGAGCACAGACAGGGCAGGTTGGGTCCCCCCCCAGGCACTTCCCCAATGTCCCCAAAGCAGCCCTCGCCTTCCCAGCCGTCAGCCTGCAGGGACAGGACATGCATCCTCCAGGCGTGTCCTGGATGGGGACCCTGGGGACCATGAGTTCATCCCTCCTTGCGCAGCGGTTTTGGGGAGGGAGAGCTCTCAAAACACACATCACAAGCTCCCAGCTCACGCCTGAGGGCTAACCCTCCTCGGCAAGGGCTTTGCTGGGTCTGTGCTGCTCGCTGGGACCTGAGCTGCAGCAGCCGAAGATGGGAGAGGAGGAGGAAGAGGAGGAGGAGGAGGCACAAGCCCGTGGTCCTCTGGGGAATGGGCCGCAGAGGAGCAAGCCCCGCTCCGAGCTCTCCTGTTGCAAACAGCTTTGCACCTACACACCAGCGCGCACCAATTTTGACTGGGCTAGTGCAAAACGTCATCTGGCAACCCCAAAATGTGCCCAGAGGTACTGGCACCCTTGCACCATCCCCACTCCGAGTCACAGGTAACTCAGCCAACGTGACTGTGTGGCTTTAGCCCCCCGGCCGCCCCCGGGATGACATTCCCCACCTGCCCCCAGGGAGGGCAGGGGGTCCCAAGAAACCCCCTGCAGCCACCAGTGAGGAAAGGGTGCAGATTGCCCTGGGAGGATGCAGGGGGTTGTGCAAGAGCCCCGCAGAGAAGTTATTAACGATGGCAGGAATGTGCTGTGCACTCAGGTCCTGGGGGGGAAAAAGGGCCCACACGCCATGGGGAGAGACCCCCCTGCCTCCGGCAGAGCCGGCGACAAAACCCCCCCAGGGCCGAGGGGCAGAGAAGGAAGTGGGTGAATGCACCGCCTGGCTCCCAGCACACCCCAGCGGCGTCACTGGGAGCTGTGGGACAGCATCACAGCGGCCAGATTGCAAAAAAAAACCCCTGCCAGCAGCTGTGCTGTATTTATGTCTAACGCACGGTATTTCTACGTGTAACAGGCTGCAGGGACGCTCAGAGACACCAACATCCAGCCATACACAGCTCGGCAGCGTATTTCCCTGCTCCCATGCTTCTCGCAGCCGACAGCGCTGGGATGGGGGGGGCCCAGCACTGCTCCCCGTCCTGGCCGGTGCCTTGGCTTTCGGCAGGGCTTCCCTTCCCAAGGTTTGCACGGGGGCGGCGGCAGCGGCAGGCTGGAGCATGGCCAGCATTCCCGGTGCTCGCCTCTGACTGATGCGAGGCGGCAGCTTTCCTGCGGCGGGGATTAGCACCCCGGGCACGTCGCAGCCTGCAGGAACTCCCCTGCTTTCCGCTCCCGGGGGGGTCAGCGCCGGCAGCGTATCGCAAACCACTGCGGTGCCAAGTTGCGAGGCCTCAGCTCTTGTGGGGAGCGCCAGGGGGTGGGAAGGACGAAGCGAGGGCTCTGCCTTTTGCTCTTGCTCCCAGCACCCTACCCACCCCCCAGATGCTCAAGGGCCAAATCCGGCTGTTCCAGAGCACCCGGTACCCGAGATCAGGGGGCTGGGAGGTTTTCCCTTCTCCCGGGTGGGTTCATTCAGCAAAGCAGCCTGGCCCCCCCCTCCCCGGGCTGTCGGAGATGCCTTACCAGCACGTTCTGGCTCCAGCCACTGGCGAAGTCAGCTCAGCTCCCGCCGCAGCCTGCGAGACAGAGGGGACGTCAGCACCCGCGGCACCCGCCGCCATCCCCACACCCCGCCGCCCTCTCCCGCCCGCGCCACGGTCCGGCGCCCAGGGCTGCCGCTGTGTTCCTCCTCCTCCTCCTCGCCATCCCTCCAGCACGGGGCCGGCAGCTCGCACCCGCTCGCTCTGATCTCTCATGTGTGAAGAGGGGACAATTCTCTGCTCCACTTCATCAAACCCCCCCAGGGATGGGAGAGGAGGCGGCTGGAGCCGCCCCGAGCGATGTCGCAGGGTGAGAGGGGAGCACAGGCACCCCCAGCCCGCCGAGGGATTTTCAGGGGAGAAACGGAGACGGTTCCTCCGGACATACCAGCATTCCCAGCTCCACCGCTCTGTCTCCAGAGAGCCAGGACTGGTGGCAGAGAAGGTTGGCCACCAACCAGGGACCTTGTCCCCAGGGATGCGAGTTGCCTTCTCCATCCCCAACGGCACAGATGTGCTACAGCATGAACCACGCACAGGGTCTGGGAGCACCTCGTGCTGCCCAAGCCCTGACTCAGCCAGAAAAGCAGGTTTTAGCCAAATCTTTCCAAAGGGACGGTTTCCTGCTGCAAGTGTGCATGATACAGGGACGCTTCTCAGCAGCAGTGGCTCAGGGCAGAGCTTTGGGTCCCATAGAGCTGGGGCAGTCACTCGCCTGGCTCTGCCACCCCCTCCCAGCCCCCAGATCCTGCAGGAAATGCCCCTTTTCCCCCCTCTCCTACCAAAAGGGGAATCTCTCTCCAGCCAGCACTGGTCGCCCAGTGCTGGGCAGAGGCTTCAGCTGCTCCCAAGGGGCTACTGCTTGCCTGGCATGGAGGGGACTCAGCTCCCGCCCTGGCACCCCCAGCTTCATGGCCCTGAGCAGCATCCCAACAGGCTCCTGTCCCGGCTGGAGCCCAGGTTTCGTGTCTCATCCAGGGGGAACACAGAATCATAGAAGGGTTTGGGTTGGAAGGGACCTTAAAGATCACCTCGTTCCACCCCTTACCCTGGGCAGGGACACCTCCCACCAGACCAGGTTGCTCAAAGTCCCCTCCAGCCTGGCCTTGAACACCTCCAGGGATGGGGCAGCCACAGCTTCTCTGGGCAACCTGTTCCAGTGCCTCACCACCCTCACAGATGGATGGGGATAGGGCGGGCAGGTTTTTGCCGCCCTGCCATCTAACCCTGCTGGGAACAAGCCTGGAAGCCAGATCAGCCGCAGCCTCCTGCCTTTATGCCCTCGGCTACCAAGGCACAGCGAGATGGGGGCTTGCGCAGAGACAGCAGTGGAGGAGCTGCTCCCTCAGCACCGCTGGCTGCCATCACAGCCTCCCCTGCCCCAGCTGCCCCGATCCACCCGGCCTCTGCATTACCCAAATTACGGCACGCCGCCCCACCACGGCACCACCATGCACATTGCACACACCACGGAGTGATGGTGGAAGCCACCCAGCAAACTCCAGTGGGGTCAGTGCGACACTGGGCGGCCGCTCTGTGTCCCTCTGGCTGCCAGGCAGAGGATGTGCCACCCCACGGGTTTATTTTGATGGCCTCCCTTTTCCCCTTGCTAATAAGTTTTTGTCACTATTTTTAGTGCGTTTGATTAGGATAACAAGCAGCAGCTGATTGACAGCTCTTTAAGACTCTGAATGGTTTGTAATTTGTACTTGACTAATATTCGCTAGCAATAATTGCACAGCGGGATGGAAGGTGGGGGAAGCTGCAGTCTCAACTCCGGGCTGCAGCACATACAAATAAGGCTGCGCTGCGTACGCACGTGGTGCCCGTGTCCCCGCCGCCCGCGCACGCTGTGCCACCCGGGCTGAGTGAGGCCGTGGCCGTATTTAGACAAAATAGGACCAAAAAAGCCACCGGGGAAACCCAAAACATGCCTTAGCCTGGGGTCAGCCACACGCCAGAGTGGCAAGGTGGAAGGTCCCCTCCGACGCGGAAGGGACGTGTCCCCGCGCGGCTGTCAGGCGGATGGATGCACTTGCATCCCTCATGGTCTCAGGTTCGGGCATTTGGTGGCTGAAAGCAGCTGCTCCGGCAGCAGCTTGGCACAGCCCTGCTGGCCGCTCTGTCACAGGGCCACCATCCCAGCCAGCACATCGCCGCCACGCTGGGCTCAGGCACCCTCCAGCACTGCCATCCCCACGTACTGCCGGGTTCTGCGTTCGGGGGTCTCCCTGGCCCTCCCCAGACCCCCCCCAAGCCGTGGCCGGGCTGAGCGGCAGGCGGAGGGGAGGGTGCCGGGGCTGAGCCCAGCCGCACAGCCTGCCCGGGGCAAAGGCTGCAGCAAGAAGCCACCCCCACCCTCCCCTCTCCAAAAGCAATTAAAAATGAAGCACACTCAGCTGCACAACTCAGCTCGCATCAGATCACGGCACGCGAGACGGCGGCCTCCCCCGCCGGCGCTGGAAATGCCGCCTGCCCTGCCCAGCATCCCCGCTCCTCCGACACCCACGGCACCAGGGATTCTCAACCCCGCCTGTCCCCGCCAAAAAAATATTAACTGCCAAGTCGAGATGCAGGAAAAGGCTCGATCCTCTGCCCTACCTCCCCACGGCAGAGATGCTCTCGGAAAGACAGCAGCAAGGGGAACCGCTGCTCCCTGGCAAAGTCCCGCTCCGGCTGTTTTCCACGGCGCCCAGACCGCTCAAGGATGGAATGGCCGTGGTAGCGCCAGGCTGATAGCGGGGCTGGCTGCGGAGGGGGGAGCGATCTTATCTTCTTTTCAAAGACACTAACAAAAGACACTGATTGGGAGCAGACAAAACACTCGCAGCACGGCGACGAGGCAGAAGCAGAAACCTTGGGAAATGCCGCGCCAGGCTGGGGCCCAACACCAGACACGGAGCCTTGGGGAGGAGAGACATCTCCGGCAAAACAGGCTTCGTCCTTGGGGCTGCTGAGGAGCCGGGGGGGTGCCGAGTGGCACCGCGGGCGGGCGGGTGCTGGGGGAGAGGTGGGCGAGGGGCCGGGGGCACCAGCACCCAGCGGCCGCCGGAGCGAGCCGAGCAGCATCCCCGCCTCGCAAAGCCCCGCCGAGATTCGTAATGGCCCCTGTCTCAGGCCAGACTGAAAAATGAAGCGTGCAGGACGGCGGGCGAGACAAAGCAGCCTCGCAGCGCCCAGCCCACCGCAGCAGGCAGCGGGGATGGGAAGGAGCAGAGAGCGGCGATCCCAAACCCACCCCAACCCGCTCCATCCCCCTTTGCACACAACCGACCCCCCCCCTCCGGCACATCCACGCAGGACAAACAGAAGCCACCCACGAGGTGTGCCGGTAAAAACAGATCCCAGGCTGGAGCCAAAGGGCATCTCACCGTCCCCCTGAGCAGGCAGCACGAGGAGGTGGCAGTGCTGTCCCCACCATCATGGCAGCATCACAGTGAGACAGCGGCCACCAGGGCAGGGGTGATGAATTGCTGCTCCATCGGCGCTGCCAAAACCACTGCGAGGGTGGTACCCGAACAGCCCCAGCACCCCGTCCCCCTCCCTGCGTCGCCCCCAGCTTCCTCCCTGGATTTTGGTAGGAAACGCAGCCCCGGACACACACACACAGCAGTTTCCCCCGAGGTCCCAGGGGATGCTACTGAAATTTTGCCTTTTCCCACGGCTGGGGGCCAGCACACGGCAGCGCAGCCCCCGGCGTTTTGGGGAAAGCCTCGCTGCCCCGGCTCAGCCCACCATCCCCTCCTGCCACCCGAATACACCAGGTCACCGCGTCCCCCATGGAAAAAGCAATTCCCGTCCCCTGTCCCATGCCATCGGGCTTTGCCCGGTACAAAGTGGGAACACAGGGACACGTCTCTGCCAGGCTGGGACCAGCTCCGCTGCCATGAGTCCCAGGTGCTGGTGAAAAAGGGGGGAGCTCCTCCCCCAGCCCCACAAACCAGGGTTCGATGCTGCAGATCCTCTCCCTGCTTGGCTGACGGCGCGAAGGCACGTCTGGGTCGCTCTTCTCCTCTGCGAGGACGCTCAGTTTCTCACCTGCACTGATTCCCAAAACACGGAGAGATGCGGAGATGCTCACTTCATCTCTCAGCTCCAATTCGGGGACCAGGGAAGCCATGGGGAGGTGCCCCCGCTGCCCATCCCAGCTTCACCCAGTGACTGCATGTCGAAAGCACCTGATTAAAGGCTCCCCAGCCCTCCCCTGTCTCCCCCCGGATGATGGAAAACTCTCCCAGATGGAAGGAACGGCTGGCGAAGGAGAGGGGAGGGCGGCAGGGCTGCTGTGTGGGGGCCCAGCTCCGCGCTCCCCACACATGTAAGTCCCAGCCCTTCCCATCCGACCCTGTCAACTCCCGTTAAATTGAAAACCACCTTAATTAAAGCTCCACAGCCCAAGCTAGAGCAGGAGCCAGTGGGTCACGAAAGGGGAAAGGATAATTAAACCAACCATCCAAATTCAACACCCCGAGCACGGGGGAGAGTCACGGTCGGGAGCAATGCAACATGCCTCCGAAGGGACGTGTCGAAACAGGGAGTTTAAAAGACCAAAACAACCCCCTGAGAAGCACAAAAAGCAGGTTCTGGATGTTTATCTGGCCAAGAAACTGTGAAACACCAAACACCCCCACACCGGGAGCCATGCAGGGAGCTCGAGCCCTCCCCACCACCGCGGGGCCGGCCCCTTGACAAGCAGTTTTGGGCTTGTTGGGGCGACGGGCAGTGGCTCTGCCGACACCAGCGGCTGCACAGCGCTGCAGGCAGTGCCCCCCAATACCCCCACAGCACCCCAAAGCCGGGTGAGGGCAGGGGAAGCCCAATGGCGAGCTCCCACCAGCACCGTCTTGCTTAAGGCTGGTGAGAAAAGGTTGCAAGCCTTATATTATTCCCCAAAATAACGCAACCCGGGATGCGCGGCAAGTCGCGCTTGCTGGTGCCAAGCAGCTGAGCGCTCGGTTTTAAGCGTTTTTCTCCCCCAAGAGATGAGAAAAGGGAAGGTGGCCATTGCCACGCCGTGTCACACCCCCATCACCAAACTGCAGCAGAGCTGTGTACTGACGGGGCCACATCTTCAGATCCCCCTGGGCTGACCCACCGCAATGCTGGCCCACAGCTCTGCAATGCTGGCCCACAGCTCCGCACGCCAGGTCCCTGGGAGCTGGCAAAGCTTTGCATGCTCAAAGCTTCCTCCAAGGCAGCTGGTTTTTAATGTACATCACCAAGTGGCGTGGAGGGCTCCGGAGGGAGCCAGCAGCCACCTTTCCTGACCAAGCAAAGCTTGTGGGAGCTCCTGGCACACCATTCCCAGCATCACGCACAGAGCCGTGGGTGCTGGGAGCTGCTGACCCTTGCGAAGGGCTGCGAGGGGAGCCAGTGGTGTCCCATCACCCCTTTCAATCCCCATGCAGCAACCAGGCACCCCAAAAATGAGGGCTGCCACAGCTCTGCCAGCCCCATTGCCCTGATCCAAAGGAGACGCCCCAGGTTCAGGGTGCTGCTAGGAAGTGTTTGGGGTCAGGGAGGAAAGGAAAGTCAACTGAAGGCTCCCGGAGCCCCTGCTGTCCCCCATCATCCATGCACAAGCGCTTTGGGACAGGCGGAGAACAAACACGTGGGTCCTGCAAACCCTGCCCGAGTCTGCTGGTTGCAGGCATAGAGGACTGGGGAGGCACTGGGGAGAGGGGAGCACCTCACGTCCCAGCCAGCGCACATCCCCTGTCCCCTTCTGCACTGCAAGGGCATCCCGGCAATTGGAGATGGAAAAATCAGCTTCCTCACCAGGAGGGTGGGCCAGGACAGGAACAGGGGTTGGAGAGATGGTGGGATCTCCAGCAGGAGATGCTCAAAGCTGGCTGGGTACCACTCAGCCCGACCTTACTGGGGCTGCTCCGGGTTGGAGCAGGGATGCCTACTGGTGCCACTCAGCCTGACTCAGCCTGTGCTTCCAGCATTCCCGCCAGGACACCAGCCAAAGCCAGGAATTGCCCAACCAGCTCCAGCAAATGCTTTCCAAAGGCACACAAAGCCTTTGGCCTGCCTTAACCCGAAGCCGGCTTCTCCCAGACAGGTGATGAGGGCACCGCTCTCCTCCTGCCAAGTGCAGGAGAAGGAAACAGAAAGGAAAATGCTTCCAAGGGCAGGAGTGCCCGCGGGGCTGGGAAGCACCGATGTTGGGCAGGGAAGCACCGATGTCGAGCTGGGCTGGCATTAGGAGCTGGAACTCCTGGCCACCGGGACTACCTGAAGCCACGGGGCGATGCTTTCCCAACCCAGCCCTCTAGCTCAGCACCGGGGGTTCAGAGCCCCTCAAAGTGTGCCTTTTTAACACCAGCCCCCGGGCACGCTGGCGTCCTTCAGCTCCCCCCGCCTGCCACCTAATTCTCCTGTTTCCCACGGCCCCATCACATCAATGCTGTTCCCGTCCTTCTCCAGGTGAAGCACCGGGATAAGGGACCGGCCCTGCTGGAGGGGGTGACGAAGACGCGGTGACACGAGCTGGCCTCTCGAGGAGGAGGAGGAGGAGGAAGGATTTCTGTTCCCCATTTCTGCAGTGCCTCTCCCAGTGCGGCTCCAGGAAATGGTGTTTGCTTCTGCTTTCTGGCAGCGGACATCTGTCCCGGGTGTTCCCCGGGGATGGCAGTGGCACAGCACCCGGCCTGCCCCGTGCCCAGCTCCTGGGGAAGGGGCAGGCGGCAGCGAGAGGCTGACGGGACTCATGGGTGGCTCAGATTCGGCCAAAATGGTGGTACCACCTGCGTGTGCCCCGGCTCGAGGGGCTGCTGCACCCGATGGCACCCAACGGCACCGCAGGAATTTCAGCCCCGGGCGAGGACGGCAGCGCAGGCAGGCGGCACTTCCCCAGGGCAGGGGAAGGAAGGGGGCAAGGAACACGCAAGGAGGCAGAAAAGCTCCAGATCTGAGCAAGTTACAACCATCCCTGGCCACGCTGGCGTCACTACTAAAACATTTCCACTGTCAGAGAAACCAGCCCATCCAGTCCGGCGAGGAGAGGAGCTCCCCGGGGCTCCGCCGGCCCTCCGGGGCTGGAGCTGTAGCCCCACCGGCCCTGCAAAGGGGTCCTGCAGGACCCCCATGGCAGGAAACCTCCCAGCAACCCTCCTGACACGGAACTGGAACTGAAACACTCGCTGGTAAAAAAAGGGAAAACGCAGGGAGGGTGTTTGCAGCCTCAACACAAACCCTGTGGGGCCGGGCATCGCCCCGCTCCTGGCCAGGAGCCACGGGGACTCGGCAGGACACGTGCCAGGGCTCACTGCCACGGGAGAAGCCAAGCACAAGCCAAGGGTCTTCCCTCTCCAATTTCCAGCACTTCCCACTTTGCAGACCCCCGAACAGTTTCAAACGAATAAGAAGGATCCCGCGCAATAAATTTATGCTGATTATCGGCTTGTTTTCCCGGGTTACTTTGGGACGCCGGGGCATGTGGGGCGTGCTCTGGGGAACTGTGGGGCCACCAGCCCTAATACACACATGCTACAGGGGCAGGCGGTGGCTGCGGGTCAAGGATGGCTGATGAAGATCAGCCTCCAGCAACACGCGCTCGACTCCCGCTTTCACCTCCACGGGCATGGATGGGACCGGGACCGGCTCCTGCAGCAGCGGGCACAGCCCACGGCTCTGGTCTCGGCACCGTCAGACCCCACGCCAAGGCATGGCCATGGAGCCTGGACTTTGCTGGTGGCAGAGCCCCGGGAGGTGCTGGTCCCCACAGCCACTCCCATCTGCGCCACCAAAACAAAGCAACTCGCTCAGGATGCGCCAGAAGAAGCAACCTGGGAGGGTCTTGAGGGGCAAACGGAGAAGATCAGCCAGTCCCGCACAGCATTTCCACACCCAAAAAGCTGTGTCGGATTCCCCAGCCGCTCCTGGGGCGAGCGGGATGCTCAGCAAGCTCCGACGGAGCCACCGGGAGAGGAGCCGGCCGGGAGGTGCAGCCCCAGACGGTGCTGGCTATAAACAGCCCAAGCAGATGAAAAACAAAGGAAAACGCTGAGCTGGTGTCTTTTATCCCCGCCGCTCCTGGAGGGGAGAGCCGGGCTCCGCACACCTCCAGACCCTGCTCCGCTCGCTGCGGTGGTGGTGGGGATGGAGACGGGCTATGGGAGAGATGGCTGGGACCTGCTCCGAGCCACCAACGCCAGCCAGCGGCGTGGGACGAGCTGCATGTGGACCTTGCACCCTCCCGTGGCATCTCTCCACCCTCGCTTGTGTGGTTCTTCCTACCCAAAATAAGCACCCCAAGCTGGAGCTCCCGGAGCCTACGGGAACGGGATGAAGGGAAGAAGGGCATCTCCTCTGCTTTCCATCACCTGTGGCTCACGGTGGCTTCAGCACAGCCCACCCAGACCACAGCGCGAGGACTGTCCCCATCCCCAAAGCACCAAGAAGAGCTCAGGTCAGCGTACGTACACACACGTACATGCACATCCACACACGGATGGAAAAACTTCCAAACTCAACCGTCCGTTATATCGGAGCATGAAGCTCATCCCAGTCGCGGTGGCTTTTGCAGCCGCACACGTGCCGTTCCTCTGCCCCGGTCCTGCGACACCCTCGTGCACGGCACATCCGGGTGCTCACCGGCAGCTCCCCCTCAGCCCCACCGAGGCTTCCCGAGGAAGGGGTCTGGCTGAGCCGGGAATGACTCCAACAGCCTTTTCGTGTTGATTTTTTTGTAGAAGTGACCAAGAACACGTTTCCTCCCCAGGAGCAGCCAGAGCCCCCGACGGCAACCCCCAACCCCACTGCCACCGGCACCGGCTGCAGCCCAGCAGCACCGCAAAGCCATCAAGCTGCAAGGGCTGGTTTCAGACGGGGAAACCAGCGCTGAGTTGGGCCATGGTCTTGGGGGGAAACCCTCAAAAACACCATCTGAGAGGCTGCGGCTGAGCGGGCGAGGGAGGCGGTGGTGCTTGATGGAGATTAGATTATATTTACCCTGTGTAAAGAAGAGCTTTGCCCATGGTGCATGGGGCGGGAGAGGGGGGAAACTGAGGCACACACTTGGTGTAAAGCCTCCCCAACCTCGGATGGCAGTGGGGACACCCTCCCTGTCCCAGCAGCTTCCCAAGCACCGCTGGGGGAAACTGAGGCATGTGATGCTCCTTACCAGTTGGGGAAGCGCGGTGGAGTAGTGAAACCCAGGCACAGCGCTGCACCTCCACCCCCAAATTCCTGCCAAAGGGTGTCCCATGATGAACCATTTTTAGGACCGATTTAGCACCGACCTGACTCCATCACGCTGCCCACAAACAGCATCGCGTGGGAAGGGGGATGCTGCGTGGGAAGGGGGCACGTGGCTCGGGACAGGCTGGACTTGTTGACCTCACCCGTGGCGGAGGGGGCAAGGCAGCAGTGAGCTTTTACCCTCATTTCCTGGGATTTTTGGTGGCTGAGACTGCCAAACACGGTTGGGAAGGCCGGGAGCAGCCCCGGCGGGTGGAAGCTATCGCCGCAGCATGCAGTCAGGTTTTCCTCTGCCCATCTATCCCAAACACAGTGGGCTCGGGGCCAGCCGAAACCTCACGGTCACGGGAGCGAGACTGCGACAGGTCAAGCGTGGGACAGGGCTGGGAAACCAGGGCAGTGGCAGCGCAGGGAAGGAAGCTGAGGGCAGCCCGAGTCACACGCATCCCCCTGTCATGCGTGGGCGGAGGTGCTGAGCCAGCAAAGCCCGCTCGCCCTTCGCCGCGGTCCCCAAAGCTGCCCCGGTGCCCTCCTGCACACCCTGCCCAAACCTCCGCCGGCTCCCCCGCTGCCAGGAGAGGGACGTGCCCCATTTCTTACATTTTTGCCTTAAACGCCGGGGCCCGTTCTATTCCCCAAACTCCTCCAGACAAGCCCATCGATCCCACATACCAGCCTATGGATATTTTGGCCGTGGCATCTCCACCAAGACCACCTGGAGCCGAGCGGCTCGGGCAGATTTCTTTAAGTTCTGAATTAAAATCCACAACCGCCCCCCGCCCCTCGATGCCCCGTGGCAGCCCCCCAACCTTCCCAAACACCTCCCCGCTCCGCAGTCAGCGGATCCGTAGCCCGGAGGGAAGTAAGTCAGCGCGAGACGCAGATTTGCAGGTCCTGGTTCCTGGCCCAAGTTCAAACCGCATTTGTTCCCGAAATCTGTTTCAGGGCTTTATTTTCAAAGCCTGCCCGTGCAGAGGCATGTGCAAAGCAGCGCCCGCTCCCGCTGCGGCCTCGCGCCGAGGTCGCCTGTGCCAACACGGGGACAAGTCGGGGACCTGGGGGCACCCGAGCACCGACTGCAGCCCACGCCGACATAGCCATGCTCAGCTAATTAATTATATATATATTTTTTTTTCCCCCCCTCCTAAGCACACAATATACCGGACTCTCTCACAGCTTGCTGCCGGTTTAAAAGATGACAGACCAAAGGCATTACTATTTTTCCGAGGCCGGCTTTAAAATAGCCCCACGACACGCTGCGCATTTTTTTGCTGATGGACGGAAACTTCAGCAAGATGGGAACCCCGGGGGAGTCAGTCCACAACCACCCGCAGCCACAGGCGGCCGAAAAAGAGCAGGAGGTTGGACTGGAAATGGTGACAATCCGCTCTCCCGTCCCAGGAACGTCCGTGCAAGGATGGTTATTTCCATCCAGAGGTCCGAGCCGCTCTCCGGGCGTCGGATTAAAGGCATCTCTCCCGCACAGAGCACCTGCCCAGGCCGTTTCCCGCAGCCGGAGGGATGCGCGCTGGGACGCGTCTCCGGGCGGGCTCCGGGGCGAGACGCGGAGCGCTGCGGAAGTGAGCTCAGATGGGAAATTGTTCCGAAAGATAAAAGAACAAGTTGGAAACCGAGCTGCAAAACAGACAGTACAGGAAACAATAGCGCTTCAGATAGGCTTTCAAATTTCCCCCAGTGATGCCAGGAGCACGGTGCTCCGTCCCAGCGATGCTCACGGTTTTTTTTTTTTCCCCTTCCCTTACACACGCTGGGAGGACGCGCAGGCTGTTTGCTCGCTCCTACCTTTTCTCTTTCAAGATGTTTGCTGGTCATTAAAACAAGACGTTATGGGCCAAGTCCTTCAGGTCTCATTAGATAAGACTTTTAGCTCTGTGATGATCCTGGCACCAGCGGCAGGGAGAGGCAGGCGGGATTTCAGAGGCAGGGGAGCCGCACGGTCCGTCCCCTCCTCGCCTCGGAGGTGCCCACACTGCTAAAGGCCACCCCCGCTTCAGGACCGCTGATGTCCCCTCCATGCCACCAAGGCAGCAAAGGAGCCTCCTGCCTCCGCAGCAGAGCCTCCGTGCAGGTCGGTCACCACCAACCGCAGCTCTTTTCCTCATCTCGCCCCCCAGCTCCCCGGCCAGGGGCTTGGACAGTCCTTTCTGCCTCCCCGCCGTACCTCCATGATTTTCCATCACTCTGGCACAAAGTCATTAAAGGGCAGAGCTATTGTTAGGGCATCTCCATCACACAGGGAGCACTGCAAGGCCACTAACGATCCAGACAGGGAACATTGGACTTCCCTTCGCTGCTGCTGCTGCGCCGCCCCATAAATAACCCCATCTCCAGAAAAAAAAAAAAAAAAAAAGAAAAAAAATAATCATGGGGCTGCGTTTTGGCAGAGCCACCGAGGTGAAGTGTTTGGAGAAGCCTATGCCCTGCTGCTCCTGGGTCAAAGCTTGGAACCGGGAACCGACCCTCGATCTTCCAAGCAAAGGTGCCCTTCTCTGACAAACGAGCACTAACTGGCTAATGATTACAGAGACGCGGCTCCCCGGGGAGCCACCACACCAGCCTCATCTCAGAGACACCCAACGGCCAGGGTTTTGCTGTGGGCCAGATCCTGGGCCAGCACCGCGTGGTGCAGAACACCGGGCAGAGCAGCATCGGTCTCTCCGCCTGGAAAAGTGTCGGGAGCAGCCCCACGGTGGAAATAACAACAAGGATATCGCTTTAAAATGCAAGATTGCTGATGTCCCCCTACACATCCCCATCCTCCCCGGAGAGCCCTGCCAGCCCCCTGCCCTTGTTTGACCAACACGTGCTACACGGGGGGCCGGGTGCGGAGGGGGGGCGGTCTCTGAGCCTGGCAGGGACAAACGCCTTCCCACCATTAACGGCTGGACCTCGGGTTTGTCGTGACTCGGTTCTCCCACCTGCGCACCGGTCACTGGGGGCCATGGGTGTCTCCTGGGCTGAGACGAGGGTGACAAAGCCCTCCAGCTCCCTCCTGCCTCACACCTCCTCCTCTGGGAAGCACCGGTCCGGCAGGAGGAAGGAAAATCAAGTCTTTTGTTGCCACCTTCCCGCAGCTCTGTTTGCATACGGCACTGCTGGGTACGTGCCGTCCTGTCCCTGCCCCAGGCAGGAGCTTGCCCCAGGAACCCTGCCAGGAGCTGCACCCTCCACTGCCCCCAGCTCTAATGCCACGGGGAGGTGGCACATGTCTTGGGGACAATGAGCGGCCACATTATGTCCCTTCCCTTGCCAGGAGGACGGGTGAGCCAGTGGCACACACAGGGTAGCACAACCCACTCCCTGCCACCTACGACCTTTACTGACCCCGGCTTTGGGACCAGGAGCAGGACTGGGACCAGGATGGCAGGGTCCGGGGGGGCTGAGCCCTGGCACACCACAGCAGCGGTGGCCGGGGTGGGGAAAGGCCGGGGGAGGAGTGTGCTGGGCAGGGCTAGCAAAACGCGGGGAGATGCGGCAGATCCCCACTCATTTCCCGCAGGAGGCTGTGCAGCTCCCCGAGACGATGATGCTCGGCAACAGGCAGGACCACGCCAGGGTCAGCGCCACGACATGACACCCCCCCCTCCAGCCCCCATCCCCAGCACACACAGCCCTGTGTGGTGGGCACCATCCCCGCAGGCTGCCCCCCGTGCCCATCCCAAACGGCACCGGGACACAGCACAGCCTGCCCGAGCTCCCGCCCGCCCCCCCGGGCAGCAAGCATGGATAAAAGCCCACCCTGACCCCTGTGTGGCTGAGGGCAAAACCCATGATGCTCTTCCATGGCACCGGGAGCTGTGACACAGACAGTGGGGGCATGCCAATGCCACTGCTCGCAGCCACACACGGCGGGGTGGATCGCCCAGGCTGTGATAGGGGAACTTCACGTCTGGATAAATCCTTTCATGGGGCAACCCGGGGCTCTGCAGCCCCCCAGCAGGCGGGAGCCAGGCAGCTGCGGCAAAGGGCACAGCGAGGAGCATGGCCAGACACAGCTCTCCGGCCCCACCAGGGCTGGACACGAGCCCCAGAATTACCGGTGAGCAAACACGACAAGGGAAGCGGATCAGGAGACATCAAAGCAGGGGGGCGATGAATATTTCATGTCCTGGCCTACATACAGCCCGGCTCTCCCCGCCCTGCGCTCCCGGGGGTCCCCCGCAGCCCCTGATCACAACAAAGGGGAGTTGCAGGCAGGCGGTGCCGCCCCGACGGACCCTCAACATCCCCAGCTGGGCCCATTGCTGCCCCGCTAGACCAGTGGCAACCCCAGCCAGACCCACAGCTGACCCACCAGACCATGTGCATCTGCTGCTGGACCCATAGCCACCCCACCAAAACCCATAGCCAGACCACGAGCATCCATAACCAGCTCACTGGACCGCGGGCATCCCCTGCTGCTGGACCCAAAGCTGCCCCACCGGAGACTGGGACTCCTCGGCTGGACCCACAGCCTCCTGGCCAAACTGCCAGCATCCCCGATCCGACCCACAGTCAGCTCACCCGACTGCGGGCATTCCCCCGCCGCCCCGCCGGAACCCACGGGCGGACCCCGAGCATCCCCTGCCGGACCCGTAGCGGGGTGCTCCCCGCCGGACCCCGAGCATCCCCGCCGGACCCCAGGGACGGACCCCAGGCATCCCCCGCCAGACCCATAGCGGGGTACCCCCCGCCGGACGCCACGGGCGGACCCTGAGCAACCCCTGCCGGACCCATAGCGGGGCACCCCCCGCCGGACCCGCCGGGCGGACCCCGAGCATCCCCCGCCGGACCCCCCGGGCGGACCCCCGGCACCCCCCGCCGGCCCCGCAGCCGCCCCCCGCTCACCTCCCGTCTGGTCGCGCAGCGGGGCCGGCCCCGCCGCTCGCCTCCAGCGCTCGGCCCCGGCTTTGTCTCCGCGCCGGGGGCGCGGCCGCCGCCGCCCCCCGCCGCCGCCGCCGCCGCCGCCGCGCTGGGTGCCCGCACCGGGCCGGGCCGAGCCGAGCCGGACGCTCAGGGCTGCGCCGCCGGCAGCAGCATCGCGCAGCGCCGCGGATCCGGCGCTCTGCTGCCTCGCCCGCCCCCGCTCACCCCTTCTCCGGGGCGGGGGGGGGTGGGGGGGGGAACCCACGGGGAGGGGAAAAGGAAAAAAAAAAAAAGGGGGGAAAAAAAAAAAAAAAGAGGAATATGGCAGCAAACCGGAAACGGCGGATGGGGGAAAAAGGAGCAGCCCCTCCCCTCCCTGGGTTTTTTTTTTTTAAGGGAGAAGGCTCCGGGCAGCCGGGCTCCGCGGGGCGCGCAGCGGGATGGGGGCCGCCCCCGCCGCCGGCTCTGCCGCCGCGCCCCGGCCCGCGGCGGGGGGAACCGCCCGGTGGCGGCGGGGACACGCCTGGGAGCGGCGGGATCCGTCCTCCCCCGGCGCGGCCCCCCCCTTCCCGCGGGTGAGGGGCTTGGGGGGTCCCCGCGACCCCGGGGTTCTCCCCGGCGGGCCGCGCCGGTGTGCTTACCTGGCAGCCGGAGCCGGGGACAGGAGTGATTTCCAGGAGGGTAAAACCCGGCTGCTTTGGGGTTTGCTTTATTAAACGCGGCCAGTAGCAGGGAGAAACGCTCTTTTGTCACATTCTGCACTTGAATCTGCGTATCCCCATCCCTAGGAGGGACACCTGGCCGTCCCAGGGGGATGCAATCCACGCTCCCCCCGTCTCTGAAGACTTGAAGAGGCAAATTTAAGCGCAGAGGAAAAGCAGGGAAAGATAAACCACGTCCTGGGCCTCCCCCAGGGTGCTGGGGGACCCTTTGGAGGCAGCGCTGGTGGGCAGCAGGGGCCGTGCCCTGCTGGGACATCTGCCCTGTCTTTGCCGTGTCCCTCACTCACCTGTGCTGTGACAAACCCCTGGGGTGGGGGTTAATGCTCCCCCAGGTCACCCCTGCAGCTGGGTCCAGCCTCCGAAAAGAGGCAGAACGGAGCTGTGGGTGTTCCGGGGACGCCCGGTCCCCGGCTGGCAGCGTCACCCCATACAGGACTGGGTGAGGCGTGGGTTCCCCTGTGTCCCACTCGGGCAGGTGGGCACACAGGGACAGTTCCAGCCGTCCTTCCCCTCGCCCCTCAGCACCTTCCCCTTTCCGGGAGCTGGAGAATGCCCAGCTTTCCCCTGCACAGAGCAGTGCCAGGGCGCACACATGGGCTCAGGGCTCGGCTGGGTGCCCTGACACCTGCGCTGGGCGCCCCGACGCCAGCACTGAGCCCGTCGGGGCTGCCCGACCAGCTCAGCGGCGCTGGCAGCCCTCCCACCTCCCCCATTAACCATCCACTAAGGTATTCCCTGTCGCTTTATCCTCCAGGAAGAAATGGGGTGAAGCAGCCCGCTCCTTAAACCACCATTTAGCCGGTTTATGAGGCGCACTCAGCTGCTGGCCGGCTCTGCTGACCCGTGGGCTGTATTTCCACAGCCAGCGCCGCCTCCATTGTCCCCTGCCCACCCCTGCGACCAGCCCTTAGAGCCACTCAGCAGGGATTGCTGCAAACCCCATCAAGTCCGAGTGAGACCTGACGCTTCAGAAACAATTTGGGAAGTTAACAAGTTTCAGAGAACTACGTGGCGGAGTTTTTCTTTCTCTTTCCTACCTTCCTCCCACCCCCCCCCCCCCCCGCCCCATTCTGCCTTGTTCTTTTGAGTTATTAAAAAAATATTTCCCATGACACTGGCGAAGGCCAGCGAATCCATGAGTCACCAGGAACAAGGAGTCACGCACACACGGATCCATCACCCCTGGCCAGCACATGGTGGAGGGGCCCTTCCCTGGGAGGAGCTGCCCACTGATAAGGTCCCTACAGCTGGGCAGGGCCGAGGCTTTCCCTCCTGCCTTCCCTCCTGCCTTCCCTCCTGCTTTCCCTCCTGCCTTCCCTCCTGCTTTCCCTCCTGCCTTCCCTCCTGCCTTCCCTCCTGCCTTCCCTCCTGCTTTCCCTCCTGCTTTCCCTCCTGCCTTCCCTCCTGCTTTCCCTCCTGCCTTCCCTCCTGCCTTCCCTCCTGCCTTCCCTCCTGCCCCTCGGCTCCTTCCAGGGCTGGGAGAGGGCAGCTGGATCCCCGCACACCCGTGAGTTCCAGGGAATGGCTGGGTTGGGGAGTAGCAGCCCTGCTTGGTCTTTGCCGGAGCATCAAACCGCAGCCCGGCTTGTACTGAGGCTTTTTTTGGGGTGTTAATTCATAGCCACCCCCTCCACTACCTGGCTGGCGTGGGGACATGGAGGGAGGGATTCCTCGACCCAATGTCTGACGTGGGATTAAGGAATTAAGGATGAGGCGTGGGGCAGCCCCAGGGTACCGCTCTGCTCACTCATACGTAAATCCTTCAGACATACCGTAGGGCAAAGAGGGGGGCACGTCGATGCCTGGGGTCGCTCACACCTTCACAGGGACACGGGGACGCTCCCCTCTCCCTCCTGATCCCAGGAACACTTGCTCTGCCGTCCTGGAGCTGCTGCCGGAGGGGAGAGCACCCTGGGGGAGCGGGGACCCGGCCCCAGCCCCGGGGGAGCTGGTTAGGATGACTCAGCCTCGGCTGGATCCAGACCCGAATCTAAGATGCAATTATGACTTATAAATATTTTGAATTTTGTTTTCCTCTTTTGCAATCGGCTCCTTTTCTACAGGCTGCCCTACAATCGTTTTCATCTCCGGCGGTGCTGGCCTGTTGCTGGAAGGCAAACAGCAAAGGCACCGCGCCTTTTCACGCGCCAGACCAAGTCCACGACATGATCTCTTCTTCGAAGAAGATGCCAACGTGCAAATTTAAAATGGCAAATAGATACTCTCTAAAAACCAGCCTCTTATCTTTTTGGGCTCGGATTCAGGAATGTGCCCTCACAGGACTCTGACATTAAACATGCAGCGCTTGGCGATAATGCGATTTAAGACCATTTAAGTTTAAGCAACCCAGTACACCTCAGTGCGCTCCTGATTCAGCCACGGAGCCCTGAGCCTGACGGACACCCCCCCGCCGCCTGCTTTCCCTTCCCTCCTGCCCCACTCCGAGTATTTATCTTTAAACAGTCTAATCCACATTTTTTTTTTTTTTTTAACCCAACTAGGGATTTCAGTCTCTTCCCTGAAACTTACTTTCTTGAGATGATTTTTTCTCTCCGCTTTTAAATAGCACCGATAAAACCCACCCCGGGGAGAGGAAGAGGATTACAGAAACTGAAAACCAGGTACTTTCGAATTAAAAGGAAAAAAAGTAGAACTGAATATTTTCTGGTGCCTCGGTTATTACAGCACATCTTGAAATGATATTCCGACAAAAAATGAAGCCGTGCTCAGGTATTTCTGTGCTTTCTCGCTGACCTTTATGCATGTTTCATCAGGCAAAGGAGGAATGAGAGTTTCTGTGGGCAGAGCGCTGTCACACTCATGAGTAAGGACCGATGTGGCTCTTTTCCCTCCAGGTATGTACATCAAACTGCTCCATGGGGCTCCCGAAACCTTCCTGAGTCATAAGAGGGTGCTTTTTGGGTCCAGAAATTGGTCTGAGTCCTGACCTCTCCACTGTAGCTGTGGCTTTACAACAAAACATCTATTCATCTCTAGCCAGATTTATTTTTAAGCATCCCCTTGGCAGGCGCGAGTAAGTTGTGTCTAATGGATTCGGCTCCTGAGGCTCGCTGCATTCTGCTCACTGCAAATTCCAAATATATTTGCACAAATTATTACTATTAATAATGTAATGGTTGCGTTTGAGATGCTGGACAGCCGCAGAAGCAGCCAGGGCTCTTGCCCTGAGATTTTTACGATCATTGAGCTTTACAGCCCTGCAAATAGCGAGTGCGCGATGGCAAACGATTGGCACCCCCGGCCCCGTTAGGGAAGCTGCAGTTACGAGCTGATTTACTAAGGGGGATTGGACCAGAATAACTCCTGCGGTATGAGCCATTTGGCAATATTTCATGGTAGAAATGCTAATTCTGGCCATTCTCTCCCACACTGAGCATCAGGGCTGCGGAAAACACCAGCGTCCCGCAGGTTGTGGGATAAAAAGGAGGGGGGGGGTCTGGGAAGAAGTCACCAGGAGGGCTCAGGACCCGTCCTGTCCCTCGGTGTGGTGACAATCTGCTGTGCAAAAGTGGCCCTTGGCGGCCCCAGCCAGGAAGTGTCACTGCAAAATTCCCTGGGGGAAAGGACCGTGGGGAAACCACTGACTGGGTGACGTGCGAATGTTTGATAAGGAGCCACCAAGTTCAACAGCTGTGGGGGGGAATTATCTGCATGTTCAACCGAGGCACAACACTTCCCGTCAGGTTTCTGCCTGATAAAATAACGACGTTTCGATACAATCTGAATTAGGTATCTTGGAATAGCTCATTTGGGCAAAAATCCGACACTTTCTGCTCCTTGCCTCGGCTCAGCAGAAAAGCTGCATGCAAAACGTTCGCATTTTTGGCCAGTCTTCGTATCAATAGAAAAGAGCAGTTCAGAAAAGCCCACAGAAACTCGTCCAGATGAGATTTACAGCCCTCGTTCCGGCTTGCTTTGCTAGCAGAGCAGCAGAGGGATGGCTGGCTAGCGCAAAGCTCTGGTAGCCACATCCAGGCGGCCTTGCCCTGGGGGCTGTGGGTTCCGTCGGTGGCAGAGGAGTCCCAGCCTCCCTGCCAGCACCCTGCAGCCCGCGCCAAGCAGAGCCGGAGCAGACACGAGGGTGTTTCCCCTTAATCATCCCGTCTTGGTCCTTCGAGCAAGGGATGGGCTGAGGAGGCCAAAGTCTGAAGCTGAAAAATTTAAACCATATGACGTTTGGATCCGTGCTCAGTTTAAAGTGAGCTAAATAAGGGGGGAAGGCAGAGAGCAGAAACAGTTGCAGCTTCTCCCCTTCTCTCAAAAACCGCTCCCCCTGCGGTTCCCTTCACCGCAGAGGCCTGACACTCGGGGATATCTTCTTCAGCCATCCAGAGGAGCCACCACAGCATGACAAGTAGCCGCGCCGTGGGGACCACAGCCATGGGGACCCATGGCTGTGGTCCCCACGGCGCGGCTACTTGTCCAGCCGTTCAACCGCAGCGTGGGCCCACCCTGCACGTGCCGATGTGCCAGAGCCGTGTCCTTGGTGAGCTGGGGGGATGCGAGCCACCAAGCCCCACGCCGGCAGCACGGCTCCAGCACGGCTCCTGCCCGCGCTGCCCGCACAGAAGCACAAATAACTTCAGGAAACGCCTGGAGCTGGTTCCTTGAGTGCAGGGAGAGGCTTTGCCCTGTGAGAGCTCGCTGGTGCCTGTCGTACTGCGGACTTTGGCTTTTGGCGAGGTGAATTTGCAAGCTCAGGGTGGCTTTTGCAGAAGCAGTGGCTGAAGGGAAGACAGTAGGAATGGCCTACGAGACATCTCAGGCCAGTGCTGGTGCCTTCCGTGGTCCCTGAGCTGGGAATGGCTGAACTTGGCACTTACAGGGGTGGTACATGAAAGGCTCGGACAGCCTTCTGGCAAGAAACAAGGGGATGGTCCAGAGTGAAGGTTTCACAAATAAGGAATGCTGCATTTAGCATGTAAATAGGACTTTCAGTAGGGCATGGCACTAGGGACACAGTTCCTTGCCTAGACCTGAAGACAGGAAGAATCGAGAGCCCTTCCACCCCCTCCACCCACAGCATCCCCCATCTGGGAGCTGAGCTCTTCAGGTGCGGCAAGAGACATCAGCCAGGCAGCAGATGTTTTTAAAAAAGCCAAGCAGATGTGATCCAAAGCAGGTTTTACCTTCTACCTACCAGCCAAAAAGGCTGGACGCGAGCCACGGAGGAACCTGTCAGCCTCTCTGCTCCAGCCACCCGCTCTGCGTGGCTGCGGTCCTCGGCGGGACTGCGGCTTCCCGTGGCGTGGCTGCTCCCGCCTCCAGCACAGCAGGGTGCAAGGAGCACCAAAGCCACACCAGAGCCTCCAGGCACTAAATGAAACCAGGGAAGCTGGGAGGAGGGAAGCGAGTACTGCAAGAGGTTTGGGATTGCACAAGACAAATCCGCATGTGCTGGCGAGGAGCACAGGACGGGTGGCATGAAGGATGCACAGCACCGTAGCACTTGCTTATGGCAAGAGCTCGGAAGCGTAATATTTAATCATTTTAGCTCCTCATGGCTCAGGGGTAGGCTGATGCGCATGGCACAGCTTTCCGGGTACACCTGGGGCTGCCAAGGTGGAGAGCTGTCCTTCCCCAGCAATTACATCTGCTGGTTGAAAAAATCATCAGGGAAGAGAAACATCCTGACAGGGCTGATTACAAGGGGACACCTTTCTCCACCCTGGATGCATCTCCACGTGTTCTTTTTTTGTATCAGTCCTTGTAACAGCAGGTGACACCCGCAGTCTGTCACTGGCAGGTTAAATTTGGCTTCAAGGACAGAAGAATTGCAATGGACATGAGTCTACAGGGAGGAAGCAACAAGAGGGAGCATGGAGGCGAATTACGATGACAGAAAAGCCACAAATTAGGGACTATCAACATGAAACGGGAAAATCAGCTGAATTTCATGGGAGATGCAGGAAGCTGAGTTCATTGCCCTACAATTGCCAGCTCCAAGCAAGAGACATTTAGACCAGCTACTGCACACTGGCCCGGGTACCGAAAGCCAGAAAACACCCCCACAAACAACAGCTCAAAAGCCACAAACTACTAGGGGAGCAGAGCCGGACCTTGGACCTGCAGTAACTGCCAATTTAGGAAATGCAAACATTGATTACAGCCCGTGTCTCTTGCCAGAGAGAAAGGGAATGCTCCCCAACCAAATCATCCCTTCTGGTTGGATGAGTAGGAGGTGGCGGCTCAGGTCCCTTCCCAGTGCCAAAGCTGGCAATCCACCTGATCACCAAACAAGCAGCCATGCTCTGTACTCCAGCACTCTCCATTCATCATCCCATTTTCTTGCTGCAGTCAGTCTCTGATGCCTCACGAGATTAATAAACAAACAACTAAATCAATACAGTCATCTCGATCCCTGCAGGCCACGGGCTGTGAACAACACAACTTCTGCCTGGAAGAAGTATCAGCGTGTAAGAGAGGCTCCCAAGAGGTTAGTCCAGCACCCCAGCTCCCAGCTGTCCAAAAATTAATACACGCACACAGGGGAACGGTTCAGCAGAGCCCTGGGAAACAGATACTGAGCAGGTCCTCCCCTCCTGCAGCTTCCTTATTTTCTCCTGAAGCATCATCAGATCCAGCCTTGACCATCCCTGAAATCCAGGCACTGAAGGAATATTTACAGATTCTTCATGACCAGCTGGGAAATAATCTTATTGACTCAACAAGGGGGCTGCTCTGCAAACATCAGTCCTCTTCAAAGATGGCCTCAGGCTCTTCGGTTCCTGTCAGTAGGGAACCTCACCAGCATCTCTCTGAAGCGGAGAGAAGTGTGTGTATGAGAATGAAAGTAAATTAGGTCTGAACAAGATTAACAGGGATTTAATTGAACTATGTGAACTGGAACTCCAGTCACGAGCTACTTATTAGTCCGTCTCAAGGGATTGTGCTGCTTGCACTGGAGGAGCACAAGGATGCATTGTGAGCGTGGGACAGCTCAAGGGGACAGCGATGGCCACAGCTCTTGAGATGAGCGTGGCCGGGAAGGCAGAGCTGTTTGAACACCATCAGCAATGAAGCAAGGAATTCCCAACTCCCAGCCATGTTTTCTTCAGAGCCGAGGCTTGGCCTGTTGAGAGAAAGGAACTTCGCAACAAATACTAGCAGAGGAAACCCATCTCTCAGCCCAGCTCCTGGGCTTCGGGTGGCAGAGCAGGGTGCTGCTCACAGAGGTGCTGCCTACTGGCTGGGATCTGGAGGCAGACCTTTGAAAACCTCCCCTTCAATAAAAGTGACTTAATGAGGTCTTCAGCTCCCTTTGGGATGTTAATTACAAAACAGCCTGGAGAAAAGCGCTTAGGAATTAAAGGAGTCACCACACTAGTCCTTCTCTTGGTCTTCTGGTGAGGGAAGCAACAGACACTTGCCAGAGCTTGGCTACCATGCCGGTCTTACCACAGCCAAGAGCCACCAGACAGCTCCACGCTCCAGCCACGTAAACCTGAGCTGCAATCACACATCGAGGGGCTAGTGAAAATCCTGTTTATCAGTCTACTGAATCCCCATCTAATCCCCTGCTTGTATTATTAACAACTGATGCCTTTATTATTGCTACCTTCATGGGGGCTCTTGGAGCCAAAATCTCTCCTAAGAGGCAACTTAATTTGGTCACCGCACCTTTTCCTCCTTCCTTCCAGGAAGGTGAAGCTGCACTGGGAGATAGTTTGCTACTTCCAAGTCAAACACAGATACACACATGCCTGACAGCATTAACTAACCAATTTCTCACAGATTAAAGGATCTGAAAGGCTTTCCCTTAATGGATCATTTTTATGAATGGGTTATTTATGTCTCTGTGTTCCTATGGTCTGAGAGTTCTGGCAGCTTTCACAATGAATGCACAGAAAGAGGCAACACAACTTTAGAGTTCTTTATAAACAAAGAGATTCTGATTGTATTTATTACACATTTCAAGAGAAACTAAAATATATGGGATATTGCTAATCTCTATAAACATACTGTAAGTTCAGCTAACAAGAGCATTCAAATAGGTAACAAGCTGTCAGGAACAGACAGGGAAATTTACCTTAATCCCTCTTCCCTTTAACAAAACCAAACCCCAATATCCAGGATTTCTACTTAGCAATGAGTAAGCCAGCCTGCAAACAGCTACATGTAGGTGTCGATGTAGTAGCCTGGTATTTCATGTAACAACCACACAGTGCTGATTGCTGACTGGTTCTCAGCTGTAGAAGCACTTCTATATTTCAGGTAACGTGTGTGCTACTCTTTCAATAGTTGCGATTCCGTTAAACATTAACCCCCTCTCCTTTAGGTAACCTGCAGAAAGCCAGAGTTGTTAGACTAAACAACCACCATCCTCATTTATTAAAACGGAGGAAGTGCCCTGCAGTACCTATCCAGGGCAGCAGCAACGCTTTTCTTGCCCTTGCAGATCACAGACAGGAACACAGGTCTGTAATGGAAACTCATAGCACAATATTGTTCTTTGTTATTTGCGTGGGAAATTTTTGTAATGTTTCTTTGTACTGAGAACTTAAAGCAACTTCAGAGTGCTGGTGTCTCCCATGCTTTGTCCCATCCTCCTAGTATTGCCTTTATGTAGCTCAAAAAAAAAAAAGAAGAAAAAGAAAATGCTGAATTTAAAGCAGAAGTCTACACCGGATTTTAAGCAGCGCAACTTGGTGTCAGCATTCTGGTTAAGAGAAGCAGAGAGCCTGGAGCAGGAAAGCAGCGAGAGGTTAGAATCAAAGGGATCCATCTGATGCCTACCAAAAGCAAGAGCGAGCAGAGAACGTGGCCATTCTCAACACTGATGGTTCCTGTAAACGTGCTATTCAACTCCTGTTGGAGAACACGCAGTGCAACACTGCTACCATATCTGGGCTCACAAGGCGTTTGTGAAATTAAGATGGGAGTCTATGTATGCAAAAAGGATCGCAGACTTGCAGCCCTGCCAGAGAACCCTTTCCTTCAAAGCCGCTCTGAACCCTGGGTGCGCCTAAAAGAGCAGGTTCTCCTCCCATTGACTCATTCGTGATCAAACAAACCAAGATGTGAGCTGGCATCAGGAAGCTTGAGCTGCCCTACAGAGACTCTGTGGCTACGTCACCACCTATCTCTTTCCAGTCCTGTCTAGCCATATTTAAATCTAATACTAGATTGTCCCTGGGCCTGGAGAACCAGAGCCTGAAGGAACATAGTGTATATGTCTCTTGCCGTATAGTCATGCTACACAGCCAGCCTGCCACCCCTTGGATCTTAAAATACCACATCTCCTCAGGCTGAGATAGTACTTAACTTCAGGAAGGATTCAGCAAGAGGAGATGCAGCAGACTGTAGCAGGTAAGGCTGGGAGGGAGTCTGCAAATGCAGCAAACTCCCGCTGTGCTGAAATGGAGCACACGGTTAGGACTCAGCTGGCTGACAGAGGGGTTTGCCAACGATACAGCCAGGCAGTGCTGTTTGATACACGAGCAACGCAGCACTGCGAGACTCTCGCATCCGACCAGCTTTTCTCCAACATGCAGTACCGGGTCTTCCCAAGTTTCCAAGAACACCCCATTAGCACAGGCATTAAATTCTGCATCTTCCAGAATTAAATTGTTCCCTGATCCTTGTAGTCATTGCAGTCCCCACCACAGCCTCAACTCCCTGAAATGTACCTGCTTTCAAGGGTGGGAATAGAAAGGAAAACTGCATGGGTGGGGAAGAAGAAAGAGGTAGCGACGCTGGGGAAATGAAAGCTTTCATCTACAGCAGTCTGGAATCTGATGAGTTATTACCTAAAGAATTAAAGAATATGACAAAGACATTATTATTAAGCCATAAAATGCAGCTATGTATTTCAGACTAGATGACAACAGAGATGAATACAAAGCTGTGTAGTGTGGTATCCTTGATGCATTTAATCCCTCTGCCTTCAAAAAGTACAACACAAACCGGTATCCAAAGTAGCAAATCCATGCTCCACCTTCCACAGGGACTTTACAACAATGCCTAGCCAGCATGGAGGAGCTAAAACAGGCCTCTCTACCCATGAGAAATGACAGAAGTCACTTTAATGGTGACTGACACATTAACCATGTCAAACAAAGTCCTGGATATGTAAAGTCCTCTTTGCTTGTAAGAAATCTATTGCAGAACCCTGTCCCCTCCGCTCTCGTAAGTACCTTCTCCCTTGTCCCCAAAAGGTAAAGCATGGCAATGCCAGAAAACCATTTAATATAGTTAGCTGCCTTTGATGTCATCTCCGAGGAAGCGTGATTATAGCTGATTATTTTGTCTTTTGAGGCTCATCAGTCATGGCTTTATCGTTTCTTTTTGGTTTCCTTCTTGGGTTTCTTGCTGATCTGTGGAGCAGTTGCCTTTGGCTTCTTCACTGTCTCTGAATTCTTAGGCTCAAAACTGTCCGAGTCCTACAAGAATCAATTAAGAAACAGTCAGTAACTTTTTTTTTTACAATTTGCTGACAGATCACTTTGGGAATCTGAGTAGAAGCCAAAGGAAGCAAATGCTGGGTATCTCTGTTGGAACACATTTATATCAAACTGAGTCCACATTTAATGAGACTTGAGCAGCACCATCTCTGCTTCTTCCGCATGTGCTTTTTGATGAGTGTGAGTTTATGCACAGAAACAGCTTGTTACCAGAGAAGCCGTTAAAAACTTAAGTGCCTAAAACAGGCTTTGGAGAAGAAAAACAAAACCAACTTTAAAGGCAAGAAGAAAATGAACACTAAATGAAAACTATTGAAATTAGAAAAAGGAGAAGATACCATATAATAACCAGTGTGCGCTGAAACATTCAGCAGGTATTCCTGCCAAATGTTAATCATTATCATGTGCAAGACAAAAAAAAATTCCCCAAAACAGTAGTAAGAATGTAAAGTTCAGAGCCCCTAAACCAAGCCCAAAATCCAGGAAGGGAACTGCAAGCAAAGTTTTCTTCACCTGGACTAACAAGGAATGCTTAGGTATCCTGCTTGTTTCCTTTAGGGGAGATGACAGATAATATTTCAGCCATGGGAAATAAAGTCTAGTTATCTTGTAAAAACACAAGGGAACAGCGCCAGTCTCATCTGAGAAAGCACACACATGCAGATTGCCTCCTTTCATTAAATGCATTTGAGTATAAATATTGCTTTAGCATCTTGGTTTCTATCAGTTAGAGCGTGCCAACTGGAAAAGGACACACAAAAAACGGCTGAGCAAGACATGCTAGTTTCAAGCTTCCAAGACAGCGCTCCAGATAATGGAGGGGGAGGCGAGCATCTGACAGCATCCTTTTAATCAAGGAGCTTGGTTCAAATGTCTCTCAAGTTACTGGGCTATTACAGTTCACATCTGTGTGGCTTTCCAAGGAAGGAGACTTGGCTGGCTTTCCAAAGGCTGTAATCGGCGCATGGGGAGCTGGCAGGCTCTGGAGAAATGGAGCAACATGCAGTTATTACTCAGGGATGCAGTGTGCTGCTGCTGTAAAGTGAACACTGCTGCCTTCTAATGTTCAAACCAAGGTAGACTTCAAAGCCTGAAGCCTCCAAGACAGAGAAGCTCTTCAATATCCTACCCAGACTCAAGCATCATTCTCAAGATCTGGAGGAGTAGCCTCCGGTGTTTACAGTCTAGTAAGTTAGTCATATGGACAGTAAATCAAGAGGACAGTATACATATGGAGAAAATAAAAAGTAGAGCATGCAAACATCAAAGCATGCTTGCAAACTTAAACAGTAACAGGTCCTTGAGTTTTATCATTTTAATTGGGGGCCTGGTCTTCAGTTTCCCACTTGAAACTAAAGCTCTCACTCTTTTCAGCTTTCAAGAAATCAGGCTACTCAAAAAATTTATCAGGGGAAACCATGGACTCTGACAGAGTGGTGCTGGTGGCTGTATAACAGTGCAAGATTTGTGATGCCACTGCATCGTGACCAGCGGCTACCTGCTTCATCTACCTGCTGGGAGCTACAGCTACGCACCCATGCTGGGGCAGTGTCACTTATCCAGTACATCAACACAACTTCACATCACACTGCCACTTAAAGGTGAAAGAGTTGGGTCATGAACTGTACCCTTCACACTGTATCTCTCACCCTCAGGCATTCCTTCACCAGAGAGGCTGAAAATTTCCATGCTTCCTCTGCACAAGAGGGAGAAAACATGGCAATAAAGGTAGCCTGAAAACAGAAGTTCCCATGCTGAGTTCTTACTGAAAATACACCATACACATTTAGACAAAATCTGTATCAAACGACCAAACTTGCAGCCTGATCACCAACACTGAAATATCTGTCCCCGGTACCGCAGACACTACCAAGAACATGGAGCTCTTTTATCATAAAAAACAGGTAGACGCAGGTCATCCCACTGTGGCCGGTCTAGAGGAATTGGAGTCCTGTAGCTCACCTCAATGTTTCACTTCAACCTTCTGTATTAACTGCACCAAAGCACCCTCCCATTTTCCAGCGCAGGATTTGATGTCAGGACTGACAACTGCCTTTCTCACGTTAGAATATACTAGAAATGCCACCCGTATCTTGTTGCCAAAGTACCACACAAACTAGAGGCCAGAGTCATTCCCTGAAAGGCAGGTTCTGCAAAGGGGACACCCTGCCTGGCAATTCATAAAGCAAATCAGCAGAAGGATGACAATATGGGTTGGGACTAAAGCCTTCTCATGTGCAGGCAGGAACAGCATGTACATTTCACACACCTTGCCAGTGCTTCAGGTCACTTTTTTCACTGACATTCAAAGAGACCTTGGCTCAGGTATTTGTTCCTGACTTTCTAATCTGGGGGTAAATCACAAGACGAAAGCTGGAGGTGGGAAAGCTAGAAGGAAGGAAAGAGAATGACAATGAAGCCGTCACCAATCCCAGGGGCCGACCACTGTGTCTCCACTCAAAGTTCCCTCCCACTGTATTTTCTCTGACTCTGCCCATCTATGTCAATATTAAAGAACACTACTTACTGTCTTATGGGACTTTGAAACTGGCAGGATTATGGCTAGCACACAGATAAGCTGGAAAATGGCTCCAAAGAAGAGTCCGTAGCGTAACACATTCTCCATGAACGTGGGCTCAGGGATTTCAGGCGGGGAGAAATCCAACTCAGCAGCCATTGTGAGTGCACCCTTCTCCTCTAATCCTCTCAAGAAGACTGGTTACTATAAGGGGGGAAAAAAAGAGAGCAATTATTTTTGCATCATACTTTCCGGTATTCACTTTCTATTACCAAAAAATTACAAACTACCTCGTGCAGTTTTTTTAAGACACCCTTGATCTACAGACCCAATAACAAAGAGTGAAATGAAACTTGCATTTTGTTTAGATGCTTGTCTTTTACCACCTGCCTAAGCAAATATTCCTCAAATGCCAGTATTAGTCCATTTGCAGGTGAAGGCAAGACAAACAAAAATAGGAACGATATTAATGAAACAATAACGGAAAAGCTTAATAAACAAGAATATACTTCTCCCTGAAGTTGATCATGCATGCAAGGCAACTATTATTCACTTTTACTTACCTTGTATATGTGGTCACAGCCTTGTTGTTTCAGACGATGTAGAAAACCAACTACTACTTAAATAAACCACACAGAAGGCAGATCTATTGAAGACAGAGGAATGAGTTATGTGTTTAAACTTAAGCATGGCTTTAGTGGCCTGTTACACTAAGCCCTATATACCTTGCGACGGTCACATAGGTAGTTTGTGGTAGAGTTAAATATTGATCTCCTGGGTCCCAAGCTAGTTTCTCAGCTACGAGACCATCCTGTCTTCCTTCCTTTATCTTTTGCTAATGGAGTTGTCAATTCATTCTATGAATGACTAATGGCTTTCTACAGTAACGGAGAACCCTCCTGCCAGAATTGCTGGAGTACGCCACACAAAGTCCCAAAAGGGAAATTCAATTAGTCTGAGATGTGATCAGAACTCAGTTGTGATTAGCGTCTTACTCAGTTTTCCTGACCTGTATGATCCCAGTGTGCACTTATTGAATCAGCATTACTTAGATACTTATAATTCTCTAAAGACTAAACTAACTAAAGCTTGGGTGTGAGATTGTGCTGCGTGCACGTTTCAGTAGAATAGTAGTAATCTGCTTCCTAGAAATTATCTCCAAAGCTGGCTCTGTATTTCTCAGGCTAGGAGGAGATCTCTACAACCTGCAGATGTGACCCAGTTCAGAAAGATGGTAAACTTGGAGTATAATTTAAGTAAAGTTATAGTTGATAAATTTGACAATCAATCAACAACTCAATGCTGTTGCATAGGAGGCAAATGTCATTTGGGGACATACTAAAAGGAGTGGTGTATAAATTACAAGAAATAAGTATTTTGTTTTAATTCAGCTGAAGTATGGGATCTTATTTTGAATTTTAAAAGAAAAGAAAAAAAACTCCCAACTGCACAGACCGCCAGCCATTGGAATAGAGAGACTGTGGAATCCCTGTTACTGGTGATTCAGAAGAGCAGATCAGATAAGCATTCGTCTGGGACGGGGTGTGAATACATATAATCCTGTCTTTGGATCAGGAGATATGAATAAGTGACCTCTTGTGGTCCCTTCCGGGTCTGTATTTCAGTGAAAGAACATTTTTCAAATTCTGATGAAAATTCAATAAGCAAGGGCTGCATGGGACCTGTACATGAAGCCAGAATACACGCTGGGCCACTCAGGCTCAGCAAGTCCCAACGCAGACCCAAAGGCTGCACTGGACATGCAATGGTGTCAACAAAGCACGCATAAAAGTGGCTCATCCCTAACTGCTTTTAACTTCTAAAACGTCCTCTTCCCCAATCCACTAAGGCAGCTATTGGAATAGAGAGACTGTGGAATCCCTGTTACTGGTGATTCAGAAGGGCAGATCAGATAAGCATTCGTCTGGGATAGGGTGTGAATACATATAATTATGTCTAAGGCAGCAGTTCCTAAGCAAGAAACAGAATCATGGGAAACTTCACCCCTGAGCTGCGTTTTATCTCAACTTTATTTACTGGGATATGTTTTGAAAATGCTATTCTTGCCCACCCCCTTCCTCAAACAGAGCAGGAAGTGATGTTGCTTTATTACTCACCCAGAGTTTTCTCAGGACAAGCTCCCACTGATAATCCTGATTCATACACCTGAAACACAACGCAAAAAAATAAACCATAAAAAGAAACTGATACAATGAAAACAAGAAATCTCCGTCCTCATCTTCCACGAGTCTCCCCGCTTTTCCCCTTTTCTATTCCACCTCCCCTTGAGGGTATTAGCAATTCTCTACCAAATCCCAGGTGACATGACCAGCATCAGGAGCTCTCTGGCAGGCTCGTAGCAGCTGCCACTACCATTTTAAGCACTACCCCATGAAATATGCTCAGAGAAAACCTGACAGCATACTCCAACTAGTCACAGTAGAGTGTCCGTGCTTGCACAGAAGCCCCAGCACGCAACTCACATTTGGACCATTAGTTGCCCTGATATCAGTGGAGCTGAACTAATACTAACAAAATACTTCCCCGTTTTGAAAAAAATTCCTGTGGTTAACACAAGGTCCGAACCTGCACACGCACGGAGGCTGAACCTTAGGCAAATTATCCCCCAGTTGAACACTGGGGAATCCGGGCTCAGTGTCGGGCACATCACCTTCCGCACTGAATGCAAAACTTGCAAAGTGAGTTTTCTCACCGAGAGCACCACCTCCTTACACTGTGTCTTGCAGCTAATCCAGCAGGTCCCTGGATGATAATGAAGTCTTCCTCCCTGCTCCCAAGAAGTGAACAGTTTTACCACCTCTTCCTTGGATAACAGCTCTTCTTCCCCACAGGTTATCAACCACCTTTTTCCTCAGACCGCCTCACCTATTAACATGTCTACACTGAAAGTAA
Organism: Rissa tridactyla; assembly: GCF_028500815.1. Classification (NCBI taxonomy): domain Eukaryota; kingdom Metazoa; phylum Chordata; class Aves; order Charadriiformes; family Laridae; genus Rissa; species Rissa tridactyla. The sequence continues at coordinate 11,557,204 of NC_071477.1, forward strand.
TTGTTCTTAAATTGCATCTAAAGATCCATACTCCTATTACAGACCCTGAGAGGAAGCTTTTCCCCTCCAGCTTACTCGTTTGGTCTAACAGCAGCTACCACCTCTCCCCACAAGCCCAGCCATCTCACTGGAACGTAACACCAGAAATAGGTCACAAACAGTTGCACTGCACTACAGGAATTGATTTTGACTATCTGTTTAGAATACGGTCTTGACTCTATTAGGGTTTTACAGCAAGCTAGCTACCCCCACACAAAAGGACTTGGTCCTGTAGCAAAGCCAGAGCTGTATCACAGAATGAGCAAGGGGCTGCTCAGGGCTGCAGGCTCATGCTTTTGCTCAGTGCCACCACTGGAAGATGATGCAGCTGTCCCCCTGGGTGCAGGATCGGGCCCTGTGATCAATAACCATATGTTTTCAGGATCAGGGCCATAAACTAGCCACCTCAATAAGCTAGGACAGACTCAAAGCTTTCTTTTTGCTGTCCTGTGTTTCCCAGCAGGCATCTTCAAGACCTAGCACTGTATCATTAGCACAGAACAAAGCCACAGGAGCACTTCCAGTAACATATATTAGCTTTTCCTTGGGGTGGAAATAAAACAGCAACAGTATTCGTACAGAACATGAAAGCTTCTGACAAAGGATGAGGCAAAAGAAAAGCTGGTGCTGGATTTCTGAAATGATTTAGTAGGTGTTGGGATGGCGAATGGCCAATTCATAGTGGCTTCAGGGGGATTTGCCCGTGCCTGGCACCGCTGACAACACAACCGACCGTCAGTGAGGCCGAGGAGCTCGTCTGTAGGATTACAGACTATTTTATACATATATATATATATATCTATATTACAGACTATACAGATTTCAGGATTACCCGTCTCCGGGTTTGGCAGGCCGGAGGCTGCAAGGACCAGCAGCTAAGCAGCCTCAGAGCAGGGGATACCCCGAATTCCTCCCCCCTTCTCGAGAGAGCGGCTCTGTGCCGTTCATTGCTGCCAGCAGAGGCGGCCAGCCCTGACTGCGGCAGGCGGAGCGGGCCGCCACGGCGCCAGCCAGGTTGCCCTGCAACCAGGGCTCTCCCGCCGCCGGCTGAACCCCCCGCTCCGCCCCTCCCAAAGGAGACCTCTCCAGGAAACCTTTCCACCAGACCCCTCCTGCAGCCCCCGACCGCCCGGGAGCACCCCAGCCTCCCCCTCTCGGCCGCCCATCCCGCTCACCGCCCCTCTCCGCCAGGCCTCGCCGCCCCGGAAGCGGTTCCTCCTGGCCGGAAGTGCACCCCGCCCCATCCCTAGCAACGGCCCGGGGCGCCGCGTTGCTAAGGGCGGCCTGCGGAGGGTCCGGGGGCCTGCGGGGGCCGGGTTCCTACCGAAAGGCTCCTGGGGCCGCTCGACTTCACGCTGCCGCGGGCCCCGCCCCGTCTGTGGGCGCCTGTGGGTGCCGACCCCCCGGTGGGTCCCCACAGCCAGGCCCGGGGAGGCCCCTCTGGCAGCGAAGCACCCCGGGCCTTTATGCCTCGGAGTTATTGTTCTCATCCTGAAATCAGTGCAAACATTTTAATCCCTGCCATCGATAGTGTGGCCTTTCAGTCCTAGCGGGCTTCTCTTTATCCACGAGGTTTTGATCTGCTCCCTTGAAGTGCTCTGGCAGCAACAATTAAAACGTGAGCTTCTGGCTTTGCTCTTGCTGGGGGTATTTTTTTTTTTTTTTAATTTTTAATGTCCTGGTTCAGTATCCAACTCTGAAATGGAGATGTCTTGATAAGATGACCCACAAAGGGAAAAAATGGCTTGCACTCTGTTTTGCTCCTTTGTGGTATTTAAAGAATCCAATTTGTTTTGCCCTTTTCCTAACCCTAAAATATCAGTAGCACCAGGTTAGTTTTGGTGCAGAGCTTTATTATCGGAGAACCTAAATACTTTGGGGAAAACCTAATCGGTTACTTATCTACTGAGGGACTAAGGTATGGCATTTGTAATAAAAGGATTTTCTAGGCTGTTACCAAGCATTTGAATTAAATGGGTATTAACGAAAACAATTTCAAAGGTTTTGAGCAATTGGATTAAAAACCTTTCATCTTTTTTACTGCAGAAGACTTTACAGACAACTGGAGAATGTGTATGGCTGTGAGTTGCAGAGGCCAGAGACACTTGTACAAAGAAATTCTTCTAGCATAAAAATCCTAAGAAAAAAAGGACTCTCAAATAATTACCAGAGCTTCCCCTGCCCCTGGTGAGCGGCTATACTGGCCAAGGAATAAATCCAGAGCTCAGGAAAGGCAGTAAATTCTGCCCTTTCAGTTCCCAGAGTCTTTAGGATGCAAAAGCACTGAGGAGGGAGAAATAATTCTGTGAATGTTGGGAGAGATCCTATCAGTATGGATTAAGCAGCCAGATTAAATTCTTCCCAGCACAGCCAGTACACTGAATTTGGCGGGGCTGCTGTCCACACACACCTTCCCATGGGCTCTGATCCTCACAGATTGAAAGTTTGCAGGCAGAGGGGAAAACATACACTTAGGTTGCACCAATTCTGTATGTTTTCTTCCTTTCTCCTCCTCTCCCCCAACAGAAATGGCACTGCGTCTTCTAGATAGATATAGGCGGGGGGGGACTGCCAGTCCGTCCGTGTCCCCCGGAGAGTTTCAGTCACTTTGAGAGCAAAGTCAGGCTCTGCCGAGGAGACACTCCGCCTTTGAACCGCAAGCAGGTGGTGCCATTAGCCCGCGTTGGCTGCCTGCCTTCGGCCAGCACCACACTGACCCATGCACTTCACATGATTGTGAAATGATGAAAAAGGGAGCTATTTATTAAAAAGGGGAAGATTTTTGTTCCAAAGCCTACGAGATGTTAAGTGGGTTTCAAAGCTAAAATTGATTCAACAAGCGGAAATGGCAATTTTGTCAGCACCCAGTTCCAAGCAGAGACAGAGCTCAGGCATGAAGCCTTTCTCCAAAACCAAAACCAAATCATCCTTAGCTTTTTTAGTTCTTTCTACATTTCTTCTTTGGTTTGCATTGCAGTATTTCCTTCATGTCTTTGCAGTGAGATCTATTTATTATCATTCATTGCACGTGTACCACATCCTGGTGCACCAAGGTCTTCTCATCCTCAGGTTGCCTATCGTTATTCAGCTGGGAAAAAATTAGCAACAACTGCTTTAATTTTTCAGTCCTTACTGGAAATGTGGCCCTCTCCACTCCCTCTCCATAAACTACATTTTACTTTCTTGACACCAGTAAAACATCTCACTCAAATTCTGTTTTTTTGAGAAGCCTTCAAAGCACTTTCCCAAGGTGAGCAGTAAGGGCAGCGTTTGGATTCTGATGGGAAACCAAACACAGAAAACACGTAGACCAACACCCAGCCTGCCCTGAAGGGATGGGGATTTGTTGGGGTAGTCACTAGAGCTCTCTGTGCAGAGGGTGGGTGTTTGCAGACCCTTTCCTACACTGCCTACTCCATCCCAGAGTACGAAAGTCTCAGTGCTTCCAAAAATTGGGAGTAGTGTCCTCAAGTGGGGCACCAGCACCCAAGAATCAGCAGGCGAAGGACCTCGTGAGCCTCTTTGCCACGAGTCGGTGGCAGGGTTATGACTGAAGCTCTCTTCATTGATTCTGGCTGTAATGTGCTGTGTAACCTCCTAGTGAAGGCTCCTATCCAAACTGAAATGAGAGTGGTAAGACCAAAAATAAACTCCTTAATTACTGAGATTCACTGCTGGCATCTGAGCTCTGTCTGCTGGGGTTGGAAGAGGAAGGAGATGGTATTTAGAGAGCCAGAAATTCAGGAACCAGTAACTCTCAAGCCTGCAGCTGAGTGTAACATGCTGACATCTGGCTGAAACTCTTGGCAGTTCACTTGGGCGATGCTGAAACGCTCCAGCAGCTCTGCTAGGAAATAAACAGAGCCAGACAGGTACAGGCTCTATAAGTGGATCTCACCCGCAGAGCTCATCAGGCCTCCTGACAGATACACATCTCGCAGGCTGGTGCCATTTGTTCTATTGTAGTCTCAGTGATACGTTAATGTTTGAAGATTAAGTAGGCTTTTCAAGCAGGCTTTTAGCAGTGTGAGACAGTCCTTTCTGATAGCACTTCTTGCACATTTTGAATTACTGATTTATTGTGTCTATTTTTAATCCGATCCCTTGTTTCAGGCTCATAGTGCAAATTGTGCTCTCATCCAGAGGGACTTCATTCCTTGAGATTATTTTGATAAATGTTTGTATTCAGCTTCCTACCCATCTGAATTCCTCAAGGGAAAATTCTCCCTGAGAAATCCACTGATGTTCAAAGGACTGAGTATGGAGGATCTGAAGATCCAAACGCCAGCACTTTAACCTTCCAAGGTGGAGAAACCAAGTCTCATATATTTTCTAATGGCAAGTCTCACCGCACCTGCTGGGTTTAAGTTTTGAGTCCTCTGCTTCTCCGTAGAAGAAACTGGCGACACTGGCCAAATCTTGTCTTTCTCATCTCATTTTTGTTTGCTTGCCTTCCACAGAAATGACTGCAGTTTTGCAAAGAACTTAGGAATGAAAGTTACTGTGTATGCACCAATAATGGACAATGTAATTAAATGATTGATGATCAATTTATTTATAATTTGCCTTAGTTCTGCCACTTGCGATAAGACATTTGAACCAAAATCTGTCCCATCCTACCTCTAAAATGGCAAACCTAGGCAAAAAATGTAACTTCTAATCATAGGCAGTTTGGTTTCATTTACAATTAGGGCAATTGCAATAAGTTAGTCCCCACCACATCTCGCAAGTAAAAGAAAACCAGACAACAGTTGTGCGGGGCTCTCTCAGGAGTGGTGGGGATTGGAAAAGCTGGGGACCAACAGCCACTGTCTGTGCTGTTTTGGAGAAGTGCAGAAAAGCTTTTAATAGCTGAGAGTATGGGATGGGGTTTTTTGCCATTTGATGAGATACATCTTACTGTCATTAGTTTCAACCTCACAAGGTGAGCAGGACCATTTCACATGCTGCTCAGCTTATCCGAAGCTGTATGTTACGCACCTGGAATAGACAGGGGCAATTTTTTAAGCACGGCATGGAGACTGGAGGAGGTAAAGCTAAGAGGAAATCAATATCTGGGAAATTGCTGCAGGATCCTAACATTGTGTCCTTTGTCAGTGAAGGACTGGCATGGAAATAAAACTATCCAGCATATGTTCACCCAAGGACCCTAGGGAGGTCGGGTCTGCATGGATGTGACTCTGAAATCCAGCAGTTCCAGCTGCGAAAGGTACCTGTGGCAGCTTTGACCTGGCCGTAGGCTCCATCGAGCTTGCACTGGTGTGGGCTTGGGTTTAGAGGGCAAACCGACAGTTACCCACCGTGCACTGCTAACCTGAAGTGACAGTCTGTGGGGGGTAATTTGGGTGTTACATACCTCTGTTTTGGGAGCCAGTGGATGCTGACAACACTAGCTGTGGCAGGAAGGAGAGGTGGGGAGAAACCTGGAAGGTTCTAGGGACAAATCAAGGGATATTCTAAAGAGAAAACCCCATTTTGCTAAACAAGTCTGTCATCTGTCATGCCAAATTATTACTGATACTACCCCTAAAATGAAGTTCCCATGAGGAATGCTGTCACTCAACTAGTTCATTTAGACTTTGAATGCCACTGACACGCACAGAGCAGCTCTCGGGCTGTGAGGAGTGCAGAACTGCAGCCAGAGCCACCCTCCTGCGCATGCAGGGGGTACCAGCTCTACCTGCATGACTACTCCACTGAAAAAGTGACCCTGAGAACAAAGACCATAGTTGCCAGCTCAAATACACACTGCAACACTGGTAAAAACTGGCTCCAAGCAAACTGGATCCTATCACAGTCTGTAGCATCTTCACCCAGAGACGTTAGCAGCCAGAGCACCCACTGTGGGAGTCGAGCCGAGGCTGAACTGCTGGCAGCAGTGGGGATCTAGGCCATTTCTGCTACAGCAGAAGTAGCCTCACTAGCCAGAGGGAGAGCTCAAGGAGTCTGGCAGTGGAACTCTACAAATGACCTTTCTGGGTCCTGGGAAGATACGAAGGTTTTGACTAAAGCTGGGACAGGAAATCCTGGGGACAGAAAAGCTGCTCTCTTTATGCTATTTCAGAACTCCTGAGCCGTATATACCCAACAGGGCCTGGAGGATTTTTAGAAATTTCTGCTGCCTCCCACAATTAATCTGAAATCATAAAGAGAGCTTGTTGTTGCGTGAGTCTTGCTGGGTCCAGCTGTGCATGACAGGAACCCAACCCCAGCCGCGCAAGGAAACCCCTAGGACGACAGAGCTTTATATAGCCGCCTTTGAAAGCGGCTCACTTGAGATACGAACGCGAATCACAGCCCTCCTCATCCAAGCTGGGCAGCAGGCAGGTATAAACAAGTCAATTATAGACTGATTCCCCTTGATCTGTGAGATATTGCCCAGTATCTTGCAGCAGCTCTGTGTAAGGCAATGGGCCAGGTGGGTAGAGAATTAGCTCAAAACCATGCTATAGGATAAGACCTTGAAATAGCATAGGCTCTCGACTGGTTTAACGACATGGTCTGATTCATCTGTTCAGCCAGTGCAGCACCAAGACAGTGGAAGAAAAACAAGTCATGCTGAAAAATTGGTGCAACCGGCCTCACACATGAGAGAACACGAACAGATTGTTTCAAAAAAGCAAACAAAAATCCCTTGCCAGTTTGCAGAGACAGCGCGCACCGGTACAGGGGTTTTGGAAAACCTGCTCTGTGCTACCCAGAAATGCCCTTCTCTGGTGTTCACGAGTAGGTGATACAAGCTATATACCTCCCTAATTTGCACAGCAGCTCCTTCTCCCCATGAACAGGCCGGTCCCATTGTTTTTAAAAACTGGAGGAAGGCAGTAGTTCTTGCTTATTTTCACGTCGTTGTTCTGTTTCTCCATTCCACTAGAAGGGCGCTGGTCAGCTGCTCAGTTCAGGGCCAGCTCGAGCTCCTGCTTTGGTCCGTTCAATCCTTTTCCATGATTTCTCTGTGAAGCGGCCTGGTCCTGATTTGATACTGAGGAAAAAGAGAGCCCTTAGAGCACTCAAAGCAGGGAGAGCCCAAAGGTGTCGGTGCACATCTGTCTAGGTACAGAGAGACTGCTGTTTAACTCCACAGAGTAATTTTCTACGCTGAGCTTGCTCGAGCCTTTTCAAATGGTTGGTTACTGCTTACCGAGAGCCCCCAGTTTAGAAGGAGGATATTGCCTCACTAAGAAGTGAGCCGTAATGACGGTGCTGATTTCTCACCTCGGGAAGAAGCAAAGAGGCAATGGCAGAAAGTCAGACTGGCACTGAATGCTTTGACCCCCTGCACAAGCAGTCACCCACGTGCACACCAGATGCACTGTCCTTCCCTACAATCCACCTCTGCCACCGATAGCTGCGAGGAGCACTCTGGTGCAAGGTGAAGGTATTCGGCAGCAGGCAGATACGAGTCACGTCACCTGCTGAAACTTCTTCCCAGCATCGAGTCACGCAAGCTCCGAGACAGGAAGGTCTGGGTCCCCATCAATTCTGGGCATTATAAAGTCAATACTAAAAATCTGGCGGGTGGAACTCATGCTGGCACCTCATTTTTAACTCATCTGAATTGTCCTGGTCTTCTTGGCACCAAGACTATGTGTTCTCTTTAATGGGGCTTTTATAAACCTTATTCCAGGAATGAAAACAGCTGCCAGCGCACGCAGCTCCCCAGGGAAGACACTCGCCTTTTTCCAGAGCACACGAACGGAGCAGGGATCTCCAGCTGCTTTGTGTGCTTGATATGAAGCTGTGATGTTTGTGAGGGACTGAAGCATGAACTGCCCCGCTAACACTAGCAGGTGTGAGTAACAAAGGAGAAGGAAGAAAAGGCTGATAATCAAAGAAAAAGAAAATAGCAAAAAGATAAACCCTCCCAAGCAGGCAGTGTGAGAAAGTATTAATGGTTAACTCTCGCATTGTGGAGTAGAGTGAAAAAATTGCAATTGCAAAGGGAAAGAGAAGTTTACCTTGCAAAGCAAATTTGTCATTCACTTTGCCAGATTATCGTTGTTATTATTTGTTTTTCACTCTTTCAATGATAAAGACAAAGCATGCAAATGATCTTCGACTACAGGCATAACCCTCTCCCCACAACCTCCCTGCCTGCGTCCTTGCACGCACAAAAAGGAGGATGCTAAACACAGCCTCTGAAATTCAGGAGGATAATTGATTCTCTGACGCGTGGGAGCCCACAGGACTCCTGAGGGAGCCCAGGTATAAAAAGAGGAGCTGCACCTCCCTGGCAGCCAGAGGACAGCTGGGGGGAGATCCGAGAGCGTCCTCCCTGCTCAGCACATCCCGGGTCCTGCCCAGGCACTGCGTGGAGGGGACGGACCCAGCGGGGCTCACAGCAGCAGCTCTAGAGGAGAAGAAGAAGTTGTATTTGCAACAGGGAAAGGAAACACCTGAGCAGGAGCCGATCTAGGAACAGCTTGTTTTCTAAGGGAACGGTAAGTGCAAGTCTCTCTATGGGCACTTAACAAGATAACTGGAAATTTGAGACAATTAAATTACACTGAAATGCAATCAAAGCTGGCATCAGCAATTAGCTTTGACGGGTACAATATCCTTTGTACCATACAAGATTTTTTTGGTATCAAGTTATAGAATGAAATAATAATTGAACTATAGGATAAATGCAAATCAATACAATTGTAATATAGATAAGCCTTGTAAAAAATGTTAGACATTTAACTAGCTGTGGCACAGTTTTCCTCATTTGCTATACTGATGTGAGCTCCTTTTACCCTGGAAAATGAATGCTGTTTTACTCACCCGTCAATAAAACTGTGTTTGAGCCAAACCAAAGTGTGAGGAGAAACGCCACAGTGTGTTACAGATAATGCGAAGCCAGCTACAGCATGGCAGAGTAGGGCACTTAAAAGGATTCCTGCTTTTCTAATGTAGTATTTCGTAGTATAAAAGTCTGAACTTTATAATTTTTGAACAGGCACAATAAAAGCTTCATTTCATCTACATCGTGGTATTTTTAAGACTGATCAGGCTAAGGTTTCAGAAATAGCGAGAGATAGTTACCCCATCTCTCCGACATCACCGTCACAATGCCGCTGCTAGCGTTGCACAGGATGGGACGAAGCTATTACGCTTTATCTGCTGGAATGGCACTAAAAGCTCTTCATCTTAAGGGGAATTTATTTATTAATAATTTTTTCACATACTGCCAGAATGGAAAGTAAGGTGTCCCTCACCTCAGGAGAATTTCGAAGGTGACAAGGTTTTGCAGAGCTGTCAAGGCGCCTGTATGCAGGGCGAGACTTCAGTTCCCCGGCTTCTCCTCTGAAATAGCAAACGCTTCTGGGAAGGGGTTAGGACTTTCATTTCAGACTCCCTCCCAAGGGAAAAAAGGGAGACAGAAATACCCAAAAAGCAGGGATGAGAAGCAGACTGCAGTTAAAGGAGAGAAGGCAAAGCAAGACAGAGGAAGAAAAGCAAAGCCAGAAACAAACAAAGTATTGCAAAGAAACTAATAGTAGAAAAATAAAAAAAAATAAATCTCAAAGGGACAAAAAGTGATTCTGGAGAAAAACCCAGCATTCAAAGAAGAGAAACCAGATACGGACAGTGGTAATCATGGCTGTACCCTAGGAAGACAAAAGGAAGCACACAACATTGGGCTAGGTTTTCTTTTACATTGGTATTCCATTTCTCATCTCACATAGCAGCTTTCACGGTACTGATTAAATCTCCTGGTTGGCACTTCCTATAGATGCTGGTGCCACAGTCTCCTGGTACTCCTTGACAGATGCTTTAGATCATTTCCTCTATCTAGAAAGACCTGATTTGGGATTTGTCTTGGAGATACTTAGTGGGGAGGGACAAAAGGGGAATGCTTTTTCAAGTTCGAATGAAAAAGCGGGGGGGGGAAGCAGGAAACTTGTTCTAAAACCAGAAGTCCTGTAAGTCTTTCTCAGAGTCACTCTTCTTCTTCTGAGCATTACTCAGTTCTCCGAGGGGCCAGATCGATTCCGTAAGAGAGCAGGTATCAGAGGCAGGGGATGCCACCCATGAGCTCACAAGAAGCTCTGCTGGAGCCAGGAGCATCGGTGCTGCTCCAAGGGGAAGAGATGGGGAAGCTGCTGGTCCCCCGGCAGGGAGTGTGAGCAGCTGTAAACAAGGACCGGGCTGAGAATGAATTTGTGATAAGAAACCCCATTTCTTAGTGCGCCATCTTTACCCACATCTGTCCATGCACTTCTGACACTGCCACTAATTTTGTTATTAACTCCACAGTATCAAGATTGGACACAATTGCATGAGCGCCGGTCCTTAATTAGCCTTCCCCTCAATATTTTGGTCTACTTTCAGGAGAGTGAGCAGCTATGTCCAAGCAGAAAAACAGAGCTCATTGCTGATGTTTCCCATCAGAATGGGCCTCCTCCTGCCACCACCGTCAGTAAAACCCACTGCTTGGAAAAAATTCTCTTGGGAAATTAGAAGCCCAACCAAACCCTCTCCATTCGAAAACTGCTCTTTGCAACAAAGTATTATTATACATATGAAAGGTTTGTGTTTTTTTTTTTAAAATGTCTAAAGTTTCTTTTTCCTCTTCTGGAGATCAAACGTCTTTCTGCTCTTTTCTTGTGTAAAATAAGACAGGGAACAGGGAAACTTGATATTTTAAAGATTTTTATCTGCATTCTTAAAGAATCTTTTTTGAGCAAAAGATCAATCGCTTTCAACCAAAACTCAGGGAGAGCCTTCACTGAAATACCTTCCTACTGTCCCTCGCTTCCAATGACAAACACATGGCATTCAGCTCCCGAGGGTGTGCGACCTCAGACGACTCAGCCCTGAGTCATTCGCAGCACTTCAGGCAGCCCCAGGACGCCAAGCTCCGCAGCCGTCTGCCGGAGGGCGGGCAGGCACGGCTCACGTCCATCTCACCTTCCACCCAAGCCGGTGCTCAAAGCTGCACAGGGGCTCCATTCCACACAGCAGCCATCCAGCTCTCCCAAAAGGATGCATTTCAGTCCAGCCCCTCCTCTCCCCAAGCACAACAACTGAAGGAACAGCTCGTGTTTTGTTTGGCTAACCAAGCTCAGCACCGTTGCCTTCCATAAATGGGTTTGCCAGGGTTACCTCCGGGCCAGTATTACCCCTCTGCCCAGGAATTTTATTTGGATTTCCCTGTTTCTCCCCGATCTCTGGACAGCCAGCAAGGCAGCCCACTCAGCTGTTACGCACGGACCTGTGCCGTGCAGCCGTATGAGCAGACACACGCCCCCGGGAGAGCGAGGTGCCAGGGGCCGGTCACGGATGGTCCTGTGCAGGCAGTGAGGTTCTTTCAGCAGCCCCTGCTACTTGCTGCCCTCCAGCATCCAGGTGCTCTTACACTGGTATTTACAGCCCGTGCAGTGGTCCCCAGGGCTATCCCAGCGAGGTATCCAACCATAGCCGGGGGACAGGTCAACAAGGGGGTCCCACACTGAAACCCTGCTGATCAGCCCCGCCTCCCGACCCAAGGGACACACCAGCTCCCTGAGGGGTCACACACAGCCACCGCACGCCCCAGCAAAGACCTTGCCACATTGACATCTCTGCATCGGGAAGCACCATAACCATAAACGCAGAGGCACGCTTCCAGTCTCTTTATGCCAATGACTGAGCAGGGGGACCAAGAACACAAAGGTGTCACTTGGCCTCCCCTCCTGGCCCTGAGCATCCCACTGCGGCTGACTCAGCCTGCTCTGTGTTTCAGGTGACCCCGAAGGGTGGAAGATGCTGGATAAGGCCACCCTGCTCCTGTTCCTGCATTTAGTCACATGCTCCATCTCCTCTCCTCTCTACCCAGCTCTCAGGTAAGCCTCTGAGTGTTTTAGCCATGCTGTCACTCCCTGCCTCATCTCTCACCTTGTGCAAAATAAGCACGTGCCAAATTAAGGTTGCTGGCACTTCTGAAAGCCAGATGAACTGTTCCTGAGTTGATAAGCCTATTTCTTTACCCTGTCTTAATTTTTTGGGTACGGTGCTACCCTAGATGCAGTTTCCAAAGAAGGCAGGCACCTGACATGGAATATTTCAGCCCAAGCCGTTGGGTTTGGAATTGAATGCTGTGTCCTATAAAGGGAAATCTGGGAATCTCCAGAGCAGGCAGCACTTCCAACTCCATCACTGATTAAAATTTGTGCCTGCAGGCTACCTACATTGAAATCAGAACTGCAGATATTTTAGTATATGAACTTAGCAGCTGCCGATTAATATTTCAAGTATTTCCTTGCTGACTGTTATAAGTTGTAATATTAATTCCCACCTCTACAAATCGATGGAAGCACAAAACTGAGCATTGGGTTCTATAATCTGCATTTGCAGTGTCTCATAGAAAGTTTTAGGCTTGTGCCAAAGCCATGGCATAACAATACCAGAATTGCGGGAATTTTGCTCAAGGATGCTGGGAGCTCAGCAAGGGGAAAGTGTGTTTTGAGGCAGCTCTATCAACCATCTTTTCACTGCCCAAATAACGTCAGGGCAGTTTCTAGCTGGAGAGAGTGATGGACAACATTTGGGTTACTGATGAGATGGGCATGGCAAAAGCAGAAAGAAAAAGCAGGAGAACAGGGAGTAGCGGTCAAGAAGACTGATCTCTGACTGGCAATTGAGCACATCTCGGAGTATGCCTTGTGTTTGTCTTGCAGGTACAGCCCAGGGCCAGTTCCTGGCAAGGCTGTGAACTTCCAGCTACAGCACAGCAGCCCATTGCAGAGCCATAACCCCCCAGCAGAGGAACAGGACGAGGAGGGTTTGTTAACAGACCCTGCTGAGAAAAGGTTTGTACCTCACCTCTCATCTCCGCTGCAGCAAGAGTATGCCGGTTATGATCTTTCCCCAGCCCAGGAGCAGACCAGCAGGTCACTTAGTCCCACCAGCACCACGAAGTCCAGGCTCCAGGGGGAGAACTCAGCCGAGCCCTGCAACCGGAGCAGAAGGCTGGGGCTGTGGCAGCTCTGACCATCACCCGTGTCCAGAGCTGTCCCCCAGCAGCAGGGATGTACACACAGGTGCAGGTTCACATGCCCAGCACTCCTGCAGGGAACATAGTGTTCCACCGAGCTCTGGGAATCCATCGGTATGGTTGTTAGAGCTTCTCCTTTCCACCCCTGCCAGAAGATGGAGGATGGTTATTTCTGTCTGAAGCAGAGGACTCATCCTTACAATGGCGGGACCAAATGGCTTGTGCTTCCCTTACCTGTGGATTTTCGGGAGCCTGGGTCTAAGCACAGGCTAGAGGCCTGCTGGAGGCTCTTGCCACCCCACCCCAGACACAGTCCTCCCAGGAGGTGACGGTGCTGCTGCAGAGCACAGGCATGTCCCAGCCCCAGCTCTGCCATCTCCCAGCCTGTGGTTCTCCTCCTCCTTTCCACTGGTTTTCTGCCCCCTTTGGTTTGCAGGCACTTCTCCTTACTTATTCTAGTGTGGATACTGATTAACAGACATTTTATTTTGCCTGCTGCCTCCGTGTCAGGACTGAGTTCCCTCAAATCCTTTTACCCTCCAACACTAACACAGTCCAATACCAAGAGGTGTTTGCTACGGTTCCCTGCCCCTGATCTCAGCAGTGCTACATCTGGTGTATTTTGTCATCCAAAAGACCCATTTCTCACCTAGAAGGTTCGTTGCTAGCTCAGAGAGCACACCTTGTCCTTGTCTTTCCCCCATAGGATGCAGCGCCATGCTGATGCCATATTCACTGACAACTACCGGAAATTCCTGGGGCAGATTTCCGCCCGCAAATTCTTACAGACCATCATTGGCAAGCGGCTTGGGTAAGCCACAGCGGTCTGCTGTCCTAGGGCCAATGTTTTGCTTATTACACTGGGCAGTTTCTTTCATGCATGTAGCAGAAATAGCTGCCTCCCACTGCAACAGAAGCAATCTTTTCTGCTGTTCCACATCCCAAAGGCCATCCTGCATCTCTACATCTCGGATCCCACTAATGACAATTAAACAGCCTAATTAATCCTTCCTCCAAGGCTATACAGGTCAGATCAGCGGAGAGCTCTACCATAATATCAACAAGCAATAATATTTGCAAATAATCGTTGTAGTGATCATTCACTGGTAGGAAAGAGTTATCCCTGGCATGGTTTGAACACAGAAAACGGCAACGCTACCCGAGTGGTAGCAGAGGGGCTTAGATAGATGACTGACTGCCACTAAATAACACCAACTAGTCAGATGTGAGCTGGCTTCAATCCCTCCTCTAACACAGGAACAAATACAGCCGACCAATTTCTTACTGAAATTACACAGAATGGCCCTAGGCTCAGACCCAGGAGGTTCGGTTCCATTGCCGTGCTGCTCAGCCTGAGCCAAACTTTGAGCGAGGGACTAAAAAGCATCTCTGAAACAAAGACGTTTCTCATCTTTGCATAACAGAAGCAGCGAGAGCAGCCCGGGAGAAGGCGTGCGTGAATTTCTGACAAGGCGCCAGTCTGACAGCATCCTGATGGACAGCCGCTACCACCAACAGATGGTACTAAGGGACTTCCTAGGAGCCATTCTGCAGAATGAAAGGTAAGTGGGAATCAGTTCATTATGTGCTCACCACAGGCGTAAGACAAGGTCCTTATTGCTGTCTGGCTTCCAGATGTGAAGCTATTGGATTAAGTATCATCTTTCAGGTACGCTCAGGGAATGAATAAATCTCTTACCTGACCCCATAACCCAGCCCTTCCCTTATGTGGGCAAGTAGGGTGCAGATAAGGAACAGCCTGTCCTGAACCAGCCCGCACCACACACAGTAGCATATCACTGTGCTGTCTTCTCAACCCCCTAATTCAGTAAAATAGCAGAAAAAAAGAATTTATCTCAATCCCAATTATGCCATCACTGTCTTATTCTCTTCTTTCACAGGCCTCAGGACATCAACAGCAGTCGGTTAGAAGGCTTTCCCAGCACCTTGGCTAAGCTCATGTAAATAATTCTCCCTTTTTCATCTCCCCGTGCTCTGGTGAGTACCATTCCCTACTCAATTCTGTACATAGCACACTGCTTCTGCACTGCTTAAGCGGTCCGAAGGCTTCAGCGAAGCCAGTTCCCACTGCTGTCCATGAAAAACGGTGCTTGCTGCGATTTAAAGGGAAAAAACAACCCATCAATTTTGTCAAGTACCTAAAGTCCTATTAGTCTGAACAGAGAGACCATGTGCTGTGAAGCTGCATGCAGTCTGGGAACAGAAATGCAGCAACCGAAAGCAGCCTTGTAAAGCTATCTGAGACAGTGTGCCTCAGTGTCTAAGCTAGGCTAAAGGCAGACAAAGTCCTCCCTCAGGAGCAGAACCTGCCTCTCAATCCCTGGGACATTTCAGGTTTTCCCTGCACTGAACAGGAGAGGAAGTCTTACTGTTTTCTGTACCCCTCACTCCTGGAAGAGGTCACCTGGAACTTGAATTACACTCTAAATTTTGCCAGCCCTGAGGGACTGAGAGCCAGCAGACAGTCCATTCTTGGGAATACCTTCGCTCATACAAACGTCAGTTGCTCTGTTTGACGACACCTCATCTTACTCCTCTGTCCCATAGAAGTTAAGCCTGTCCAACCCCAGCCAACGCAATATAAAGGGGTGCGGAAAGACCCGTGTGCACACTAAATAAAAAGGGGTCTGGGGAGGGAGGGAAGATCAGAACTACATAAATTGTGCCTATGGATTCAGCTGGGAGAACACGGCATTTCAGCATCTCTCTCGCCATGCTTGACTTGGTTACCTTTCCACAAATAAGGTCAGCCAGGAAAAGCCTCCCAAGAATGAAATAACTTCTGTGTGTGCTTACAAAGTTTTCTTACAATTCTTTTTTCCTCCTGCTTCTGTCTAGAATAATTCAGAGCTCATGGATCTAACTGTACATAAGCCCTTCACAGCAATGAAGACATTCCCGGGGATGTGACCAGCTGGAAACTGATGCATACACTCCTCAGATCTGTTCAAAGGAACGCAGTTCGGATACACCACTTAGTTTATGTCAGTCTTAACGATTTAACTCCCCTCTCTAAATACAGGACTGTGTACTGAATCAGGAAAAAAAAAAATACCTCCATGGTTTAACCTCAGGCTGCTTTACATACAAAGACTAAAACCACCAGTACACTTGTGATCCTGGGGACATACTGTCTACTAATTAAGGCTTTCAAATCACAAAGCATAGCAAAATTTCTGCCAAGTCATCATTCTGTTGTAGGGCCTGATTAATAAACATGAGGCCACCAAAAGGCACCTTTAGGCAACTGAGTGAAATTGATTACAGCCTCCTCTAAATAGATGCTGAGGGCACAACCACACACGCAGCTCGGATCTGGGCGAGGCAAGACATGAATCCACACATCTACCAGGAACGCCGCTGTGGGCTGCTGCCCCTCGGTACAGAGCCCTGGCAGCAAAACTGAACTCTCAAAAGCTCAGCTACAGTTACTGCTTAGCCTTGAGGTGTTCAAACCGAAGCTACAGCTCTGCTCTGCAAGAGTTAAAGGAGATCCCTGTGCATCAGATTGGGCTGTCACTATGTTTTAATTCAACGTGCCATCCAGTGGCTCTGAACTCCTCCATGGCTAGTTACAACTGTAAACGTTTTCAAAGAAGTTATTAAGCCAGTGATCTCATACAGCTACTTCCTTCCCTGTCACCCCAATTCTCCTATTGTTTGTGTAATAATTATGTCTTCAGAAATGTACATAACATCAGGATGGGATCTGCTTTCCCATCATTAGTGGGAAATTAAAAGTTGTTCTAAATAAACCTGTCCAACAGCAGGTCAGGATGGCTCTTTGTCTGTTGAGATGTTAGTTTCTTGATTCTGGGCCCAGAATGGAAGGTATCACTCAAAGACAGTGGTCAAGCGCACCAAGGACGACTCAGAGCTGTGCTAATGAAGGCACCAGGTCCAGCACCAGTAACTCAAGACCAGGTTAGAAATACAGTCCTGTGCAAATACACATTAAGGCCTCTGAAATCATTCCTCTTTGCACCTCCACAATTCCTTGATAATCTGATTTTTCCACAGGTGACCATGTTTTAGGACAGCAGGCTCCCATGCATGGAAATGGGGTCATACTTGCCCCAAATCCCTATAGATTACAGTCTCTCTGCTCCTGTTTTACAATTCTAGCACTATGAAAATATTACTAACTGCCCAGCAGGATGGGAAGCAACGAGGGGATGTTGGGGGAGATCAGTGAAGCTGTGACAGCAGCAAGTGCGCTAATGGGTAATCTGTCACCCTTCTGCAGGCAGGCAGCTGTCATAGCGAGACATAAGCCATCCTTCTGCTTCACGGTACAGCTGGACAGAGAATCCACAAAAGGAAAAATGGCTCAAAGTGTGTTTGTAAACCTGCTCTGTAACGACTAACACACTTGAAGCCATTAGGAATTACTTGCTCCAAGGAAAGGAATTATAAAAAAATAAAGCCGCTTCCTGAAGTAGTAAGTAAACATGGCAGCAAAAAAAAAATATTAAATTTCTGTTAAGGGGCATAAAAGCTATGTGCAAACGCTAGATTGGATATGACCAATAAAATCAAAAGACCTATCAAAAACACTTTGGAAAGACCTAATTCTGCATGATCAAACAGCTGGGGGAGTGCAGCTATTTGCAACAGAAGTGACTCCTTCGAAAGTTCAGTTTGTGTCAAAAATGAGGAAACAAATGCTCAACCTCTGGGAGATTAAAATATAAAGTAACATAAAGCAAACCAGAAAATGTCTGAGGAATAAAAAGCCAAAAGAATAAAAAACACCTTTCCTAACGCTTAGCCAAAGAGGTAGAAAATCAATAGCAACACACACAGCTTCGAGAAGACACATCACAGTAGCACTCCACGCTTTTCTTTTTGCATCTGTGCTCTCCTTGGATAACGTGCCAGAGCTCTACAGGCACAGGGGAAGTACTGCCCTAGCATGAAGCATCAGTAAAAAAAAAAAATTAATTACAAAACAAAGCTTGTAGTGAGCAGTAACAAAATACGAGGCTCAAAAAGAACTCACCGGGGTGAAAAGGCATTCCGGGATAAAATACTACAAATAGTAGCTTAACTATTTCTTGCTTAAAACTCCTTTAGTCCCAGAAGACTTGAATGCAGGACGAGACCAGGTTTTTGAAGGAGTGCAGGGGAGGTCGAAGTGGTGGTTCATTAAACCTCTATGGCATCCAGTACAATGTTCACAATGAACAAAGGGGTAGGAACTATTGCGAAGAACAGAAAGAGTGAGCTAAGTGTGAACAACTGCAGCGGGGAAGAGGCAAGATGGCTTTTATAAAGCGGAGTCATGTCTCACACATGTGAGGTTCTTTGGAGGATTTGGCTCCACACCCCTTTATCCACATGCTTGCTGGCTGATATAATTTTCTTGGATCTCCAAGAGACATTTGATAAAGTTCCTTTGCCAAAAGGCCTTTAAAGAAACCGGTCTGACATGGGACAAACAGAAGCCAACACACAGATGCAGGGGAGGGAGCAACTGTTAAAGTTTCCTACATGGAAGTTGCTTATCAGGAGGAGATTTTGGCCTTTGGTTATTACTATCCTTCAATAAAACCCAAGTCTGCTGCCTCAACACTGTTTAGTGTCTTGAAGGTGGTAAGTAATTGAGGAGTTCATTAATTAATGAACTCATTAATGAATTACTGAAAAGTTAAATGTTCAAGACCAGGCTGGATGGGGGTTTGAGCAATCTGGTCTAGTGGGAGGTGTCCCTGCCCAGGGCAGAGGGGTTGGAACTAGGTGGTCCTTAAGGTCCCTTCCAACCCAAACCATTCTCTGATTCCAAGTTAGAAGTCAAATAACTCAAATGTGGCCACATAGCATTTGGTTTCGTGGAAGAACAGAGACAATAACCTCAATCAAACTCGTATTTGCGGTGAAACGGTTACTTCCAGAGACTGGAAAGAAAGTGAACCCACTCAAGGGACCCACCAAAGCCACAGGGGTCAGACACAGCCAGGGACACCAGCACTGCAGCTGGCTCCCCGCAAGGGCTGGAGCCCGAGGACCCACAGCAACTCAGCACATCCCAGCCTGATGCCATCCTGAAGTCAGAGAGAAGAGCCATTAGTCAAGAAATGCAGATGACAGCGTCACACAAGGGACAGGCAGGAGTGGGAAGTCCCCCCCCAATAAACATGTCCCTCTGGGAAAGGACATGAAAGAACAGGAAGCTTCACACAGCAATGACTCATACACAAAATTACCCACCAGAAAAAGCTCTTTTCATTCTCATGTGAGCCCAACTTCCAATCAGAGCCTCTGAGACAGCCAAAAAAAAAAAACCACAAAAAACCCCAAAATTCAGGACCATTCTTTCCTCTTTATTCACAAATCGTTCAGGATGAGGAGAGGGCACCTGGGGAAAGGCAGAATTATACTTTCTTTTTCCTCTTTTTCTAATGGATATTCAAATGTCCTGGGAGAAAGAGGGGGGAGGATCCAGGGAAGAAAGGATTTTCTGGATTCATATGAAAAGCACACAAGTAGCATGAACACAACGATGAAAATCAGATTTTAAAAAAAGGAAAAGGATAACTGGCACCCTTTTGACTTAATATTAAAAAAAAAAATCTGCTTCTGCCTTCCTTCTTCAGGTCTTTCAGTTATTTATTCACTTCTGTTCTGAAGGCATTTGCTTTGTTTTTCCCCATTTCTTCCATTCTTCTGGTACTAGTGTGTCCTGGAAAGAAAAACCCGAAAAATTAACTCTCCCAGCCAACAAAGCACTTCCTTGCGTAACAGTGTCCCCACACCCCTCATTCTCTCTCAAAGGAAGCTTGTCGGAGTGATAAAGCCAGTACTGCAATGGAACAGAGGACTGAATTCAAGGAGGATGGAAACAGTCAGGCAAAATGAAGGTTAATTACTGGTGCAAAAGGGATGAATGAGCCTTGTGAAATACAGAACTGAACAAAAAAGCAGGACTTAATGGAAAGCCTGCAGGTACTTTAACTGCTCTTCTACTTTAAAAAGGAGCAATCTATCCACTTGGAATCAGCTAGTCCACGTAAACACAAAGATCTTCACATCCCCAAGAAGATGAAGTAGTCTAATGTGGGCACAGTAGACCCACCTTTTTGGGGTCCTTTTCCCTTCCAAGATGCCAGACAAGGGCATAGCTACAGATGCTGAGCACTTGACAGTCCAGCCTAGAAGCTGGCAACAATACAGTCTTAGCTGACGTAACTGGGGCAGCAGAAAACCCAGCAATAAGGACAAATGCTTGTGACTGCACGTGGCAGCAAAACCCAACTTACTGTTTGTGGGTAATAAGTTATTTGCAGTATTACTCACAGCCCATGGGGAATTAAGGAGTTAAATTACCAGGCTGAGAAACAGAAAACATGCAAGCTGTGGAGAACGTGAGGCATTTGGTAACAGGCCACTAAAAAGCTGAAAATCATTGGCCCAGAGCTATGGTAACAAGAAGTGTCCAGGGACCAGAACAATACCAGCAAATGAGGCCGGGATGCAGCCAGCATTCACCTATGAGAACAAGCGACAGCCATCTCCAGTTCCTCCTCATTTACTTGTCATAGTTTGTTCTGTGCTCAAATACCTCAAAACACTCCAGGGAAAGAAGAGATAGTAACAGGGTGTTTTTCTATGGGACATGATGCCAAATTCTCCATAGGTAATTTCCATGAAACCATCCTCCATCATACTATCTGATCTGCAGACAGGAGTTTATACCACGGTGCGCACCATTTTTGTGACACGGCCACCCACGCTGGTTTTGTTTGGCACAAAAAAACCTGAGCTCCATTCAACGTGCTGTGTGTGTGTGCCTGGAGCACTGACTGTGAACATAAGAGAAAGACGCTCGTGAGATGTACCACTGCAGCACGTTGTACAGTGATTTCAGTCTCATCACAGGATTTGTCCCAGATGCTCTCTCCCTTCCCCAAAATAAAAGAGTGCACTGAACGAGGCACGAAGCCACACACGCACATTCAGAATTGGGCAGCATGCAGAGCAGCAGGCAGTCCTGCCTCCTGTGCCACGGTGGGTGTAGCAAACTGGGACCTTACCTGCTCAGAATGCAAGGAAGTGAAGGACTTTGCACTGGTAAGTGACAATGGAGACCTATCAGATGCTGGTATTGAATGGAGGGGGCTGCTGCCACTGCTGACTGAGCCATCGTGACCAGTTCAGTCTAATAGAAGGGTGAACCCTGGACTTGGTCATGTTCTCAGCTGAGTGAGGTGGTGCTGACCTGGCTCTGCTGCACACAGAGCTCTTACCACCCCAAGCAAGGACGTAATTCAGCACTCAAGAGTGCCTGGCAGCTGAATAACCAAAACACTGCAGATGGGGACAGGGGGTACCAACAGCAGGATGGGAACAGCCCAGATATCAGCCATCCTCCTCATGTCCTCCTCCAGCCGACATTACTAATAACTTATTTACAGGAACAATACCGCTTCAACTAGGTTTATAGCTGCTTGGTACCCAAGACAGTGTATTCACATGTGCACATGTTACCATACAGACTTCAGATGATTAAGGAAATTGCACAAAGGCAATTTAGTCACAGAGGACATGTACTGCTAATATGCAAACCCAGCTGTAGCCAAGGACACCCAAGGACTGATTTAAAGCCCAGTAAGTGATGTTGGAAGGAAGCACCTTCAGCTCAGGTATCTTTTTGTACCAGGAGTGAGTGATGATGTGAAATGGAACAGGCAGCATGCCCGGGAAAGGCAAATTCCAAAAAAAGGCCCTTACTTCTAGAAGAGCTGGTCACTAGCAAAACCCCCTTTTACCGCAGCGTTCTATACTTTGCCAACCTACTGCTCTGCTCTGCAGCGATCCTGCCAAAAGGAGAGAGGAAGAAAAAGTTCAGAGTAGATAGGAAGGAGAAAAGCAGCCCTGCTCCAGGAACCAGAGCCAGTAACAGAAACACAAAAAGCAAAACCAGGCCTTCTGGTAACTTCTGTAAAAAGATGGTTTATACAGTCCCCTTCCCACGCCCGCCAGCTGCCTCCATAGTGGAGCAGCAGCTTTGCCTCAAAGTGCAATCTAGTTAATTATCATTGCACTTCAACATCCGAGACAGGCTAGCAGAGCGTTAACAAAAAGATGTCTTTTTGAACTTTAAAGTCACATACAAAGGGTTTAACTTTAGCCTAAGGTAGAAGTTTTACTTTCAAATTTGCCATTGTAGTTGCAGCTTCATGTCATTTACAGTGAAAAAGCATACAGACACCCCCTGCAGTGTTTTGAAGTAGGAACCAACCACCTGCATTTATGTGCTAACAGAAGCCCTGGTTGAGCGAAGACACTTAGAAGTAAGCTTCATTGTATTCTTTTTCCCCAAATTTGTGTCCTAGGCAATCTGTAATTAATAATGATTTTATACTCGCTCTTTAAATTAAAAAGGGAATATTATTTGAATGACATAACATAGCCCTGTTGGCAACAAAATCCCAATAGGAACTGTTATGCCAACAAGAGAAAGTGCCACAGTGGAGAGCGCTGGACAACCGAGGGAGCAAGGCTGAGAAAGCCAGAAGGACGGTATGGAAAGGGTTAATTACAATAATCATCTCCCCTGCTACAGCCATACAAGTAGAGATGTTTTAAAGACAACAAATCAATGCAAAACCCCCCAAAACTAAATTCTGGTGGTTTTTTTTTTTATTTTTTACAGCTCTTGTCCTGGTTTTATTACAGTTTAATCAAAAAATAGTGAGAATCCAGGGATATCTATGCAAATAAGTCTGCAAGGATAAACAACTCCTAGGGGCTCAAAAAGGGGAAAGTAAGAAAAGGACAGGTTTGATGGCAAAGCAGGTCAACAAGATCATCTTCAAAGCCAAATTCTACATTAGTACAAAAAAGCTAAAACTTAAGTCTCACATGGAAACCTCATGAGGCAGAAATGAAGGAGAGGAAAGGGCTCAACCTCTAATTAATGCACTGTATTGGAAGCTTGGGTCAGCAAACTGCCTGCAGGCTGCCTAAGCCATGGCACATTCATGAGACACTGCGTGGCAGAAGACAAATGTGTGAAGAATCAGTCCAATGCCAGTACAGAAATGAATGTTGTATCCCTAACATTTACCAGGATTTTCCCTGTTTTTCCTTGTCTGTTGCTGCACACCTCCGATAAGCATCTGCTTCCCTTTTCTCTACAATCCCCCTTTAGGGAGGGGAAGACAGGAATCAGATATGCCCCACCTTACCTTCCTCCTCTTAAAACTTATCTCACAAGCATAGCTACAGAAGAGTTGGGCCTCTTCTGCATTTATACTGGCTTTCACTATCTAGCAATATTGTAAGAGCTTGATATACCATGTAGTAAAACAAATTTCTCAGTGAATGTGGGTTTACCTGTGCCAAATGGGGGTTTCCCTATGTCAATGTACACACACTTCCACCCTTTGCTTTCTCTGTGCGCCTGATTGCTTCAGCAAGTGGCCACCATTCCCTCTGAAGGAGCAGTTTGCTGCATCTCAGTGAGAGCAGCTCATTGCCCTACTCAGTTCAAGCCCTTATTCTCAAAACAGGCACAAAAGTGGGACTGAGCAGCCCATCCCCACACACAAGATCCAAGAATCAAAAGCAGCGTTCATTACTGTATCAATTACTGACACGATAGCATCAACATGCTCTCCTTCCCACTGACTTTAAAAGCAGCTCCCACCAACACATTCGTCCCTGGCTTACCGTTTTACTGCTTTCTGAGCCAGCATCCTGTTGCCTGCCAGGAATGTGACGCCACCCAAAATGGCCAAGTACTTCAGAGTCTGGAACATGTTGAGCTGAGTCCAGTAGACATACATGAGTCCCAACATTGCTGTGAAAAAAAGACAGAGCCCATGGCTGAAACTGCATTTCAAAGTCAAACCATTTCTTATCCTTAGAACAATCGTTAAGTTGTACTGCCACGCCTAAGCACTGGGTTTCTATCTCACATCTGAAGCTCTGAAACGGCAGATCTAAAGACTACTTTACTGCCAGGGGAAGAAGGTGTCTGGGTCTCCATACTAGAGAAAAATGTGACACTGATATTTGGAACCAATCCTCTTGTGGCAGAATTATGGACATATTATAGACATTAAAAGGAGGAGGATACTCTGGATTTCAATAGAGGTTATTAACCTTCGCAAATTTGTAGGAAACTGGCTTGGATTAAGCAACACACTATCATTTGGGAAACAGATCCAATGTTCTCCCAACCTGCTATGTTTTTGAAATTCTGTCAAGACAGTAAATAACTGTGCAACTAAAGGTAAAATAAAATTGATGAAAAAAAAATTGGTCCAGCCAAAGAACAAGAGCAGCTTTCAGAGGAGGAGCTCTAAAGAAAAGATGTAGACCACAGTCCCGCAGGTTTCAATCCCCACAGAAACTCCCTGCTTACAAAGGATAAACATGCAATAAAGAAAGTGTGACCTCTGGAAATAAGAAGTTCTATTAAGTACAGATAAATGGTGTGTGAGAGGAGCCCGGATAACAACCGCTGTTATAAGCTGATGGCCAAAACAGGTTTATCACCATATTAACAGTCATAAAAAGCAGGAAGGCAGATGAAAACAAGAGAACAAATGTTATGCTATTATGTCATTATAGTTAATAGACCACAAGACCATTAACCACCAGGGCTCTCATCTGTAACTCCCAGGTGAGGAGGTCAAACAAAGCAGAAAGCCCAATAAGTGATGGGCACTTACCAGCATGTCCCAGGTGAAAAACAATGGTGCTGGGAGCAAAGCTGAAGTTGGAGATGTTGGCACCTATCTTTATCCACTAAAAGGAAAAGAAACAAAACCTGAGTTACAACAGCCTCGTAAACACAAGCTTTTATTTTAAACATCAGTATGTTTCAAGCCCATTTGCTTTAACTTCAACAAATACAGCATATTCTCTACAGAAGCATTTGTTTCCTACTACAAGAGGACAGTAGTAATTTTGCCAAAGACAGCACTGTTGAGCTCCTTTAGTGAAAATTTCTCCTGCCGATTCTGACTGACCGAAAGCAGTTCCTCAATTATCTATCCTAAACTGATGAGAGGGTATTGCTCCAAATCTAAATTTTCCAGAAAAATAAACATTGCTATTTCTATCCAGCTGAATTAATTTCAATTAAAAAGACAAAAAAAGGTAAAGTTCTAGTTTTGGACGCAGCAAAAAAACAGCTATAGATACAAGATGTGTGCTCATAAAAACATTTCAGTTTTTAGACCACAAAAGAGAAAGGCAGGAAGGATGGAAAACAGGAGCAGAAGCAATGAGATTTTTCATTAAAGTGTCATCAACATGTATATTGTGAACCCCAGAGACCAGTGGACATGACTAGCTGAATGCCAGCTTTCAGCAAGCCCAGCTAATGGGAAATTTCCGCCAAGCAAGCGATGAGTTTAATCCTCCAAATAAGGACTAATTTAACTTGACTAGATGAGATTTTTGTATTGCATTAAGTTCAAAATACTGATCTGATGATACAGTGAGTAGCAGTAGAGGTTTTAACTACAGACACACAAATACCAATTATGTCCATAAATGGGAATCAAGCTGCTAGGATTAAGTCACACAGATGTTGTGATGGATGTACTAAGTGCCAGGCAGAATCGCTGCTTTTTTTTTCCTGTGGAAGTCTAATGTTAGTTATAACTTAACGTGCCCCCTGTTACTCAACATCCCTAGCAGAAGCACGCTGAAGAAACTCACCCCACCTACTTCTACTTGGCCGCAGCGTTCTGCTGTTTTGACTATAAACTCAGAAAACCCCAAGAGTTTAGGAAAGAAACAATACCTGACCAACGCTCTGCGCTGACATTTGCTAGCTACGACTGCAGTACTGCCATGCTAGTCATGATTAACCACGAGTTTTAATACAAAGTTTAGCTGGCCAACCTCCTAGGGCACCTTGGACTGGATGGGAAAAAAAATTTCTTCTTCTGTGGCCCAGTTCACTCACCAGAATGAGCAGCAAAAGCAGTGGGGAGAGAATCAGTGCTGTGAAAGTGTTAGATACCACAGTGGGAGGCCTCTTCTCAGGTTCCCTGAAGAGGTGCTGCAAACAAACAAAACCAACTCATAAGTAGGAGTATTCCAGCAGAGCAGCTTCTCAGCTCCCCAGAGCAGCAGCTGCAGCCCTGGTGCTGTTCCCAGACGTTCCTTTGGATGATAAGCATTCCTCGTAAGGCAAAGACTAAAGTAGTGGCTATTCCAGTTTCTGCACATTTGATCTCTTGCACAGTTAACTTCTCCTTGCACTCACAGAAGCACTTGTTAGCTTGTCATCAGCACAGATGGCTGGAATGAAGCAAGAGAAATCTTCAGAACAGAGAGCTTTCTGCAGTGCTCACCTAGTCAAACTTCCACATTTGAACCTTCTTAGCATCGCCAGTTGCCCTCTCACAGGTAGGACACAGGTGATTTATTCATATTCCAGAGGACTGCAACACATTTCTTTCCATTAAGCAGTAACTCTGGTCTTCCTTTAGTTACATTACTTACACAGTACTATTTTTTTTTTAATGAAAGATGACTTTTCAACAATAAATTATGATGAGAACAAATAGTACTAGCAGGTCTAGCCCCCCCATCTCCACACATAATTTTGGTTTTTGACTGTACCTGGATTTCAGGTTTGGGAACAAAGAGGTTCTTGGACTGGACGGTGGATGGTGCATCCTCTTCTGGGAATTTGATCACAACATCAGCCTGAAATGAAATAACAGAGTTACATGAAGTTTGATTTTAACGCATTAAAAGTTTTATAAAACCTATTCCATTACTGTGGCCTATTTCCCTATTTGTCAATCTATGATTGAAAAGATTTTTTTTAAAGAAAACTAAGAAAAAGGCACCAGATTTTTTTAAGAAGCAACTTCTCCTAAACAAAGGCAGTAATGCCACTCACCCATCACTAAGAGTTGGGCTTATTTCCAGCATAGCAAGCACAGAAAGGCTAAACCTTGAAGTGCTTGCTGGGAAATTACAATCAAACCCATAAACATTCTGGCATTTCTGTTCCACCACATGATGAAATGAACATTCATTTCAGTCTTGCCTTGATGCTTACTTAAAAACTTAAAACGAACAGCAAACCTCAGAGACCACAAGTGGCCAAAAAGATTCTGGTTCACTACAAAGAACAAAGACACTTGAGCTTTTTTCTTCCAAGCCTGTACCATGCCCTCCTGTCAAACTGCCAGTAATCTCAAAACCACACCACCACATTTCCAGCTACATACCACATTCCACAGGATTGGATTTTCCAGAGTGGCATCTCCAATTATCAAGTAAAGAGTGTAGGTACCAGAGGCAGAGTCAAATTCAGTCTTTCTCTCAGACGTATCCAGTTCAAACTTGTATACGTTCTTGCTATCTGGTTCTGCAACAAACACTACCTCCTGGCCAGTCTTTTGGTTGTGAAGTCGGACAAAAGTCTGAAAGGAAAGAGTGTTAAGATTTCTGAAATATCTCACAGTGAGCTTACAAGCGCCAGTGAAACCAGAGATTTACCTCCCAAAAGCACAATATTAACAAAATTTGGAGTACAAACTAGGAGCCCGGGTGTCTAGATCCCTTCAAATCAGCCAAGTTCTGTGTCTCTCTGAGTAACATTAACACAGGACCAAGACTGTCCAGTGGCCCACTGGGGTACAGGGCAATATACTGCATGTTACTCAACAGGGTATATACAACAGCACCCAACAGGGATGTATGCATCTATGGTTTTTGCTGTTCCCCCCCCTCCTTTTTTCTATTTTATACAGCAAAAATAAAATTTTAAAGAAAGTCGATATTCAAGGAGTTTATCAGCAAACAATCTATATTAAAAAAAATCAGAAGTGTGCTTTTCCAGTGTGGACCACCTGCACTCACTTTGTTGAGTTAAATAAGACACAGTACCAGTGACAGAAAAGGCATCATTTAACATACAGCCCAAACAAGTGAATCCACTTCCCAATCCACCAAGATCAGTGATGTTTCACAGTCTATGTCAGAAACCTAAGGCCTCTCAAAACCTATCACATCTTTTAAACACCAACTGTCACCTCAAACGCTTCAAGATGGAACATCTCAGTGACACAGCAATGACAAAAATTTGTCCTAACCTGATGAGGGATGAGTTCAGCTCCACTGTTCACGTCTATCAGCTGGAAGGATAAAGCAAAATTCTGATGGCTGTCAGCAGTGAACGAGCCCTTGGCTTTGGCTGGGTAAGCTACCCTAGGAGGAAAAAACCAAACAAAACTGAGGTGATCTTCCAAGAAAAGGCCTGGCATTCAACGAAACCAAGGCATGCAAGCCTGTCTAGCAGTACTGCAGTTTACTCAGCATAATGAGCTATCTTATCAAAAAGTCAGGTAAACTAACATGTCTTTCTCTTCCACCATAAATGTAAAGAAAATGAATGGAATTTTTAGAAGGATTTTTTTGAACTACATCCCTTGCCCATTTTCAAGTAAAACAGTAGTTTGTTTTAAGGTTCAAAGGAACAGCAGAAGGAGGTTTTGCTAATACTACACCCCACATTCCATTTAGCCAAGGCCATGCTACAACCAAAGGCGTGATGGCAGCAGAACAGAAAACACAGACACTCAAACTTCAGCACAGGAAGGCTGTACCAACACACACAGAGGGGCCTCAGTGAGGCTGTGCAACCTAACTCAGATTCTATACATTACATTATAACTGCTGTCAGTTAAAAAACCCATTCCATTAAATTCTGGTACACCTAGACATGGTACAGCCACACCCCCTCAATACAGTGTACACGTTGCTTTAGAGCATCTTTACCAAAGCCCAGTAATACCAGAATTAACATAATTCTTTTAACTTGCTTTGGCTATGGAGCGGTGCCAACAAAAGAACAGAAGACTCAAGTTGCCTGGCTTCTGTTAGTACTTACTTCAGTATTAAGGAAAACCACCTATAAAAATAATCAGTATTCTCTCAACGAACTCATGAGTTTAAGAGAAACAGCATGGGTATAACTCTGTAGTTATTCCAATACAGGATTCCTTTGCTTTAGCTGCAGTAGGTGAAGCTCAGAAGACCTCCAGTCTAGAGCCAGAGTTGCCCCTTAAAAGCTCACACACACCAAGTTGTTTTACCTGGTTGTTTTTGGCGCAATGCTCTGATCTTTATCCACAGTAGAAAGATCTACATTGGTAATTCCAACTTCCGTGGAAACTTTTACTTTCAGCTGCAACAAAGCACAACAGAAAATTACTCAGAGCACCCTACATAAACTAATTACAGTCAAGTTCATTGAAAAAGCTTTAACCTCTTCTGTCCCCTTCCCCAAAGAGGGTCTTACACTAAGCCAAAGACAGAACCTAACCCGAACAGAAGGATCTACAGCAATTTACCCTTCTGGCAAAGCTCCCGCATCAGTCACTAACCCTAACCCAACCCCTTCCTCCCAGGTCTGAAGACACCAGCTTCTCAGTCATGTTGGAGTTAGTTGTGCTGTTTCATTAAAAACAGTTCTCCAAAGGGCAGGTATCCAAATCCAACTCATTTTCCATTTAAACTAGCAGAAACTAGCTACTAAAAATTACATCACATATGATACAAGTTAAAACTGCCCATGCGTATGCACCTCTGCTTACTGGATAGCAATTTGAGACGTGAGAGGTCTCCGGACAGCAACCAGTTGTGTCTTTGTCGGCTCCTAAAGCCCGACAGGTTTCTGATGATTTTATTGCCAGCAGGCAAGAGCCAAAGCATTCCTGCAGACCCGCACTTTGCTCAGCAAGCCTTCCTTTGGAGTCACAGCATTTATCACTTAGCACAGGGCAGCCAATAAGGCCCCGCCATTTATCACACTCCT
This sequence comes from Rissa tridactyla, assembly GCF_028500815.1. NCBI lineage: Eukaryota > Metazoa > Chordata > Aves > Charadriiformes > Laridae > Rissa > Rissa tridactyla. The sequence continues at coordinate 11,587,026 of NC_071477.1, forward strand.
TTGTGCTAAGTGCTGGATACACCCCGAGCAGAGAAATAACTCCCTGCTCTCTCCCCACTCCCAAACCACAGACCATCCAGGCAGCGAACTTCGGCAGGTTTGACTGATTTCAGTCCTTCTCTCAAACATAAGCAGTTACTGCAGTCTGTAGTTTTTAATTAGCACATTTGTTCTCACAGCTTACAAACGCTCCCCTGGAGAATTAAAGTTTCATTGCCAAGATATTTTTCAACCTATACTACAATTTGTTATTACAGGTTTGCTCATGTGAAGCAGCCCCACACCCTCACGCTGAAAAATAATTCACAGAGAACCGGTGGAAAGAACATGTAAAAAACACAAACCAAACTATTCAGGTCAGACTTCAAACACAACAATCTTGGCAGTTCCTTTGCAATAAAAAGTGTAATTTAAGACAGAGGTTACCCCTGGAACTGGATCCATTAGCATGTCGACTATTCAGGCTAACTTTAGTAAAACCTTAGGTTGTTTTAAGACGGGAGCAAAGAAAGATAGACTAATGAAATATCCATTTAAAAAAAAGTTAATGTGAAGGCAACTCAGAGCTGCTGCACACAGCCCCTCCAACTGAACAGTACACAAACAGCTCTCAAATATTTTAATGCCAGGAAATGCAGTCTCTGCCTGGAGTAATAACCCACTGATTTAGCTCATTACTGTCAAAACGATGGTGCATTAAGGACAATTAATGCTAATAACAGTAAGGAAAAAAAAAAGCAGCTCCCCCAGCAGTCCTCCCCCATAACAATGTGTCTTATTAGAAGCAGTTCACACAGAGCTGCTCCAGCATTAATGCATTCCTACTGGTACCTCTGTGTGCCAGCAGCGAGCTTAAGCAGCACCAATCAATGCCCTTTTGACACTCCTAAGTGCCATTACTAATACAACGACAACATCAATTTGATACACGGAGTAAAGGTCAGCAGTTGTAAATAAGCATCTTCCTCCACCTCCACTCCAAGCTGACTATGTTGGAAGACTTTAAAAACTAATCTTTTCCTTAAATAGGCGATTGGAGCAAAAACTAACCCTGAGAACAGACATCATTGGAGAAGAGCATTCTCCGCCGTTGACACTGAAGTGACTATATGAATAGACACAGATGTTGCATTCTTCTCACTGTAACAAACTTGAGGAAAGTAAAACTCTGAATGTTTATATAAAACTTCTTCAGAAAGATGGGGTATAACAGCTTTTGCCACCAAAAGGGGGGGTACGTAAACACAAAATGAAGATTTCACTTGCTTTGGTCACTATTTCTCCACTACAAATGCAACATGATATACACAGTTAGGAGATGCCAAAACACCCCCTTGACTCTTTTCTAGGCCTCTAGAGCTTATATAAACTGACAACAAATGCTCAGCTTCCATACATCAGGCAATCACCAGACAACTGCTAGCCAAGCCTTGAAACCTGCAGACTCAAATCTTGAATGCTCTGCAGAACTAACATTCTTAGTAATCATTTCTGCATAGCTACTTTGGGCTGCTACATAAACAATTCCACTGTTAGCCTTTGTTCATACGCTGTCAGATCAGCATCTAAGTGATGTCAGTTTTGACATTTACACAAATCTCTTTTGATCATATATTAATCTGGTTACTGGTCATAATCCTGAGTCAAAATCCAATTCATTACAGAAAAACATGTGATAAAAATGCCATAAAACTGACAACATCCTTAATGGGTATAAAGAAAAAGCCGTTTCAGTGAAAGAGGCACAGAATTAAAATGCCATCAAAAAGCACACCCACCTCAACTTTGTTAGCAATAAATCGCTTATCTCCATCAACACTGATAGAGAAATCATAATATCCACTTGCAGGTTTCACATTCATGAAGTTCAGCTCAAAGACGTCTCTATAACAAAAGCAGCAAGGTGTTAAGTGTCCTCTAGGATACTAACAGCAGCCTACAAATAGGTAACATCTTACTACCAATACGTCTCCAAATATGCTAGATTAAGCAGGCAAATAGTCAAACGCAGCACAAAACTAACATGGCTAAGTGCAGCAGGAAAGGAATTCTTAAAAGTGCCCCCAAAGTCAGAAGAATGTTGCAATTCTCCACTCCCAATCAAAAGAAAAAGCAACAGGAATTCACCATCACCACCAAACATGCCAAGTCACCCACCACCAACCAAACGCAACTACAGTGTTATGAGTTTTCCATCATACAGACATTTCTCTGGTGGAAGAACACATAAGGAAAATAAGTCCAACACTGTTTAAATAACACCTGTTTGCCTTACAAACTGTAAAAATAAGATTTTCTTACCCTGACAGAGTAAATGCTGTCTGTTGAAGGACAGTGGCTTTGCTCGATGCAGACTTGGCGTAGTCAAGCTTTACAGAAGCTTGAGTCAGTGGCTGGGACATAACATCAGTTACTTGTAGCTACAAGAGAAAAACCCAAGAATTTCTGTGAAACCTGTTGTCCCAGAAGGAACGCAGAAGCACAGACGACTCACTACCCCTCTGCATTATACACCCCGAATTCTCCCTGCCCAGCATCCCAGATTCACCTACTTCTTCCTAACATAACCAGGAAAGCTAAAGTTTGTAATCAGCAGTGCCTTTTCAAGGTAGTGTCTGGGTAAGCCCTGGGTAAGGAGAGATTCCTAAGGATGACTTCATAAAAAGCACTAGAACCCCAGATTTACTGGAAACTGAATCCCGGAGCTAAAAATGAAAGACATCACCTTACACGTTCAGTCAGCCCAGGCCTACAATACTAAAGATGAAGCCAAGAGATGAGTTAAGATTTGAGGCTAAGGACTCACCTTGAGTACAGGCTGATGGTGAGACACAGCTGCAGGTCCATCGGGAACAATAATGACAGGCAAGTGGTAGCGGTTCCGGGATAAAGAACCTGCAGCACAAGCAACACTGAAGGCCTCTGAGAGTGTCTCAAAGTTTTTCTTGCTAAAAATTGCATTCATCAGCTGGATAATTTGATCCTGAAAGAGGAAAAGCAAATCACATATAAGTACCAGCAGCCTACCACAACACTGCAAACTGGCTCAGTATAATGTTATTAATAAAAACACAATTCATAAAGACTGTTTAATTTCCCATTTGCCCATAACTCAAGTTATGAGGTAACCCAAAATTAGCTACCTTTTGAATATCACATTAGCTTTCTTATTCTTGGCTGGGAGGTTCCAACCATAATGGCTGTAATTGTGCTGGAAACTTGCAAAAACCAGGATTTGGCTCTACCTCTTCAAACTACACATTTCAGAATGGAAGATGCTGTCAGCTCAACTATGGAGACTGTGTGCAGGTGCAAAAAGACAATTTGGCTCCAGGAGCCATACAACTGTCTTCATACAGCAGAGGAGGATTAGGCTAGATGTCCTGGCTACCTGCCAAGCTGGGAAGGCCATCGAGAGGTGATGCAAAGCATCCTAATGGTTCTGGAAGGAGCCAGTCTAGGCCCATGCAGGGTTATCCCCTTAGGCTCAGCAGTGTCCTCAAGCTAAGAGGATTAGCTTTAAGGCAGTACCACCAGGAGCACAGAGCCAGCTCTGCCTCCAGGATGTGCCTAAGCTAATTTGTTCTCTCCAAAGTTGGAGTGGGACCACGTCCCCCAGCTGGTTTTGCAGTCTGACTTCGTAGGGTTAGTGTCTCTGAGCCACACTCCACAGGGTATGCCATAGTATTCAGATTCTTCCATTACTCCCTGCTAGTCTAGCAAACGGAGGGTTTGGTTCCCTGTACTTTAGTCCAAGCAAAGGATTGTGGGCTAAATTCTAATCAGAAATGAGAATAATCAAAGACAATCCCAAATAAAGCAATCAGCGTACAATTTAGTAATGTACAAAGAACACTTAAAAATGAAATCCACTGCATCTCAAATTTTCACCCTACTACTTGCATTTATGAATACCAACATAGATGACATAATCAAAGAAAGCATCCAGACAGATACTACAGAACTCCCACACAGTGCAAATCCTGCAGTGTTTTTCATTTACATGGAGGGCATGGCATAGCTCCAGACTGACTTAATTAGCAACTGACACTCTCATTTAAGTTGGGGGGAGGGGGGGGAAGGGAGCTATTTTTGCAGATACTACATGATAATTTTTAAAGAGAGTTGTGTGGCATTCTGGAGGCACCCTCACCATTCACAAGAGTGAAACCTTTAAGACCCAACAATAGCACTTCTGACAGCACAATTCTGAAACAACACAAAATTATTTTCCTTAATTGGTCTTTTTTTTTTTTAAACATCATTTGGACGCTGACAGTTTGAATTGTTGTGTAGCAGAATCACCACCTCAAAAATGACATCAAAATTACTTTGCGTTAGTCTGTTTGGCAGCAGCATGGAAGAGAGCCAGGAATGAACTCAGATGTCTTACACTGGCTTCGGTCTCAACCCTGCCACTTTGCCTTGTGCTTTAGGGAGCTGCCATTCTCAATCAAAAGCATATCTAACTCAATTAACTTGTGGAAAAAAAATACTAAGTGGATAGCTTGCAGTAATGATTTCTAACTTAATCAAGCTCAAAAGAATTTTCCAACAGTCTTTCATTTTGGACAAGTTTTTGCATCTGAATTCCTGTAGGTGTGTGGGGTGCCCGACAGGGAGACAACATGAGTAGCAAACTCATGGTTTGGTGCCCGCATTTCCTCACAGGCAAATAACATTTGCAAAACACTTTGAAATGCTGGAAAGTACTAAACAAGTGCCAAATACCAGAACAAACTCTGGAACAAGAGAGGTTTTCTCAACAGCTTGTCTTAATAAACAAAGAAAAACTAGGCCTCACTTGCAATTTCCTTCTGTACATTTAAAAAAGTTAAAAAACAAACCAAATTCAGCCTGTGATCTTAAAGTTGGAACTTCCTCCTACGTTCTGTTACTTAGCTTTCCCTCTGAGATGTCCTTTTCCAAGGAGCATGCTCATTTTTTCCAGTAGAAACTCTAGCCAGTTATAGCGGCCTCTTGTACTGCACAATAGGGACAGGGCAATCCTTTTTGTGAGCTACAGCGTGGAAGGGAGGAAGAGGCAGATACAGACCTCCTTCATTGCTGGCTCTGTACCCACATGGTCTGACAGCTTATAGGCAGCAGCAACAAACAGCGCAGTAGTCTCAATTCCTTCTTCAAACTGCAGATAAACTCCACCCAAGTCATCCAGGCGAGCAACAAGATCCTGACAGAAAGAGTTATTACAATTTAAATTGCATTCTAGTAGATCTACAGAAATTAACTCTACTGTTAGGCCCGTAATCAAGAATATCTGTATGGGATCACGGAGGTATTTTGTAATAGTAATTTAGTAACAGGAAGAAAAAGAAACCTCCAGCCTTTAATGGATTTAATTATATTTAAAAGTCATGCCTTTCTGTGTTTCAAGTCCACTGTGAAACAGTTAAAAGCCCAGAAGAAATATCTGCTTGAAAGGAAGAGCCAAAGTAACCCACATCGTGCAGGCAAGGAATTAGCCAGGTTGGTTTTTCATTTTGCTTTTCACATTAATACATCTTGTAGTATTACAGAGGTCTAACAAATTCCTGATTAGAGAGCATAGCGTGTTCCTACCTCTATCTCCTCAACAATGCCACTTAGATCTGCCTGCTGGGACAAGTAAGATGCCGTCTCCAAAGCCTGGATGGTTCTTAAACAACAACAAACAAAACCAAACAATTATATTATTTTCCTTCCTTAGAAGCCAAGAATCATTCAAATCAAAGCAACTACAGTTTCTATTCTGCATGAAGGGTAAAACAGCTGTTACTGCTTTCAGTTGACTCAAGGCAATGAATCGGGTGATTTAATGGAAACAGGTGATTAAATTGGGTGATTTAATGGAATTCATTAGGGAACACCACTTTAGCTTCATCAGTGCTGCAATAAACTCATAGATCCAAAGGCAGAGAAGAAACCAAACTTTGATCACTGCATACCACAGATCCCCAAACTTGCTACTGAGCATTCCAGGACTACATTTTTTTTTTTTGTTCAAAAAAGCAAGTTCTAAAGTTCCCTTTTCTTCCCTAGCTAAGGAAGTCTCTATTCTCTCATTTCACAGTTAAATTACTTAAATCTTTGGTAAGATTTGTCCTGCTTACTGGCATGTTTTTTTCCACCTCACAGAACAAGCATCCCAACCTACAAACAACAGGGCTGAGGAAGAGCATTAAGTCTATTGCAACCCTAAATGACACAGAACCATGGCTGGGTATTAACTAAAAAATTCATTGCAAATCCTTTAAAAAGCGAAGGCTTCTTCAGGATGCCTTCTTTACTGACCGTTATTCTCGAACTAAACTGAATACATAAGCTCATTTGCAAAAATCACACAAAAAATAGCCCAAAAACGTATTTTTCATTCCCCCAGAGGGACAATAATGAACTAGACAAATACATCAAATGAAAACAGAGCACCTACTCTACTACATCTATATTACAAAAATTAAGTGTTAAAATACCCTTTACTTCCAAATCCAACTGCTTAGAGGATACACTCACAACAATGAATAACTTCTGTCTGAAAGACTTACGCCAGTACGTTTTCTTCTTTGCTAAGACGAGCAGTAAGAGCACTAAGTGCTTCTTGAGATGCTAAAGGAAGGCCAAAGCCACTCAGGGCCCCAACGGCATGGAAGATCTGGGTGATTGAGGAATCCTCACTGACAGCTGCAAGCAACAGCTCCCTGGTCTCATTTGAAATGGTAACCTGAGGAAGAACACAGGGAACACGTTGATTCACACTTGAAAAAACAAGGCCACCTAGCCACCACCAATTTCTTCCTGGAGCCACACACTTCACTGGTGAACTACTACAAGCTTTTGGGAAAAAGCCCCTTCCCATTCTTTACCTTTTAGTTTAATTAAATCCCTAAGTTTTGCTGTCAACTATCAATTAGTCAGGATAATCCACGATTCAGATTTATCCTGGTAACCTGCTACTGCATTTCATCTGGTATCACATCCCTGTGCAGCAGCCAGTGGCACTGACAAAAAAGGGGGCTTAGATATCCCACCCACAATTCAGCAAGGGTGGGCTGCGTTTGCATCATTGCAGTGTTTCAACACAAGGTTTACATCAAAATAATTTACCATCCACCCAAAGAATTTTTAATTGACACAGCTGCTGCCAATTCTATTAAAATGTGCTGCCTCCTTTTTTCTTAGTTACTGATGTTTAATCATGAAACATCCCCTCAGAATTACTCTGGACCAAATACTTGCTTTATATCTTTACACTTCGTATAGAGTCCTCCCCAACACTTCACAAGTTATTTACCTAAGAGACAACAGAGTACAACCCAGTAAAAGAAAGTAAAAGTAAAAGTTATACATAAAATAAAACCTAGAAAAAGATGGAGGTAAAGTATTTCCTTGGTAACATCTGACTTCAGAGCTCAGGGCTCCAAACTCACCTCGCAGCCAGACAGGACCCGGATGGACTGTGCAGCGTAGAACAGGGAATCGACACTGCTGGAGTCCACATGAGATTTGATGAAATTGCATGCAGCCTGCGAAGAAACAGAAGTTAACTTACAACAACAGTCCTGACTTAAGCCACTGATTTAAATGATACTCTGAGACAACTTCATGTACACCGCTGTGCACTTTTATACCGAAAAAGGCAAATGAATAGCAATATTTGCTATGCAGCAGAGCCTAGAACTCCCCAGATCCTACTCTGCTAAGTGCTGCACAGGAACAAAGCTGTTTCCTGATAAAAGAGCTAAGTGATTTTCACATAAACTCTACTGCAACCAGAATTCATATTTAAATTGAGTATAATTATAAAATCTATCAAAATAAAAGTCCCACAGGTATATTTAGTAGGGAAAAATCTCCCAGGATAGAGAACAGAGGAAGAGAAATTCTGTGGGCGAGCTTCCTTCCCAGCTGTATATTACACACAATCACTAATGGATGCAGAATATAGAATTTCAAAGCATAGAGAACGAGAAGTCGGGTAAGCAGCTACAGTATGAAGGCAAAGCAATGAGACTGCTCATTAATCTGTAGCCAGCTTATTAACTGACAACTAGATAGATAATTTAAGAATCCATTTTAACCAGAAAATAACCAAAAATTTAACAGCTCATATTCAAAGACCAGTGATTTACGTATTACAAGTAGGACAGGGTTTTCATGCTACAGTTATCTAGGGATCATAGAATGGTTTGGGTTGGAAGGGATCTTAAAGACCATCCAGTTCCAACCCCCTGGGTTGGGCAGGGACACCTCCCACTAGACCATGTTGCTCAAAGCCCCATCCAACCCGGCCTTGAACATTTCCAGGGATGGGGCAGCCACAGCTTCTCTGGGAAACCTGTTTCAGTGCCTCAGAGTAAAGAATTTTTTCCTATTATGTAATCTTAATCTCCCCTCTTTCAGTCTGAAACTGCTACACCTCATTCTATCACTACACTCCCTGATATAGGTTCAGGTGTTATGCCTAGCTGTTATTTTTACTACCTCTACCTTTTAAATTGTTTCACCCCACGAAGAGGTACACTGCCCAGAAAAAAAGTCTCATCACAAACCTCAAACAACAAATAATTATTGTTTACCTGCAGAAGCAAACGCTGTATTATCATTGCCAAAACTAGGAACTATTAAAAAAACGCAGCCACACCGACATAAATGAAAGCAGCAGTTCCCAGCCCAGCCCGCAGATGACCAGTAACCGGCCACAGCGAGGTGTGCGGTGTAGTGAACTACATCTTCAGGAGCCTCACAGTTAAGAGTTTGTAGTGCAAATGCACAACACTCAAAATGAAACTAAGCCTAAATAGTTCAGAACTGCTAAACTATCTGAATTTTGGAGGAAAAAACAAACTTATGCTTACAGCTCAGGTGCACAGGTAAGCATGCCTGTGCACATAAGCAGGAATGCCTATGTAAGTAGGTTATTACAAGGACAACCCATGATACTTGAGCTAGAATGACTTAAAGGCATGAAAGGGCAGTAAGCATCATGCTTATACCACAAGTCTTTGTTTCTAGCACACCAGGGAACATATCTTATATACAAAAATACGAAAATCAAGTGACCTGACTGAATTCAGCGTGGGAAGTGAAATGAAATAATGAGAGCTCTATTTAACTGGCCAGCGAAGCAAACATGCCACAGGCAGAAATCTGTTTCACAAAAGAGTGGAGCAAACTGATAGCTCCAGTAATATCACCACAGGCTATGGAGGAGTGAGCCCTGAAACCACCGTTTATAGGCAGTAAGTGTAAGAGAGCCCATGGCACGTTATTGCCCAGACAAAGACGCAATTTATTCAAGCAGCACACCTGAAGGATTGTCAGCAATTACCAGCTATTTGCTCTGATACTTGCTAAGAACATAACAGACGTATGCTTCACGCTTTCCTCACGATCCTGACAAAAGGGAGCTCGCCAGATAAAACTCCTTGTGGCTCACGTTCTGCTGCCGCGCTCCGCCTACGGCTCCTCAGCACAGCGAGGGCTGTGGAGCAGCAGCACCGCCGGCTCTCCACCGCTCACCTTCTCGTCTGCCACCCGCACCCCCAGGCTGCCGAGGCCCACGATGGAGTAGAAGGCGGCCTGCAGGTCGGCGAAAGGCCGTTCCAGCGCCGCCCTCAGCCGGGCCAGGTCGCGGGCGGTGAGGCGGTGGCTGGGGGCGAGGGCCTGGGCACCAGCGAGGAAGAGGAGGGCGACGGTCGCCGCCAGGCGCAACCGTGGGCCTGCGGAGAGAGAAGCAAGTTACCCACCAGCCTGGCCCTTCCCTTCCCCGCCACCCCCTCCCCAGCCCGCGCCTCACCCGGCGCCGCCATGATGCCGCCCGCCGCCTGCGCCACGGAGCCGCTTCCGCCCCGCGCCCCGCCCCGGACCGTACCATCGCTCCACGCGACGGGGGAGGAGGGAAGGCCGGTGTCTGCTGCGAGGCGGCCTCAGCCACACAGGCACCCGCTGCGGACACGGAAAAACAGAAAGCGAGAGCAGAGATCGGGGGGAGGATGGGGATCCGGAGGGGAGCGGGCGGCGGCGGGGCTGTCCGAGAAGCGGCAGCCGTGGCTCCCCCGGGAGACGGGAGTGGTACGAGCCGCCCGGCGGCGGGCGGGGGCGGCCCCTGGCGAGGATGTGGGCTGCGCTGATTGGCCGAGCCGCCCGCGGCGCTGCGCGCGCCATAGGTGCCTTAAAGGGGAAGGGGCGGGAAGGCGCGCCGCGTGTCGGTGTCGGTGTCGGTGTCGGTGTCGGTGTCGGTGTCGGTGTCGGTGTCGCGTCGCGTCGCGTCATATACTGCCATGCCAAGCTGTGCCACTCCACGGTGTGCTGTGTCACACCGTGTCACGTAGGAGGCTGTGCCATGCCACAGTGTGTGGGGTCGCACCATGTCATGTACGATGCTGTGCCACTCCACGGCATGCTGTGCCACATCATGTCACGTATGGTACTGTGTCACTCCATGGCATGCTGTGTCACACCGTGTCGCATATGATACTGTGCCACACCATGGCATGCTGTGTCACTCCATGTCATGGTGCAGGATGCTGTGCCACACCATGGCGTGCCATGCGATGTCCTGCCATGCCGTTTCATGCTACGCCATGCCCTGCTGTGCCACACCGTGCCACAGCCAGGTGCAATGCCGAGCCGTGCCACCCCACGCCTTTAGAAGCTGCCCACGCTGCTGCTCTCAGAGCCCCATTGCACCATTTCCTCGCTGTCCCACTGTCGTGGTTTTGGCCAAATTGGCCAATGGCTGGCGACAGATGCTCCCCCCCAAGCTCTTGTACACAGAGAGGAGGAGGAGAGATAAAAAGATTTACGAGTTTAGAAGAAACTAAACTACTTTGATGAAATATTAATAATAAAATAAAAAAGAAAATAATGAAATAGATACAGTATATACAAAACCATATTGAGCTCCCAGGATGATGTCACCGGCAGGCACTGGGGAAGTCCCAGGCTGGACTCAGTGACAGGTGGGAACTGGGTTCCACAGCTGGAGTCAGGAACCCATGGGTTGAGATCAAAGGCAGATGAACAGACAGGGTCCTCCTTGGACATCGGCCACTGAAGGATGAGACTTGACCTTTTGATCCCTCAGCTTTTATACTGAGCACGGGGCAGATGGGATGGAATACCCCCGTTGATCAATTTTGGGTCACCTGTCCTGTCCACTCCTCTCCGCAGGTGGGACCCCTTTATGCTTTTCTGTTTCCAACCCTCCAACGAGGCAAATAACAAAATTAGCTGACCTTGGTTGTTATAGCAATAAGTATAAGCAAGAGCCTCTCTGCGTACCATTCCTTGGCACAAACTGTAAACATTGGTCTTATCACTCTGAGAATGAACCGTTTTCGACGCAACATGCTGTTAATTTCAGAGAGTTAGAAGAGGCCTAGCTAAGAAGTAAAATTACTAAACAGAAAATTGGTTCTGTTTTACCTCAAACCAGAACACCCGCCAGCTCCATCTTCCCTGCAGCCGTGGTGGGAAGTCGCTTACGCCCCCCGAGGGAAGGGTCTGCTGGGGTGTCAGCAAGCCCCCAAACTCCCTGTCACTCAACAGAGCAGCCACCGAGCAATGTGGGGCAGCCAATCAACCCGGGACACAATGACCCCTGCCACCTCCAAGTGACCGGCAGCGGGTGTCATCCTCTCCTGTCACCCCCCACAATAACCTCCTGCTCTTAATTACAGCTGACTGCCACAGCTGGTCTCTGGCAAAGCCACTGGCTCCTCGGCTGCTGCTTGCCAAAAAGCTTTCTTTTCTCAGCAAAGTGGGGGTGGACAGGGCAGCGCCCGCCTCATGCTTCCCCGGGGGGTGGGTGACCTCTGGCAGCCTGCAGTGGGCATTTCTCATGGGCTTCATTGGTGAGACCCCGGGAGCGATGCCTTCGCTCCTGGCATGGGGTTCGTGGTGAGGATGGAGCTCCCCAAGGCAGCAGCAGGGCTTCAGGGAGGACGTTTTCAGATGAACAAGTAAATCTGTGCGATGGTGCTCGCTCAGATTCCTTGATGGAGGCGTGCGAGCTTTAAGGGATTGTTTCAGCGATCCCTGCTTTAGGGGAGCCTTATTTTCCACCTCTTCATTTCTTCCCCCTTGTTTTTCCCTAAGTACAAAATGAAAAAAGAAATAAAAAGCAAGTGTAAGGTTAAGCCCCACCATCTCCTGTGCAAAACCCAAACCTCTCAGTTAACCAAGCTGGGTTTCCCCTGGGAATAAACAGCACCGTCTGTTTGCCCCGTGTTGATTATTTCAGCTGACTCTTGGGAACGGCCACAGCCACGCTATCAGGGACCCCAATTTCCCACAAAGGAAGCAACACACACATCCATGTGCAAAATATCCCCTGGGGACGGGCAGGTGGGTCTCTGGGTCCCTGCCCCATGGAGGGGACACAGCAACCTGAGTGTGACAGCCCATCCCGCTGCTCACTGCCCTCCTGGAAGGCCCCAAAATTTGGGGAAAAGGGCTGTGCTTCCTCCTGCAGAGGGCACTGGGAACTTGTGCTTTTTGCTTTCCTGGGAAGATCCCCTGGAGCTGGAGCAGCTCCTGCTCACACCCCCATCCTGCCACCCCTATCCTGCCACCCCTCTGCCTCCACTCTCCCTGGGCTTTGGGGCAGTCGGTGTAATGTGGACAAGGCTCTTGGGGGGGGGGAGAGCAAGGAGCCACGGAGCTGCTTCATGTGGAAAACCACCGCCGAGAAGGCAGCCTGCTCCCCTCTCTGCCTGGCCGCCCTTGCTTCTCCCCCTGCACCGGAGCCGTGGTGACGTCAGCTCCTCTTTGGGTGACACCGAGGTGGGGTTGGGATGGCTTGGATGGGGGTTTACAAAGCCCAGCCAAAACATGCTGCCCGTCAGCTGTGTTTCGACAGCGCCGAACCACCAATCTCACCTGAATCCCCCAATTATTGAGCCTGGAAATGCCTGACCACCTCAACGTAGGAGATGCTCACAGCATGGATGGGTACCCCTATGAGGATACAGGCACCCATCCATCACGGATGGGCACAATGGGATGAGGGTACAGGCATCCATCTGTGCCATGAGCATCTCCCATGCTGAGGATGCCCCCTTGCAGTGGCTTACTCCTCTCCCCTTTCCCCTTGGGAGATGTAGATCCTCTGAAGTGCGTTGCAAAATCCTGTCACTGTAGCCTTTCTGGGGGAAGGGAAAACTGTTCTGCATCAGAGCGTCTGATTTTGATATTCTGTCCCAGAAAGGGCTTTTGTTTTGCTGAGTTGGGTTTGCATCACCTTACAGTTTGCAGTAACCGAAAGACACATTTTGGCCAGCTGTGATGGCATTTCCCATCCCGTTGCCCTTCCTGGAGAGAAACTGGGCTGACAGGAAGATTTTTGCCCAGGACAGGAGCAAAGCCAAGCTAAAATGATCTCAAAATCCCTTGTGAGATGGCATTTCTCTTCTGTTCAAGCTATTAGATGAGTCTCTGACCTTGCTCTAGCCCTGCTCTAGTCCATGTCAGGAGATGACCTGATGCAATCCCCAGGGATGCTGGGGACCCCTCCGAGAGGCTGCAGGGTGGCTGACCCCACCACCACCCCAGGGGAAGGCTCCGGAGCCTTGGGGACCCTTCGGCCTTGGGGACCGTAGGGAGTCTGCCCAGCTCTGGTGCCTTCCCCGGGGCTGAAACATCCCACATGCACCAGCCCAGCCTCGAGAGGAGGCTGGAGACCCGCAACCCGCAGCCAAGCTCTTCTGCTGTGACAGATGGAAATGGGAAGGGTGGGTTTTTTTATGAGATGAGAGAGAAAAAGCTAAAGGCCACTTGTGCAATTAAGTGCCTTAAATGTGGATTTTATTTCGATGTAATGGGATGGTTATTGCATATAAAAGAAGTGCCAGATGGTTGTTAAAACCACATTTACTAAGTTCTAATAACTGTGCGTTTGACCTGTAGCCCATCAAGAGCTGCAATCCCTCATTATAAAATAGCTTGGGAGCCCTCACCCCAGACAGAGCCTCTGGCTGGTCTTTGCTGGGACCTTTGCACGGCAGCAGTGCTCGCTGTTCGGGGCAGGACTCGGCCTCGTGGCGCGGCTCTCCAGCCGGAGGATGCTTTGCCTGTCTCTGAACTTCAGTTGGTTGGTGATGGTGGCAAGGACAGAGCGACAGGGAGATGTGAAATGAATCTGCCAGCCTGGGGAGAGGGGGCAGGACTCCTCCATGGGGTGCAGGGCAGTGGAAGGTCTCTGCACACCCCAGGGCAGAGCTCCGCTTTGCTGCCCTACCTGGTGCCAAGGGGCTTGGAGGAGGGAGGGTGGAGGATGATGGGTAGAAGGTAGAGGACAGAGGATGGAGGATGGAAGATAGAGAATGAAGGATGGAGAGTGGAGGATGGAAAGTGGAGGATGGAGAATGGAGTGTGGAGGATGGAGAGCAGAGGATGGAAGATGGAAGGTGGGGGATGAAGGATGGAGTGTGGAAGATGGAGTGTGGTGGGTGGAGGATGGAGAGCAGAAGGTGAAGGATGAAGGATGGAGGGTGGAGGAAGGCCCTGGGAGGAGTGGGAAGCTGGGGTATGGCTCCTTCTCCTGCCCTCGTGGGAGCCTTGCTTAAACACATGCAGGTGCAGTCAGGGAAGGAATGGGGTGAATTTATGGAGGGGACTGCAGGTCCCGTCCCCGGCTGCCTCCCCACACCCACTACATGGGATCTGGGTGGCTCAGCCCTGCAGCAGCCCCGAGGCGGGCAGTGCACAGCACCAGCCTCCGCAGCACCTCTGGGCTGGATCTGGCCCCCGTGCATTCAAGGGGAGCCCAGGACAAGCAGGGGAGTGAGCCCCCAAACCTATGGGCTGTGCCACGGCATCCCTCCCCCCGGCTCCGCCTGCCGGCAGCACAGCTGGCATTCCTTCTTTGGTAAAGACTGCAACAATTCCCTTTTTAGGCTTAATACCACCAGTCCCGGGAAGGAACAGGAGCAAGGGAGCCCATTCCCCAGCCCCCAGCCCCACTCTGAGTGGAGGGGCTGCCCGCAGGGCTACAGCCTGTGCTCCGGCTGCCTGCAAATGGCTTTCCAAGGCAGTCCTTCTTCAGGGCACTCCTTGGCCTGGCAGCTCCTGCCTCACTGGAGGGGCGCCGCTGGTCCCCACTTGGCAGGAGCTCGATGGCTCAACCTGCTTTCCCAGGAACACACCTCACCCCGGCCAGCACGAAGGTATTACTGCGCTGGCTGGGATCTGCTTTCCTTATTATTACTCCCGGAAAGCTCTCCCTGATGAATCCCAGCTGGGAGACTTTTTTTTTTTTGGGTCTTATTAAATTGTTGATATGTATTTTTGTGCAGTGCTGTTCGTCCTCTCCTCTCCATCCCACCCTGTGCCCCACTGTGCCCCCCCGGCAGGAGGGGATGAAGGGCTGCCAGGCTGCCTGGAACTGAACCTGTCCCTTCCCACCGACTGTCACAGCCGTGGTCTCCCCGCGCACCCCGTCCCCGGGAGCACTGCCTGCTGTGGGACTCTCCCAGATAGCCCAGTCCCTACACCGGCAGGGGCAGGGGCTGGCAGTGCCTCCAGCATCCCACACCCCCCTGACAGCAACCCCAGGGCACAGCCCCCATGTGAGCCCCCACAGCATTGTCTCCCGTTAGCAAAGCGATTTACCGACCCCCTCCGCTCCATGCTGCCCCAGCGATATGACCTGCATCCCACATCCCGGCACTTCCCAGCCCCGGGCGGGAGGATGGATGGGGAGCTGGGAGCAGATTGGGAACTCATTGAAAGGCTCAAACAGATGGGTTGTGTTTGCACCGTTCCCATTGTACATGTTGAAACTCTCCTGTTTTCAGGGGATGATGTCAGATTTGGGCTCCTTGGCCAGAATCCCTCCGCCGCGGGGAGGGAGATGGAGTGGCGGAGGTGGGAGTGGGAGAGGAGGCCACGGGGAAAAGGAGGGATCTGGCCAGGACACTCAAAAGATTTGTATGCCTCCCTCTCCATTGCATGAGAGACGGGATGAGGCAGACAGGTGAAACGCCGTTGCTCGACCCACTGCTTTTCCTGGCTCCCATTGGCTCTGGCATGCCAAGACCAGGTGTTTTCACAGAATCACAGGACTGTAGGCGTTAGAAGGGACCTCTGGAGATCATTTAGTCCAACCCCCTGCCAGAGCAGGGTCACCCAGAGCAGGTGGCACAGGAACGTGTCCAGGCGGGTTTTGAATGTCTCCAGAGATAGAGACTCCACCACCTCTCTGGTCAGCCTGTGCTACTGCTCTGTCACCCTCAGAGTAAAGTAGTTTTTCCTCATGTTCAGATGGAATTTCCTGTGTTCCAGCTTCTATCTGTTGCCCCTTGTCCTGTCGCTGGGCACCACTGAGAAGAGTCTGACCCCATCATCTTGACAGCCGTCCTTCAGATATTTATAAGCACTGATGAGATCCCCTCTTAGTCTTCTCTTCTCCAGGCTAAACAGCCCCAGGTCTCTCACCCTTTCCTCATCAGAGAGGTGTTCCAGTCCCTCGATCATCTCTGTAGCCCTTTGCTGTACCCTCTCCAGCAGTTCCGTGTCCCCCTTGAACCAAGGAGCCCAGAACTGGACACAGCACTCCAGATGTGGCTTCACCAGGGCAGAGTAGAGGGGGAGGATGACCTCCCTCGACCTGCTTGGCCACATTCTTTTTAATGCAACCCAAGAGACCAGCAAACTTGCTGAGGGTACACTCTGTCCCCTCATCCAGGTCATTGACGAATATATTGAACAAGATTGGACCCCCTGGGGAACACCGTTAGTTACAGGCCTCATCCTGACCCTGCACCGCTGATCACAACCCTCTGGGCTCTGCCATTTAGCCAGTTCTAAATCCACCTCACTGTCCACTCATCTACCCCACACTTCCTAAGCTGACCTATGAGGACGTTATGGGAGACAGCGTCAAAAACCTGTCTAAGTCAAGTTAGACAACCTCCATTGCTCTCCTCTCATCCACCCAGCCAGTCATTCCACCGTAGAAGGCTATCAGATTGGTCAAGCACAATTTCCCCTTGGTGAATCCATGCTGACCGCTCCCGATGACCTTCTTTTCTTCTACGTGCTTAGAGATGACATCCAGGATGAGCTGTTCCATCACCTTTCCAGGGATGGAGGTGTGATATTAGCCCTCCTCCGTCCTCAGGCACCTCTCCTGTTCTCCATGACCTTTCAAAGATGGTGGAGAGCGGCTTCACAATAACAACTGCTATCTCCAAAGCACTATCAAAAATCCCTCGGATGGATTTCTTCTACTTCAGTTTCCCTGCAACTGAATCCAAGCCCTGCTCTTTGGTGTTTTCTCCTCTCTTGGAGGTGCAGCCCCAAGCACCACCTCAGCCGGATCCTGGCACCAGCTGGGAGCACAGCACTGTCCTCTCCAGTCCCGGCAGCAGCTGAATGCCAGAGGATTGCTTAAAAATTAATCCAATGCTTGTATTTCTCATTAAAAGTGCTAAATTATTGGTGCACGGCCCAGAAAGTCTATTTGGGTTGGCTAAATTCTCTCCTGGTTATTTAATAAATGACTTCACAAAGAGCTAAGTGCAGCCACAGAATCGTTAGGGAAACTGGACAATAATTAACAGATATCCAGTAAGTTAAGGTCCAGTTAACGTGCCCCATGGAGACACGAGAAGGGAAGTCTGAGCAGGAAAGGGCACGGTGAGATGCCCACCATGCCCTGGGTGGAAAGCGGGGGCTCCCGGGGCAGCACGATGGCTCAGGGGCTGCGTGGAGCACGTCGGGGCGATGCCCGGGCTTTCGCTGTCCTCGCCCTGCCCAGTTGTGAAATCGGGGGCTGCCCAGGGGGGCCCTTCGCAGGAGCACGGGGTGTTTGGCTGCGGGTGCCTTCTCCTCCCAGGGCATTCCCAGCGCCTCTTTCCAGCACAGCTCAGGTTCCTGCCAGCCCCAGAAATCCCAAGGAAAGGCTCCGGGAACCCGTTACACAAGGCGAGGGGGACATTGACCCGTTGGTAGGAAATGGAGTAATTTCCCATTGCCCAAGAGCACCTAAAGAAAACAGCTTTGCCCGGAGCTGGGGTACGACCTCCTTGTGAGGGAGAAGACGGAGGCCTGAAGGCTGCTGAGATCTTTGTCCTCTGAGCAAGGACTAACAGTCCCTGATCCCTACAGCCATCAAGAGCTCGGGCTCGGTCACAGCGGGGCTGTTTGGCCGATGACAGGGCTTTATGGAGCTGATGCTCCTGCCCTGGTGAGGCCAGCCACCCTCTTCCAGCACCAACCTGCTTCCCGCATGGCAGCAGCCACCCAGAGAAGATGCTGGGGTTTGGGTGACCCCAATAAAGCTTGGGAAAGACTCATTCACCCCACCTTTCACCCCACCCTGAGCCAAAGCTGCTTTCCCCACACTTGCTCATGGCACCAGTGGGGCAGGAGCCAGCAGGGTGTGGGGCTGGGGCAGGTTTCCTCTGGGAAAACCTCAAAGGATCATCCCTGGGAAGGTACAGGCAGCCCCACGCTGATCTGCATCATGCTGTAAGGTTGGGTTTGCAGGTCCATGTGGAAGCAAGGTACAGAGGGAAACCCGCATAATGGACCTGCAGAAGGGAGGGCGGCATGGTCACCACCTGGAGAAACGTTATCTGCCCAGGAGAAAGCAGCTCCACTGCCTGCAGCCTGCCTGGGGAGATGGTGCCCTGGGCCATCTCCCCTTGGCTTGTCCCTCAGCCCCAGGTGTGGCTGCAGGGGACAGTTGTGCAATGGAATAACTGCTTCTTGAGCAATTGAACAATCCTGTTGGTATCTTGTGCAAAAAGCTTCCCGAAAACACAATGCAACGGCAGAGGAAAGAGGTACAAACATCAGCATGTGCCCAGCCCAACTCCCCACCCCCATCCTCCCCAAGGGTTTAAATGTCCCCCCAGCTCTCCACGCTCGCATCTCTCAGGGACACGCAGCATGAAGTCGGTGGCTGCCCTCCTGCTGGTGGGGATGCTCATCCTCTGGACAGAGCTGCCAACAGGTATGAGATGTCCCGGGATAAGGGACGGGGAGAAAAAACACAGGGGCTGGGAAGGAGCTGCATTTGCATGGATCCTGTGGGAGGGGAGGGGAGAGGAGGGGGGCATTTGCTGGGGAGCATCTCCCCAGGGCCCCTCAGCAGCCTGGAGCAAACAGGTCCCTCCTCTCGCAGGCAGCGCCTGGTCCTGCCCACCCGTCCGTATCACCTGCGCCTTGCTCAATCCACCAAACCAGTGCTACAGCGACTGGCAATGCCCGCGGTACAAGAAGTGCTGCCCATCCTTCTGCGGGAGGAAATGCCTCTCACGCCGGCCTGCCCTCCCCGTCTCCTACGGTAGGGTCTCGGGAACCCCCCCGGGTAGCAGAGCGGGGATACGGTGACAGTGGCTCTGGGCAGGGAGCTGTGTCCAGCTGCCATAGCTCTCCACCGTCAGGCCGGTGGGGTGACCGATGGCCAAACGCGCGGGCTGGGGTCACTCTGAGCACCAGACCCAAGCTGTTGCTTTCCCTCCCTTTCCCCAGTGTGAGCTCCTGCTCCCAGGACAGACCGAGGACCTTCTCAGCATCCCCGTGCCACCCTGGCACCAGCCAGCTGCCCACGCCTCCGCTAAGGCTTGTCCTGCCCGATGCCAGCTCCTGGGAGGATGGGGACAGCCACCATGCTCAGAGACCACCCCGGCTCCAGGACCACCCTGCTCCCAGGCTGCCGCATGGTGTCACGTGCTGCCCGCTCGCCCTCTCCCTCCGCTTCCCCGCTGCTCTTTTAACAAATAAAAGAACTCGTCCTAGGGATGCTGATGATGTGCGCCTCCTTTCCCCACCTCCTTGTGCCTCTCTCCAGGCTCATCCTGGCACATGCTCCCGCTGCTGCTTTCACCCCAGCACTCCTGCCTGGGGAAGAGGAGGAAAACAGTCCGGCTGCGCACCCGGAGCGTGGGTAGGGGCTGGCACGGGGGAGCAAATCCATCCAGAGGCACACAGACCCCGGGAGGAGAGGGCGATGGGAAGTGGCTGGAGCAAAACGTGACGGGGTGATTTGGGGGACACTCCTGGCAGGCTGTGGGGGGCCCTGGAGAGCAGCGTGTCCCCCCGGGCACACCCCGGGACAGGCAGGGCAGTGGGCAGGGGACTGACCCTGCTGCCCAGGGGATGCAGGAGGCAGAGCATCCCTCTGGGTACCCACTTGGGGCATGGCTGGAGGAGGGTTACATAGACCTAAACCTCGAGAGGTGCTGAGCCCCTCACCACCCGCCAAACCCGAGCTGGTGGGGAAAACTCAGCTGAAGAGAATTGCCTGGGAAAGCCTCGAGCCAGGGCACAAACACACAGCTCTAAGGGGTTCTTCTAACTTTTGTACAGAAGCACCAGCAGGAGAAAATGTGTGCAGCCTGAGGGACCTGCCTGGCCTCTGCCCAGCACAACGGCAGAGCCGGGCATTGCCACCAGGCACGGCAGGGGCAGAGCATCGCCCAGCCTGCTCCGATGCCCAGCAGACAGTGCCCGCCAGCCCACCCCAACCACGTTACATGGAGCCACGGCTGATGCCAGGCTCGCGTGTCCCATCATCGTATTCTCAAGCAGCAGACCCAGCCCAGGCTGGGAGCGGAGCCTGCTCTGTCTGCACACACCGGAGAGAAGAGAGAGGAAAACGAGCGAGCGCTGGACGGCAGGGGGAAAGGAACATCGGGGGGCTGGCTGGGAGGAGGCACTTTGCCTCCATGGCCCTCGACCCGCAGGTCCCAGCCAGACAGACCCCGCAGGCAGCCCGGCTCCAGCCCCTCGCACCTCCCTGCCCGGGGGGAGCATCCTGCAGGTGCTGCCCGAAAGGTGCTGCTGCGGGAGCTGCTGCTGCCCCAGGGCTGAGCCAGCCATCCCCGCTGCCAGGCACGAGCCAGGCAGCCCGGAGAGCTGCGTGAACTGGCCAGATATTTAAACCACCCACAAACGCAGCAGGATGAAACCTCTGGCTGCGGGATCGACACCTCACGTGGGCCAGGGCAGACACTGGGAGCTCCCTGGCCAAGGCTGGGGAGAACATCTGCTGGAGCGAGTCCTTGCACAGCCACCCCCATGGAGGAACTGGAGGGAGGGAGACAAAGACCCAGAAATTATTCAGTGACTGAGAAGGAAGAAGTCCTGAGGAGGACTTCCTTCTCTCACAGCACCCGTGTGGGACCGGCCCTGTGCAGAAGCAGCTGCTGAACACTTGACAGCTTGTTTAGATAGAAAGCAAGGGGGAAAGGGGATGGCAAGTCCTGACTCTGCAAGTCTAGGGGAGAAAAGCTGCTGGGAGCTGGTTGCCCCAAAAGTGGCACCTCCAGCTCAGCCACCACAGCCCCCAGGGATGTATCCCACTCCCAAGGCCTGAAGACATTTCCCATATGTTTGGTACAATGAACCACGCAAAATTTTTGGTATTGCCTCCTTTGGGGATGGTGCAAGCAGCCCAAAGCTGTGCCCCCGACACCGGGAAGATTTGCCCATCTTCCCCCCACATCCCCTGGGACCAGCAGCTGGGCAGACTCACAAGTGCTATTGGAAACTCATCCCAGCAAACCACTCTCCAGATGGGCTGGAAATACTGAGGCTTTGGAGGCAGAAAGCCCACCAAGAGGTAACACTGGGGTTTGTGCTGGATCCACTGAAACTCTGGGAGTGGTGGCTGCTGAGGTGCGGCATCCCAGCCGAGCCTGGTGCCCAGCCCCTGCTGCGGCCATGGGTATCACTGCCAAGCAGCTCCAGGCTTCCCTCCATCCTCCCAGCAACAAGCAGCCTTAATAGATATTCCCTCCTTCTACAGCACTTTTCAGTAAGGAAATCCTCAAGGGTAGGACTTTCTGGCACATCCCTAAGTGTCTCTGAAAGATTTTAGGAAAGCCCCGCTTGGCAAGCAGAGGAGGTGGAACAGTAGCCTGGGGGGACAGTGATGGTTTAGTGCGGGCTCTGTGTCTGAAGGTAACAGTGATGCTGTATCACTGGGGGGCGAGGCTTGTCAGCCTTGGGGGTAGCAGGGCATTACCAGGATGGGTCTGAAATCATCAGCATGGAGAAGCCTGAAGGACATCGCAGCACCAGTAAATATGGGATATTTGAGCTTGAGGTCTTCCCTTCTGTGGTAGAGAACAATAAAGTCAGCACTGCCCATTGCACCACCTCCCGCAGTGGGTGGGCAGGTCCTTACTGGTATCCTCTTAGTGGCCCCAGAGCAGGGACACCGGCAAGTCACTGGCAAAGCTTTGGTGGTCACACAGAGGTTGCAGCCAGGCCAGGGGCAGGATGAGCCGCTGTTCTTCCCAGGGCTGAGAGACTGGAGAAAACCCTTTTCTTGGCTTTGGCAGCATATGAGTGTGGGTGGAGGGTGGTGACGGGCATGGGGGAGGACCCACCACAAAACTCCTGCATGTGGTAGAAATCCCAGCTTGGCTGATAATGTTTCCCTTCTGCTCCAGCTTTCCTCGAGTCCCTAAATTGGGAAAAAAAGGCCCTGGGGAGCACTCAAGAGAAACTATTAAAAATAATTAAAATAAAACAAAATAAATAAATACAGAGAGACTGAAGAAATAAACCCCGGCTGCACGAGCTTCGACCTCCTGCGCTGCCTGTGCCGATGCTGCTGGCAAGGCAGTCACCGGCTGGGGCACAGAGCTCCCAGCGTTTCTCAAACACTGAGCCCGTTCGGGAACAGTCACCCGGAGGTTTCCTCCTCTCCCGGCTGGATCGGGACAGCAGGGATTTATCTGTGCCCCTGGCAGCAGTGGCTGCAGCTCTCCCCGAGCCCCAGCCAGCTGCAGGCAGGGGAGCAACAGCTATTTCTTCGCACCAGACCCACGTAGGGACAGCACTGAATTTTCCAAAGAGACCTGAGGAGCTGGATCCTGCTGAAGGAGATGAATATTTCGGGGCTGGAGCAGCAGCAGGGGCATAAATCAGCGTGGCTGCCGTGCGGTTGCTCCAGGTTCCACCAGCCCAACTCGGCCCTGCTGGGATGGAGCTGGACGATGGGTTTGTCTGCTGCCTCCCACCCCACTGTCCCGGGGGGACACACTGCTCCTGCCCCGCAGCCAGTGGAGGTGGGGGGGGGAAAAGCAGTTCCTGACTCTTTTAGCAACTGAAGTATCAGGTTCGGTCTCCTTTGATTCCTGGCTTTTGGTTTGCTCTCCTACTTCATAAATATTCAACTGCCAGATGCTTGAAAAAGCGCCTGTAAACCCCCTCGGCCCCCCGCGTGTTGGTGGGAGTGGTGCCCGCAGCCCCTGGCCCCATCCCGCCGGGATCCGGCCCGACGACTACGGCACGGGAGAGAGCAAGCGGCCAAAGCCAACAGCTCATAAACAAGCCCCGCGCCGAAACCCGCTCCCCCGGCGTGCAGGTACCAGGACCGTGATGGGAAACAGCTTGCGAGGGTGCGGGTTGGGAACCTACACCCCGTGGTGGCTCCAGAGGAACAGCCTCGGGGCTGATGGGAATGCAGCTTCTCCCCGGGAATTTGGGATTCTTGCTGCCTTGAGCATGCCCGGATGCTGTGCACGGCCTGCTCCCCTCCATCCGCTGTCCGAGGGTGAAACCCAAGGGGTTCCCTGGCACCCAGGGGGTGATGGGGTTAGAGGGAGGCTTTTTGCAAGAGGAGCCTGATGTTTCTCTGCCCCCTTTCCCCACCAGCTAGAAGCAGAGTTACCAATCCCATGTGCCCACTCGACCTGTCGCCAGCTGGGGACGCACACCTGCACCACTGGGATGCGCCAAATCCAAAACGCTCCTGCCTGCTGGACACCCCCTCAGTGACGGCTTGGCCAGGGATGGAGGCACAGAGCGGGGAGAAAAAGGCGGAAAAAACTAAAACCCAAAAACCTGCATTGCAGAAAGTTCCATTTTTGGCAGGGCAATGCCCCGGTGAGGTCAAGCACCAGCTCGGGGGTGAGGGGTGTCAGGAGGGTGGGGGCCAGGGACCACCATAGCCCTGCACTCCCCTGCCCCCCCCCCACCTCCCCCAGCCCCCCGGCTGCCCGCGCAATCCTGCAAACCCCAGCTCCTGCTTAGCTTTCCCATTTCTTGCCAAAATCACTCCGGAGCATGTCAGCACGCTGTCATGTAAGGAATCTCATTTCGGAGAGGCTTTTTCTTTCTCTCCCTCGCTTTCCCCCTGCAGATACAAACCAGACACAGCTAGGTTTTATTGGGTGTGAGGGCAGGGCTACCCGCATCCGGCCTTCCTCTGCTCCCTCCCCAAAACCATGCCGGAGTGGATTTGCAGGGCTTAGGCTGCTTGTTTAGGATACTTTTCCCTGTGCATGCGGGCACCATCCGCACACGGGTACTTGTGTGCAGCCCCCTGCCCCCCAGCTGTGTCAATCCCACATGGAAACCAAAGGAGAAAGAGCAAATTCCTCTGTGAGATGGCTTTGGGGCGGCTCACGGAGCCCCCACAGCAAGCCTCAGAGGCTTCTTCCCTCTGCTGCATCATTATTTTGAGGACTGACAGCCCATTCCCAGAGGAGCACTGCTCCCCATAAAGCCCCTGGGAGGTGCTTGCCCCCTTCTCTCTCAACCCCCATCACCCCAAACCCCCTCAGCGAGGCCGCGGTCCCCGCACATTCCTCCCCCTCTTATTCCAGGTGACTGAGCCCTTTACCTGCCTGACCCCGGGGCTCAGCTCCCGTGCTCTGGGGATGGATGGCAATGGGCAAGTCCTGGCCTGGCTTCCCAGTGCCCCCCGCCTCAGTCCCCTTGCGCCTCAGCCCCACGGCAAAACAGGGATTTCCCTTCTCCAAATAACTCCCCGCATTTCTGGATGCCTGAGGGAGGCAGGGAGAAGAGATCCCCTTGGCCCCACATGCAGAGCAGTGGTGAACAGCAAGATAATTAATTGATTTGGGTGGTATATACGGGCATGGGGGGAATTTCACTGATTTGAGCGCTGTTTCATGCCCCGGGCTGGCTGCCACCAGTACCATTTGCTGAGACCAGGTGGGATCAGGGCTCCCAGCTTAGCCCCGCACCTTTGTGCCACAATGGAAAACCCCTGGGTGGTGCTGGTGGCTTCAACACAGGCGAGGTCAGGCCCTGCCACGCCAGCAATTGTCCCTGCTGTCACATCTGTGAATGGCAGAGGCTCCCCAGCAGTGCTAACACCTCCGCAAAGACCTGTGTTCTCCAGGTATGCTCCACACACCTTGCCCTATCCCACCACCACCTTGGGACCAGCAGCCTCCAGCCCCCCCAGAATAACTGGGCTGAGCGAGAGTTGCTGGGACGGAACATATTTGGGATGTCCAGTGGGAATGGGAAGTCAAAGCATCTCCCCGACGCCCACGTGCCAGGCAAGGTGGGGAATGGCCAGGTCTGACCCATGCAGACATCAGGAAATGTATTTTCTTAGGACATTTTTCCACTTTGCTGTTATTCTCTCACTCCTCACCTCCTGCTTCTCTGGCTGCTGAGGAGCCACCATCCACCTGTGTGCTGGGAGCCCTGCAGCCTGCTTTGCACACCTGATGTCATCCTTCCTTTCCGAGATGCTTGTCCTGGGAAGCAAGAATAATCTGTTTAGGTCAGTGAAGGATTAAAACCTTCTCTTGGTCTTTCGAGCTGTCCACCTGCAACCCCACGGAGGGGGTTTTGGAGCCGTTGGCTCCAGCCAGACATGCAGAATTTGTTCTGGGGAACGTTTCGTCTGCAAAGACTGTTGCACTCAGCGAAGCATCCAGCCAACAGTACCCGGCCTGGACCTGCTCCCTGCCAGATGTGGTCCTGAGTGCCCCTCGGAACAACAGGGAGCTGAGGAAGCACATCCTCTCTGCACAGCATCCAGCTCCTTCCTGTGCTCCTGCACCAGCCCAGCCACCCCCGACCTCACCTCTCCCCATCTGCAGCATTGGCCAAAGGTGTCCTGAGCAGGTTCTTCACCCCCAGGGATGGAACAAACCCCTCCCCAGCGAGCCCTGGCCCATATGGAGCACAGCTTTGCAAATGCACAAGAATTTGTTCAAGAGTTCACCGAAGTTTAAAGTGAGAGCTTGTCTCAGATGCACCCTCTGTGATGCTTTTCCATCCTAACTCGCATCAAATCATCGTCGGACATTTATTGTTTCTGGGCATGCTCCAGTTCTTCCAGGAGACAGCAATCAGAGGGCCCCTCACCTCCTTTTTCTCCTGCCATCCCCAGGCTCAGCCCCATCTCCCCTAGTTTCCATCCCTCAAAGCCTCCAAGCTCAACACCCCGCCAAAGCCCGCACCAGGAGCTGGGCTGGATCAAGCCCCAGAAGGGTGAGGGCTCTGCATGCACCTGGGGCAGCCAGTCCAGACCATGGAGCCCACTCTGGATGGTGGCAACAAAAGGGTAAGCAGCACGGGAAGGGCTGGCTGGGAGCAGAGCACTGCAATCTGGGGAGACAGAGGCGGTGAGGAGATGCTGGAGGATGCCAGGATCCCTGCCGACCGGTGGTTGATGCTCCCCGCTGCAATTCGAAAGCTGCTGCAGCCTCAGGATAAGGTTTCCAATACAAACACTTAGAGGTTTTTCACTCCAAGTTTATGTTCCAAGATTAATTTCTCAATATTCATTTAGGGAGTCAGCCTTTCTGTGGGTGTAAATTGGTGTACCTCCACTGCCTTGGGGAGGCCTGCACTGATTTATATCAGCTGAGATGCTGACCCCAAATTTGCAGTTTGCACAAATGTTCCTGCCAATAAAACTGTTATTTAAAGTATTCACAGAAAGTGAACCCAGGAGGCATGTGAACATGGTCCAAACAAATCTAATTAAAGCTTTCATCCAGAAAATTCTTCCTTGCTATAGAACAAGAATCCATACATTAATACTTGTCCTCACTTCACTGGGGCTAAAAACCTCAGTTTGGAGGCCCATGGTAACTGATATTTGTGACGGGCTGAGCATTCACAAACCCCGCCGGCTCCAGGACAACTCAAAGCTCCTTCGGTCTCCCTCCGCATCCCCATCCTTACAGTGTCTTTCTGGATGGCTCGCAGCTTTGTAAAGAAGCTCACTGCTTAATTCAGACCAGTCCAGCTGGGCTGCAGCAGAGCAGAGCCACATGCTGCTGGTTGTGCTGGGGAAACAGCTAAAGAAAACACCCTGGCAGGGGTTGACGGGAACCGGGGAGGACAGAGGGGCCAGCATCTTGGGTATCTTTGGTGCCACCGGCTTGCAGAAGCATGGTAGAGCTGATTCCGCTGCCGAACGTCAGCTGGCCCAGTGGTTGGGGTGCTGGCTAGATCGACGTGAATTCAAGCCTTTTCTTTGGGCAGATCCTGTCTGATTTTAATCACTGATGACTTGGTGCACACAAACTATCACAGTAAACCTACCCAGGAGGAGCTAACCCAGCCCTTGCAGCAGCATTTCAGGAGGCTCCCTGTTACTCCCCAGGAAGCTGCCTGCAGAAATATAGACACATCACGGCCAGCGCAGACACAGCATCTGTGACAAGCATCACTGTTTTACTGCCTCAGTATCTAAACTATTAATGGTGCTGGTTCATGAACCCTCTCGCCTTTCAGCACCCACACAGACACCTTCACCTGCCACTCCAGCCCATGCTGCTGAAAGACAAAAATCCACCAGCAGCCTTGCTGGCAGACAAAATATTTCTCTTCTGGCTTGGAAAACAGATGGGTAGAGACTCCCTTCCACTCTTCCAGTGCTCCCATGGAGGGGCTAACACAAGCTGTGAGCTCAGCAAGGCACAAGACATGGCAGGGATTGCACTTGCATCAAACTCGGCAGGACGAGGGCACACAGCAAGGGCAGGGAGAACCTTCTGCTGGGTCTCCCACGGGGTGCGGGCATGCACTGGCCAGGGCTCCAGGCTGGGCTCTTTTCTAAGAGCATCACCCCCAGGATTGATTCTCACACCACACCGACAGGGCAGCCTACAGGGATGCTGAACTCCTGCGTCTTATGGTCACAAGTGGGAGCCAAGGACCGGGTCTGCAGGAGGCATCTCTGGCTCACTGAAGTCCAAGGACTGGGGGCACACAATCCCTGCAGTTCTCATCTGTTCACATTTGCTCTACTCCTTCTGTCTTTTTCTCCTTTTTAGCCTACATTGAGTGGGAATCACCCTACCACTCATCTTTTTCTTCCTCTCAGTCTCTCCAAGAAGCTAAACAAACAAATCCAAACCCCCCCGAACCACCTTCATTTCATCTGCCCTCCCAAAGCCCCATGTTTTTCTGGAGGATTCCAGCAAGATGGCCCTGCAGGCGTTTTCCAAGACAGGAGAAACTTCAGACAGCAACAAAAATGTGTAGAATTTGGCCTATTCTCTTCCCTTACCTTTTGGTGACCCCCAGGGAGCTTTAGACAGGCAGCATCTTCCCTCGCTCCCTGGCGTGCCCCAGAAGAGCTCCTGCCAGCCCAGCCTGGGCTGCCTGCTGGGGAACAAGCCACAGAAATGGGAAAAAAAAAGAGAAAGAATGAGACAGGTGAAGAGAAAAAGCTGACTGCTAATATAAGAATTCTTTCCATGCACATTCCTTGTGCAACCAAATAGCTGGAGCGAGATCTTTCCATGCAAGGTGTGCTCCTCACTCCTACTCCCACCCTAGCTGGCCCAGGGCTCTGCAGAGATGCACCAAGATGGGCATTACTGACAAGTCCATGGTGGGAGCCAGAAGTTTCACACTCTCCAGGGCCACCAGTTGTTGCTCTTTGGGCATGCACAGCTGCTGAGGGCATCTGACTGCTCAAGGGGACTCCTAAGTTTTAGGTTTGCATTCATTGTATTCACCTGTTTTGGCCACTGTGCAGCTGGAGAAATCCAAGATAAGGTCTGAAACAGAAAGCTTGACCACAGTGGTACCTCATTATCCCACCCTTTTCCTCCATCCCATTGCCAAGTAATTGTCCCAGGGCACAGACATCCTTCTCCCCTGCAGGGAACCAGGCCTGGATATCACAGGACAAAGAACCTGTCTCCTGTCACTGAGCCAGAGAGCGGTGCTGCACAGAGGGGACTGCTCCTTCTGCAGCACCAGGGCTGACAGTCAAACCTACTGCTGCAGATCACCAGGAAAATCCAGTATTTGGAGCAGGGGATTAAAAACAAAAAAGTCAAGGGATACCTTGTGTGTGGCATTGCAGAAGGAGGCTGGGGCAACAGAAGCTGCCCAGACATGGAGATGCTCTTCCTCCAGCTCTCTAGCCAGGCAAGCAGCCAGCTTTTGCCCAGACACCGTGGGTTTCATGGAGTGTCTGAGGTGAGCAACAGGCGTCCCTCAGGATGGTCCACTGAGCCATGGCTGCTCCGTCTGAGTCTCCGAGGAGTGCAAAGGCCAGGGCAAGGGCCATCTGGGGGACAGATACTCTCAGAGCAGATTTCATTGCATTCCCACCCTGGCCATGATTTTAACCTTCACCTGGAGGGCTCATACAGCAGGAGTCAGTTAATTCCCGGTGCTCAGCCTGAGGGACAGGGTCACTGAGAGGGCTGTGGGGGACACCATTGCACCCACATGCCACAGCTGCCAAGCACCCTGCTGGGCTCCCCCTGACAAGGGGGGCACACACACACTGCCATCTCCTCTGTGAGAGGGTTTTACAAGCATGGCAGACAAAATGAACGAGCGGGAGAGCTGTAAGCAAGCTAATCCAAGTGTCTCCCTGGGGCATTGTCAAGTCAGCTTCAACTCCAGTCAACACCTCTCACATCAACCAGAGCCCAGCTGCCCCGAGGGACCCATGTGCTAATGGCTTTCAGGTGCTCCAGCAAGGCATGGAGGAAGAGCACGGGGAAGGCTCTCCCTCCTTCCCACCCTGGTGCCTCATGAAGTCCCCTCAGCTGGCTCCTGGCTCTGCTCACCAACATACATTTCACTGCATGATGCTGATTCCTAGGCTACCCAGCATGCATTTCTAAAGAGTGGTTCTTACCACAGTGGAAAAATATTCTTTCACCCCAAAATTAAAGTTAGATCAGGGCCAAAAGCAAACAAAAGAGCATGCTTGTCAAAATCAACTGAGCTTTTAAATAAAATTCCAGAGATCATTTCCTGCCCAGGTCTCTTCTCCCCTGCTCTCCTCCCCTTCCCCACTCGAGCCAAAGTCTCCCTCTGAGCCAGCATCCCACCTGTTTCTAAACCAAAAGCTCCTGTGCCACATTTCCCAGCAGAAGTGATGAGGAATTCAATGGAAAAAGTAAAAGGTCAGGATGGAGCCATGCCAAGGTTGCTACAGCTGGGAATGGACTTCCAGAAAGTGTCCATCCTTCCCGGTGACAATCCTCAGATGTCCTAGAGATGACACACTGAAAGAAGCTTGCCAAGGAGGAGGAGTCCTCACTGAGGCTCAGGAGCCCAAGCATCATGGAAGAGGCAATGGCAACCCCAAATGGCAACTGGGAAAAGCAAGAACCTGGTTTGCAAGTGCAAAGGAGCAGGAAATTAGGTAGGCAAGCATCCAATCTGTGACAAACTGGGCCACCGACACATCAAGCAGGCAATGAAACAAAGAGCCAGTGATGAACCCAGCAAGCCACCATACAGCCAGCAGCAGATGTGTTCAATTAGCCCAAGAGCCAATATCCAACCAAACACCAACCTAGCCAGCAAAAAAATAGACAATAGACTACTTGTTCCATCAAACAGCTGAGTTAATAGCAAAAACGTGCAGGGAGTGAGCAAGCAGCCAAAAACCCACGCCAGCCACTCAATAAGTCAATTAACCAAAGACCCACATAATCAACCACTTAAGTAGAGCCGAGCAAATAACTCACAATGAGTTATTTATCCATTGAATTTAGCCTCTAGTTTTGCTTGGGCCATCTCTGTGAGCACATGTCAAGTCCCTTCAATTGATTTTCAATTAATCTCATTTTGGCTTGTTTACTCTGTGCATGGCTGGCCAAAAGTTAACATTTGAACTGCACTCATTAGCTCTGATTGCCCAGGAAGATTACACGTTGCTCTCTAGTCTCAGATTAGATAAGCATAGTTTTGCCAGTGAATCTCAGTCCCCAAAACACTCAAACAAGACTGCCGTCAAGCAGCCAGGACACGGCGATCACATTATTCAAAGAAAGAGCTCAACAAGCTGTTATTGAGCACTTATCCAGCCATCCAAGAAGTTCAACTAAATAGTCCCACAGGAAGAGGGCTAGTGACGCTGCTCAAACAACATTGGGGAATTGGAGGGTTTGGGTTTAGTGCCGTACGGTTGGGTTCCATTTCTGGGGACCTTCTCCATCACTGCAGGACAGTTGCTGAGGACATAGCTCCATGAGCGGGCAAGGATGGCCCAGCTCCGCAACTACAGCCCCTTGGCCAGGGAGTCCTCAGACCCTGCCTGGGGTATGCAATACCTTCTGCAGAGCCTCCCAGCAGACATCAGCTCCTGCTTTATTATTGCCAGTTTGAGAAGTGCCTCTATGGTGGCAAGCTCAGGGACACAGCCAAGCCAGCTCTTTCTGGCCAGAGCTGGGACATGCAAGGCTCTGATCGCATCTGGATGCTCCAGGTACCATCAGAGCATTAAAATCACAGCAACATCACAGTGATAAAACCCAACCACCTGACTGAGAACTTCTTAGAGGAGACACTGCATTCCCCATCCCATAAGCCTTTGAGGAAAGGGCTGCATGGTGACATGGAGTCCAGGGCTGCTGTGGTTCTCCTTCTGGTGCAGAAATGCCTCCCTCCCCTGCCCCACACCAGGCTCTTTCACTTGCTGCCAAGAGACCGCAGGTCTTCTCATGCAGATGGTAAACCACAAGCCCAGGCAAAGCTCTTGCTCCTGTGGAGCCACGCCATAGCAGGATTTGGCCCATGCCATGGGTCACGCTGCACTTTGTGGAGCCAGATACTACCAAGCCGTGGCCATTTCTACATCAACACTATGAACAATGGGCCATTCCTGGCCTTCTTCAGCCCAAATGGGCCATGAAAAGAAACCAGCCAGGCAGCCTGAGCTATCTCCAAGCATGGCCCCAAACAGCTAAGGGAGCTTTATATCCTTCTCCCCGGGGCTGCCGCGAGTGCTTTGCATTCAGCACTGGCTGGGGAGGAGGCATGTGCTGCCGGCTCAGCGCTGCCAAACCACATTGTCAACTGCTTCGCTGCTGCCTGTGAATCTTAATCCCGCAGGCAATATATAACCAGCAGGAACTACACCAGCTTTGAAGTGCTAAGTGGAGTATCAGAGGCGTACGGCTATCTCCTGCCTCTCCAAGAGGCAGTCGCAGGGACTGTCAGAGATTAGGACTAATAGGACTTAGCTTGCTTTGGCAGCCAGTTGAATCAGATGAGCCTTACATGCCCTTATGTCCTCATGAATCACATCTGATTTTTTGCCCAGCTCAGAGCATGGAGCAGCAGTGCAGCTCAGACCTTGTTGCTTTGGTACTCAGAGGACCACACAAAAAAAATCACTGCCCTCGTTACCCTTGCTAATCTAGCCTGTGTTTTTAATCTAGGCAGCATGTCCTACAGCTCCCACTGCAGATTTGGGTTTGAGCTTGACTTTCAAAGAGAACTGACCTCTCAAAAGCCAAGCTTGGCTGCAAGCATCAAGCTTCAGCTTCAAGACCAAACAAAACCCACTGATTTCACATTATTTCCATGCAAAGCTATAAATCAGCTCACGCTTGGCTTGACTCTAGGCCAAGGCTTGACTGAAAGGTTCATGAACCTTAAGGAATCTTTTGACAAGCTCGGTCCGAGATTCAAATTTGTAATGAAACCCCAAAACAGTGAAGCTCTGCTAGTTCCACGTAATTTCAGGTTTTGTTGTGAACAATTCATGCAACTCTGGGGACATAGTTACACCAGCATAAACCCAGTTACTCCTTAAAAATCAATAGAGCTGGCCTGGATTTCTGCCGGTGTCAGAGCAATCAACCCAGCCCAGAAAAAGAGTTATTTTTATTCCTTGCCTTCTGTTTTGCTAGAATCCACCCAATAAAAGTTCCCAGCCTGAGTCCAGACTGTAGAAATGCAAATGCCAGTAGAGCATAAACCCCAGTGTGCGTCTGGAGGAATTCATGTAAATCAACGGGGTCACTCCAGCTGCGCGAGGCTGCTGCTTGTCTCACGTGTGACTTGATCAAGCCCAATGAAAACCAACATGAACCCAAGGACCCCCCTCCCCATCCCAGTCTGCCAGAAGAGACATTTACTGGGCTGTTTC
The DNA here is from genome assembly GCF_028500815.1 of Rissa tridactyla. Classification (NCBI taxonomy): domain Eukaryota; kingdom Metazoa; phylum Chordata; class Aves; order Charadriiformes; family Laridae; genus Rissa; species Rissa tridactyla. The sequence continues at coordinate 11,620,123 of NC_071477.1, forward strand.
TCTAAACGGTGATGCTTTCTTTAGGGCAGAGAAGTCACCGTGCCCCATCAGACTGACCTTAGGACAGAGGTTCCCACAGCCCCAGAAGGTTGGCTCCTGCTCCCCCGGGGGGTGCTGGGCTCTCAGCAGGTCCATCAGGTTTATTCCCACTGATTTTTCACAGAGCTCTAATAAGGCAGACTGAGATTGTGCTCTGGAAGGAAAATGCTGTGGGGCTCAGGGGATGCTGTCCTCCACCCTCCCTCTAATTTTACAGCATATCTGCAGTGGTGGGTCAACACCAAATTGCTCCAAATGGGAGAATTGATGCGAGGTGCTGGGCCAAAGCTCGTTTAGCACCTTTCTGTCCCAGCACAGGGACCCATTTCTGCAGGTCCAGCTGGATGGCTGCCGCGGTAAGGGACTTCTGCTCCCTGGCCTCCTGCTTGCACCATAGGGAAATCCTGGGCTCTAAAGCCTGGTGCAGAAGCAGAGCAGAGCTTGGCAGCCAGGTGGGGAGCTCCATTGCCCCGCAGTAACACCAGCCCTTCCAACAGAGCCGCTCCGATGCGTGCCACAGCAGTCAGCCTGGCACCAGCTCCTGCTCCTTCCCATGCCAGGTGCTCCCTGCAGTAAGACAGCAGGAATTCCCTGCCTTTACTTATTTTAAAAAGTTTCTTATTGCAAAGGCTTAAGACCTGGCAGGAAGCTGGAGCTGTTTATTTACCCAAGGGGGCTCACAGCAGCCCCAGAAGTGCAAGCCCCCAAAGGCTGGCAAGGCAGCTCTCCTTTCACTGCTTGTTTTAGTACCCACAAAGTCAATGGCTTTCCTAGACTGATCTCAGCCTGCCAGATCCTCCTGCCCTTGTTTTAATCCCACAGCCGCTCCCCAGGGCTAAGGTGCTTTGATGCACATTCCCTTCCATGCCTTGGGAAGGGAGGCCCTCTAAGGCAGCCAGGCCATTGCTTTGGCAGTCGTTATCATCCTACTACTGCTGGGAGCTGGCTTGGCCCTCTGCCTTCCCTGCTAGGCTCTTCAGAGGCATTAAGAGGAAATTCCTCACTCCCTGGCAACATCCTGCTGATCCTTCAGTGCAGACTTAAGTGTTTGTCCACATAAGAAAATCCATCATTGATATGCTGCCCCTTGATCTGAATAAGTAATGGTGCCCATCTCAGTGGGGTTTGAGGTGTGATCAGCAGGACTTTGGGAGCTGGTTGTGCCAGGCTGGCTCCTTCCCACATGTCCTGGACAGGCTTGGAGCAGGGCTTTGGGAGGGCTCCTCCCCACAGTGACCCTCTGTGCTGAGTTTGGGGCTCATTCCCACAAACACTGGGTTGTCCCATGGCATTGTTTCCTAAAATATAGCCTTTATGTTCCTGGGGGTGCTACTGGGGTGAAAGGGTCAATGTTGCTAAGGGTCTGATGTTCCCAGCTATCTTGACCATGTGCTGAAGTCACCACACGGTGAGTCAGGCACCTCCTGAGAGCACAAGACTGAGTCTTCTGTGGCCTTGCAGCACCTGCCCAGTAAATGCCTTAATAACTTACTTTTCATGTCAGTGGTATCACCCTAACACACAATCCCAAGCAGTGTGGTACCTGCCTGCTGTGCATTTTGGAGCTTCCCTTTGGAAAGCAGAAGGCCCACTGCACTGATAAAGATAGGATTCCAAAACTTGGATGCCAACTTGAGCTTTAAAGGAGCTTTGTCCTACATCTGAACCCATCTCTAAGTAAACAGAAACCATAATGCTGAGGGGCAGCATGTTATTTAATCATTCATACTGCTACTCATTCGTACTTGCATTGTAGCTTTCAACAAAAAAACACAACAGCAAAGGAAATATTAGCTCTTGTCCTACCGGGAGCGAAGTCCAGGAGCAAGATGAGTGATCAGAGAAGCCCCACCTTTGTCAGACAGTAGCAAGAGCGGTATTGGGGTGGAGGACGAGCCAGTAGCTGAGGGTGATGGCAGCACAGGGAGTGCCCGCACCAATGGGGTGTAGTCCTGCAGGCACCAGACACAGCAGGTAGATTTGGGTGCTGGCCACAGGGCACATCGAGAGCCCCAGGGGGCGATAAGCCAAAGTCCTCCCAGGGAGCCCAGTCAGAAGCAAAAGCAGCCAGCAAGAGGACTGAAGACAACCTTCATCACACGGTCAAGGTCCATGCAGAAGCCAAAGCAAGAAGCATACCCCCAGCCCAGGCAGGGAAGGAGTGCCCTGGGGCTGAGCTTAAATAGAGCCCAGGGTCCATGGGCAGGGGTGCGGGTGAGGTCCCAGGTGAGGCTGGTCAGGGCAACTGATGTGCATTGAGGTGCACCTGAAGGTGCTTCAGGGCACCTGGCAGATGTGGGTGCAATACTGCCCTACCGAGGGCTGGCCCAGGTATTTAGAGGTGCCAGGCACTTGAAGGTCACTCTCACCTTCCCTGTCAGTAGCCCAGAAAAAAATCAGTTTCCAGCGTTTGCCCACCTTCTTCTCAGGGCTGTGAACTGGTGTCGGGGAGGTGGTCTGACGGCTCTGCTGTCGGCAGGGAGCAGGGCCAGGCTCCCTCCCCGGCAGTGATGCCGAGCATCTGCCGCAGCAGGCCAGGGTTCCCCCGGCAGCGATTCTGGCAGGGATCTGGACCAACCATCCCCGAATTCAAGGGAGGGACTGCAGGTTGAATGCCTTGTGGCAAACACCAGGATTTGGCCCCTGAGCTCTAGGCACGAAGGGAAAGAGCCCGTTGGGGAATACAGAGTTATTCAAATTGGATGCGAGCTACATTTTATCTTATTGGAGTGGGTTTCGGGGGTGATGTAATCACTCAGTGTGCTTGTACGTTTGGGATTGGGACGAGATGCTGTTTATCATGAGCTGACAAGTCAAGGAAGGATGCGAGAAAATGATCTGGGACTTCCCATGCAGGACTTGCTGGAGCTGCGAACCAGGGGAGACGTGACTGGAAGCCGTAAGGATTAATGGCCCCTCTGCTGCTGTACAAGGCGCGAATGAATGAAATTCTGTTCCCTTTACAAAGGAATGCCATTAATTCAAGGGGAGATAGTCCAGATTTTTCTCCAGTGCGATGAAAGCAGAATTTGGCCCTTGATCTAGCACAGAAAATGCCTGTCTAGCAAGTTTTGAGGTGCTTCTTTCCATTTCTCTTTTAATTCGATTGCATTTTCTTCTGTAGAAACATTTTTTTCCGGTAAATGTAGAGAGAAAGGAAAAGGAGATCGGCAGGCGGGAGAGTAGAGAGCCTGGTGGTCAGGAGGGAAGGAAAAACGATGGAGATGTGCCCAGGACATGGGGGGCTGCTCCCCCCCGTCAGTGGGGGATGATGCTGGGGTGCAAGGGGGGAAAAGCCCGGGTGGGGGGAGGTCTCTGGCACCTTTGTCGCCTCTTTGGCTGGAATTCATAAGTAAACACGGAGTTGAGTGAAACTGCTCGTGCTCGTCAGCAGCCCCTCTTCGCCGCTCCGTGGAATTTGGGGTGGGAAGGGGCCAGGTGGGGTCCGTGTTTGCTCACATTCCTCTTCGTGCACCAGTTTTGGGATCCTGGAGGAAAACAGGGGATGACGGCGGGGCGGTGTGTGGCAGGGAGGGGTGACTGGCTCCCTTGGCTTGTGGTGGCTTCATGCCATGTGCTGGTGCGGGAGAGGGGGGCGATGCTGCTCGGGTGATGGGGAATAGAGCACAGGGGCAGGGTTCCATAGTGCAGAGGACCAGGCAGGTGAGCTGGGAGCACTGGGACTGGCACTGGAAGCTGGGCAGGGGTGGGACCCCCAGCAGATGAGGCTGTGCCACCTCCTGGCAAGGCACCAGGTCCCTGGGGAGCACGAGAAAACAGTGCCCTGGCTGAAATCCTGCAGGCACACTAATGAAACAGGTCCTCCACCCCACCTGTGCCCGGTTCCAAGCAGATGAGCACCCTGGAGGGACAGCCCAGCTGTGCCCAGCCCCTCTCCTCTGGCTGGGGTCCCACCACGTTCCCAGCTCTGGGGTCCTCTGGGACCCCACCAGAATACGCTTCATGAGCAGTTTCTGCTCGAGCTCTCTAACCTGTGGCTTCGCTCTCCATCACAGCAGGGAGCATCACCTAATTCCCTAAATGAGGCCAGCGGTGCCTTTTCTTACGGAGCAGCTGAGACAGAGCAGCTTTGCTGCGTGTCACCCAGAACAGTGGCAGGCTGAGCTCGCTGCTGAGCTGCACCGCCTGCCATGTCGCATCACGTTTGCCATCCACGGCCTGCTTGGAGCTTCTCCCCGCTGGCAGGATGCAGAGGTACAGCAATCTACAAGCAGAAGCAGCAGATGTTTGTTGAAAAAAAAAAAAAAAAAAAAAAAAAAAGAGGCAATAGTCCAAAATTTTGCTGATATAAACACAATACCAGCACTGAATACAACTGAAGGAAGACAAAAACATCCCAAAGACATAAAACATCAGGCCCCTTGGAGAACTGCCAGGCTACACGCACCGAACTCGGTCAGCCTCGGAGAAATGAGTGCTTAACCCCTTTTCGATCTCTTTGACAGTCCGTCCCTCGAAGATTTATAGCGGACTCTGTTTGAATGAGGGATCTTCCCCAGCACATCCTGCTCCTTTAACTACGGGTGAGAAAACTAACAGCTGCCCCGCAGACACCCGTCTGACCATCCCGTTCCCCTCCCGCTGGGACGTACAGCCCCTTCCTCGCCGTCACTCCCCACCGCCCCCGCAGCCCCGCCGACACCTCAGGGCCCTGCTGCGGCGCTGGGGATGCCCGTCTGCCAAACACCCGGTGCTCGGATACCCGCTGGTCCCCGCCAGCTGTGCCGGCAGCTGGCGCATCCCTGGGATGCTCTTTTAGGAGACAGGCACGTCCCTGGGATGCTCTTTCAGGAGAAGGATGCATCCCTGGCATGCTCTTTTAGGAGAGGGGCGCCCTGCCACTGTGCTCCCCTGCCTGCACCGATGCCGAGCTGCCGGATGCAGGAGTCGGCGTGAGCCAGCGAGGGCAGGGCAGGCACCGTGAACAGAAATTCCTCTCTGCTGGCGCCACTCGTTCCCAAGCCCTAATTACGGTGGTGCTGCAGGGACCAGCCCGGCGCGGCTGGATCCTGGGGTCAGGCCAGGCTCCGAGGGCCAGCCGCGCTCCAAAGACAGCGCTGATGTATTTTGACAGGTCTTAGGGACACCTGCTACTTTCGGAGATTTTTCTCTTTTGCTAGTGAGCTTTCGAACGAGCGTGTGCGTGTTGACAGGGGCAGATATCACTGGAGGGTGTTGAGGAGGGAGCAGGAGGGAAATCTCCGTAGAACATGTCAGAAAGGATTTTTCTTGGCTGCTCAGTCTACGGTGAGCGATGGGCACCAAGGAACCGGCATCCCTTGGACCTAGCTTGTGTGTGCTGACTTCACTTATGAGGCCTTACCATATGCTTTTTAGTGGCACTTTAAAGCCAATTATTAGCTTTAATTTATGGAGACCACACACGTGCCCAACCCTTGTATTTATGCTGGATGGTTTCCATCTTGGAAGCTTTCTTGGCTTTCTGTCCATCCCCAGGATGTTTCCAGGACTCCACCTTCCCCTGCCCAGCCCCATGGCCACGGGGGAGCCGAGATGATTCATGGCCAAGGCATCAAGAGGGAAACAGAGCTACCAACCTTTCCCGTCCATCGGAAATGTCTCAAGCTGAGCAAAACCCGTGCTCTAGGCACGGGAGAGGGACCACCTTAACTCATGAAATAAAGAGTGTGTTCTGCTCTGTGGGTGCAATACAGAGAAGGTCAAACTTCTTTCATGCCAGTGCCAGGCCTTGTGGACTGCAGCTGAGATGCTGCACCCTGATAGATCTAGAGGTCTTGATGGATTTGCTCTAAACAGACACTGGAAAGAAAAACTATATGCATATATTCATTTCACCAGCTGCATTAGAGTGATAGAATCATAGAATAGTTTGGGTTGGAAGGGACCTTTAAAGGCCATCTAGTCCAACCCCCCTGCCATGAGCAGGGACACCTTCAACAAGACCAAGTTGCTCAGAGCCCCGTCCAACCTGGCTTTGAATGTTTCTGGGGATGAAGCATCTACCACATCTCTGGGCAACCTGGGCCAGTGTCTCACCACACTCAGTGTAAAAAATTTCTTCCTTGAGAATCACCCCCTGTCCTCTCCCCATCTTCTGTCCTGGTTTCCCTAGTCTGCCCACCTAAGGGACTGCCAGCCCAGTAACCGTTGAGTCCAGGTTTGACTGTCCCAGCCATAGCAGTTCTGCTGGGCACATCGTTGGGGTGACACTGTGAAGACTCAGAGGCAGGTCTGAGCTTCACCTGCCTGTGCAGGGGCTGGACATGGGAGATCAGCTGACTCCTTGGTGGGAGTCACTGTGAGCCCAGCGAGGGATGAAAGGTGTTTTTCATCTTGGGAGCCACCATCCCATCCCACATGGTGTTACAGTGCAGAGCTCCACCTGTAAAGTGCCTGGTGGAGAGATGTAGAGCCAGGCCAGATCTCCCTGTGAATTTCCCCGACTTGTTGTATGTATCTATATATGTATCTCTCTATATCTCTCTATATCTATCTGCGGGTTTGCAGCCAGTGGGAAATGAAGGCTGCTCTCAGCCTTTTCCCCTTTCTGCGCACTACCAACACTCCCCCTTGCTGGCATTCACTGGACCCGTTCTTAGCTTGTGTCAGAGGAGAAGCCAGGAATTCAATAGGCAGTGAAGGTGTTTGATGTCTTCTCAAACTGCTCCTGCACACCTCCAGGATTTTTTCTCTGTGTTGGAGTGGTGGGATCGTGTGAGGAGGGCTGGAACGAGCATCACTGCACATCTCCCCTGGCGTCGGAGCCTCTCCATCTGACGGCTTTCATGTGCAAAAGGCAAAACAGAAAGACACCTGACCTCTGAACTTCGGATGGGCCCTTTCACCACCTCAAAGCAGTTGACATTATCTCTGTTTTACCTCCTCCCTCTCTTTGCTCCAAAGCCTGGACATTTAGGCCAAGTCCGGTTCTCATCACATTCGCTCTTTCAAAGAGTTGGGAGGTCCCAAGACCAATCAGTCCTGGAGTCAGGGCTCTGACATCTCGTTCAGCCTTGTCTATGAGTCACTTGGGGAGCTTGGGAAAGTCACGTAACTATTCCTAGCCAGTGCAGCTGACTGCTGGGGCGGCGTGAGTCCCACCCCGGCGGGCCCCAGTTGGCCACCCTTCTCCGAGGCTTCACCTCCAACCACATGTCAAACGCCTTGAGATCTTCCGATGGAAAGGATCTTTCCGATGCAAATGCGCCATGGTCTGATGTCCCATGATGGGAATATAGGTGTCCTATGCCAGCGGTCCTCTGCCATCCCATCTCCAGCAGAGGAATGTGCAGGGATGCTCTGCGTAATCTTGCATCAGCTATCAGGACTTCAACTGGCACTTTCATGTAATGCCATTTTGTGGAATTGAGCTGCTGCTCCCCTCTGCCCCGTGGCCTGCTCCGTCCCACTATTTTAAAGAGATTTCAACTATTTTATCGCATTTGCTTCTCAAGACCAAAGCCTGCTCACAGCCTCCCTGGCATGGAGCTGGAGAAACACTGCCAGTCCCAGCTTTATGCCAAGGTTAACTGAGCAGAGTCTGGCCCCGTGTGTGTTAATTGTTCACAGACTCATTATTGCCCTTTCCTGGTCTTTGTTGTTTCCTCAGAGGGGCTGGGAGCCACAGACCTCGTGTGCGCGGGGTCCCAAGCAGAAGAGCACTGCAGGAATGGGAGGTGGCAGCTCCCGGCCAGGGGTTGTTGGGGGGGATTTTGTTCCACCGCCTCTGCTGGGGTTTTGTTTTTCCATCTCCATCCAATGAAATAAACACTTTCACATGTTGCGAAGTCCTGCGGACGCAGCTTGGGAGCTTTGCTTTTGCTTTCCACGTCCTTGTGGAGTGGCTGACCCTGTCCTGCTCAGTGTGCCACCTCCAACCCCCTGAGCTGAGCAGGACCTCGGTGTTCTCCTCCTGGTGTCACTTTTCCCCAAGGACACAATTTCCCCAGAGGGACAAAACCTGGTGGCTGTAGGACGTGGTGCAGGACCATCCCCACCATGTGTGGCTGGCAGCAGAGGTGATCCTGATGGCCGGCTGGAGCAATCTGGGGGGATGAGGAGCCCCAGCGTGGCAGGAAGAGATGCAGAGACACCCCCGGGACTCCCCGCTCCTCTCACTCTGTGACCCCGACCATCCACCTCAGCTCCTCAGCCAAGCTCGAGGCTTCATGCCCCTGGGATTCATCCAGACCTTTCCTTGAGACTCCCCTTTCCTGCGAGCCCGGGGGCTGTATGGGGAAGGAGGAGAGGGGGGCAAGGGGGAGGGAGCATATTCAGGCCCGGTTGTTTCTGCGCACAGACGTGGCAGTCCCTGTGCGCGCTGCAGCTCCAGCACTGGCAAGCACAGCCCAGTCTGCTTTTATGTTTCCTGCCTCGGCTCCTCGGCAGCCCTGGGATAGCCCAGCACCGAGGCACCGCGCTGGCCGGGACCCCCGGTGAGCTGGCCACATTTTGGGGGGGATCCGACCCCCGGGGGAACCACGAGCCCCTCTGAGCATCAGGGGATGTGGGCAGTGCAGAGGAAGGGCAAGCCAGCCCCAGGAAGAGGAAATTCCTGGTGTCCCCTCTCCGGGGTCAAGAGATGCCCTCCAGCCAGGATGGTGCCATCGCCTGCATTGACCCATTCCATGCGGAGAGCCCAGGAGGGGGCTGGGGCTTGCACTGCCCTCCCTGGCCCCTCCGCCACAGTGATTTACATCAGCACAGCCCAGAGATCCATCCCTGATCCCATGGGGAAGGTCCTGCCCCTCCTGCCTTCCCCATTTGTGCCTGGGGGAGGCGGGGGTCCCTGCAGACCCCAGCAGAGATGCAGGAGCTTTGACCAAGGCTGCATGGGGCATCATGCTCACGGGAGCATCCCATTGCCTCCCAATGTGATTAACCATCCTCTGGGGCAGGGTTTGGCTCTCCTGGGACATCTAAATTAGTGTCACCATCTGCAGTGGGTCACAAATCAGGCAGCCCCCTCTGCCCTCCACAGCTGTCACCACCGAGGTCAAGGTCTAACCCGCACCAGAGCAGAGAGGGTCAAATTCTCCTAAAAGTCGGGTCTGTCGTGACCCAGCTTTTTGTGGGTCCTTTGCTGCATCCCAGGCAGAACAGCTGCACTTGTGTTTTGGGGCGATTCCTGCAGAATTGGGGTCTTCCCAGAAATGGGACCTGCGTGTCATATAGGACACCTGGAGCAGGGAGAAGGCAGCCCCCCAGCAAGGAAAAGGCTGGGCCGGGAAACTGCGGAGGAGGTGGCAAGGGGAGTAAGTAGTCCAATGTCGCCAATCCGAGGCAGGCTGGTCCTTTTTTGGGTGCTCAGCCTTGGAGCCCAGTTTCTTGGAAAACCAGTTTTCACAGTGTTCCCACGAGGCAGTGGGGAACCAGGCGGTGGCCCAGGTGGAAGCCTGCCGGCTCCCCTCCTTCCCCCCGCATCCCCGAACCTGGCAAGTGCCACCGGCAAGATACAAAGAACAGACATTTCGTGGCAGAGAGACACTCACGTCCCCACCGTGTTTGTAGCCTGACTGCTTTTCGCTCCCCCAAACAGGCGAGTCCGAAGCTTCCTCTCTGCATCTGCTGCGTTTCGGCTCCCCTTCTCTGATGCCATAAATAAAAGGCAGGACGTAAATAAATAATATTCATGAGAAAAAAAAAAAGAAAATCCCCGCACAAACACGTAACGAATCAAAATGACCCTGTCTGTGAATGAAGGGAAAGAAAAGGCGGTTCCCTCCCTGGAAGTCTCGAGAGCTTCCAAAAATAGGCTGCGGCCCCAGCCAAGGCGAGCGCAGCCAGCGTTTGCTCGGCCAGCGCCGGCACGGGGACGGAGCAGCGGTTTCCCACCGCTCCTGCCCTGCTCCAGTGCCCACGGACGGATGGACCATGTCCCCCTCGCAGGGCCATGGCAGCCAAGCCCCCCAGGGTACAGCAGCATGAAATCCCTCCGAAACTCAAGGTGAAATTTTATTTTGCAACCCATGGGCCACAAAAACACCTCGCCCTGACACACGTGCCAAAGGTGCCGCAGCTGGGATGGCAAAAAGGGCCCCACAGGGGTGCACGCCCCAAATTTCGGCACCCGTCTGCCTTCAAACCCTTGTGTTGGCTGTTACACAGACCTAGAGGTTTTTCCCCATTTTCCCAGGAGCTTCCATGCTGTGCTTGGTAGATGTGATCGGAAGCTTTCCACCTCCAGAAACCCCCAAGAGTGGTGGCTGCTGGGGGCGGAGGGTGCTGGGATGGCGGGGGATGGCAGAGGGACCGTTCCGTCCCCGCTCCGTGGGGGATGCTGGCAGCAGCCCCTGTCCCCACTGTGCATCTCCTCAGGCTTTGGGCTTCTCCCAAGCCTTGCTGCAGGAATTCTCCTCACGCCGGCCACTGCCTCCCACATCTGGGAACCATGAGTGGAGCAATGGGATGGAAATTTGGGCTTGGCCAAGCTGGCTCACCTGTCTCAGCCCTGCACCCAAGCGGGGGGCTGCACAACTCCCCCCCAGCAGACCTCGGCACCCTTCCCCTTGTTGGAGGCACCCCAGGTCTCCCATACCTGGGCAGGATCTGCCATCCTGCTGGGCGCGGGCAGGAGATGGAGAGAAGGAGCTGGAACTCCTGCGGAGCCGGTGGCTGGATGCGCACAGGCGGCACGGCCTCCCTACTCCTCCGGCCGGAGCCACATTCCTCCCTTAACCCGGCGTGCTGCAGTTCAGCACGAGCGCACACGTCCTCCAAGAGCCCCAGCCGGTGGCCAAGAGACTCCAGATGTTGGAGGAGCTGCGCACAGCTGCCAGCCAGCAGCGGCAGAGGGGGAAATAAAGAAATAAAGAATTGACACCCTTTCCTTTCCTGCCCTTTCCTTTCCCTTTTCCCTTCCCTTTCTCCTTTCCCCATCTCTTTCCCCTTTTCCCTTCCCTCTCTCCTTTTCCCTTCCCTTTCTCCTTTTCCCTTCCCAACCCGGGACAGAAAGGAAAGCAGCCTCCAGGTCCAGGCTCCCCTTGCCGGCACCATCCCTCTCTCCAAGCTCTCCGTTCAGCAGTGGTCCTGCCTGACCCCAGCCCAGGCTCAGGACATTCCTGTATCCCCTCCATCCTCCTCGGTCCATCCTCCTGTTTCCCAAGGCTGGGCCATGCCTGTGAGGTCACACCGGGCAGAGCCGCCAAAACCAGCAGAGACCACAGCATTGCTGGAAAGAGAAAAATCTCCCTGGATAATCAAACAGGAGCCCAGTGAGCTCAGCTGTGCAGGGCCTGCCTGAGAAATGAGAGCATGGAGCAGGAATGTCAGGTATTTCCTTCTGCTCCCCAGTGCTAGAGCAGCCCCAGGTAACAGAGGAGGGCAGAGGAAGGGACCAGCGCTGCTTCCCCGCATCCCTTTGCTGCTGGGGAGCTCTGGGGCAACTGCCAAATCACAAGCAAAGCCACAGGGCTGGAATTGAGATACGGATCTGATGCTGTCGGCTCAAACGGGAAAGGAAATGGAGAAAAAGCCTGCAAGGATTGAGGAGATTTTATTCAAAGATTAGATCGATAAAGACCTCTCCACAGTGTGGGAGCTGGGGAGGAAGCTGCCTCAGAGGGGACCAAACTCTGTATTTGAAATGAAAGCACTTCCTGGGCCATCATCCCAGTGTGCCTGGGGGATTGGGATGGGGAGGGCTTCACACAGTCACCAAAACCAGGGAGGCCCACGGACCTTCCCGTACCACCTCTTGGACTTGGCTGAACACCCCACGTGGGCTGTGCGGCAGGGCTGGAGGGGCATCACCCCTCGAAAGTGAAGTGGGGGGTGCAGGAAATGGAGAGACGACCATCGCCCCAAAGTTGAATTCAGGTCACGGTCCCCACTGCCCCTTGGTTTTGTTTCTTCCTTTGCATGCCTTGCGGTTGAAACTCTAAACCGGCTCATCTGGCCGGCCGGCCGACAGGGAGCGGGGCTGCAGAGCTGGATCTTGGCGCAAGCCTCGCATCGCCTAACCCCCAGCCGCTCGCGCGCGATGGAAAAGCACAGTAAAGCTCCTGCTTCCTAGTTTGCATAAGCATCGCTGCCATTTCCAGAGAGGATGGGGAGGATGACAGGCAGCCGGCGGCAGCTTTGAAGGCCGGGGCGGGATGGAGAGGGTCTGTCACGGAGTGGCCGGAGGGATAACGGTGGCTGCGGCGAGGGGCCGTGCACGCAACGGGGCAGCGGGTGTTCATCCCGCCGAGGGCCAGGACCGGTGTGTTTCGCACATGCAGGCACCGCCGGCGTGGAGCTCAGCGGAGGCAGTTTGAGCACGGGCAAAGACACGAGCATCCTTGTGCCTGTGCAGGGTTCCCTGCTGCGGAACGTGGCCAGCCTGCAAATGCCCCCCGGTCCTTCCCCCAGTTCTCCCGACCCGGCGTTTCCAAGCGTTAGGTGTGCAAGCACAGCACGTCCCTGCAGCTGCACAGCAGGTGAGCCGTTTGCTCACTTGTCTCTCTGCTCTGCCTGCAGACACTGCCCGGTTACACGTGGTCATCCGTAAAGCAACCAAGTAGCAAAAGAAACGAGCAGCTCTGTCCTTCACTTCACTAACCTCAGAGGCTGAAGCATCATCACCCCTATGCCTATATCCAGGGATGGGGGCAGGTCCCAGCTTCACCAGCTTCCAGAAGATGACTATGAAATGGAAAGAGAACAGAGCAAAACAAGAAGATGACCCCGAACTTAAAATCTATTATTTTGCTATTCACAGAATCATAGAACTGCCAAGGTTGGAAGGGACCTTTCAGATCATCCAGTCCAACCATCAACTTAACACTGACTAAAACCATCACTAAACCATATCTCTAAGCACTACATCTACCCGTCTTTTAAATACCTCAACCACTTCCCTGGGCAGCCTGTTCCAATGCTTGACAGCTCTTTTGGTTTTCCTAATATCCAATCTAAACCTCCCCTTGTACAACTTGAGGCCCTTTCCTCTTGTCCTATCGCCTGTTACCTGGGAGAAGAGACCGACCCCCCCTGGCTACACCCCCCTTTCAGGGAGTTGTGGAGAGCGAGAAGGTCCCCCCTCAGCCTCCTTTGCTCCAGGCTGAACAGCCCCAGCTCTCTCAGCTGCTCCTCACAAGATTTGTTCTCTCTTTTACCTTCTTCTTCCTCCTTACGTTTGTTTCTGAGCATCAGTGGGAGGACTGGCCATGCCAGCTATCCCACATGTGAGGTTTGGCTTAAATTAAAAGGAATCCAGCTGCTTTCCATGAAGAATATTAAGTTTTTCTTAAAAAATTGCAGCTGAAGCTTTTGGGTCTGGGATGACCCCCAAATCCCTCCTGGTGGCTCTGCAGGACAGGGCACCCTCACCTCTTCCTGGGAAGGTCTCCTTGGATGAGTCCTGCCCTGCCGTCTCCCCCTGGGTTGCTTGGAAAGGGGGGGGCCACAGAAGTGGCCTCGTTGGGGTCATTGAGGTGCTGTGACATCTGCGGGTGCTCTGCATGTTGTAAAGCCCCACAGCGACAGCGCTGGAGCTATTTGCCTTTACTGCTCTGCCCAGGACGCAGCTCCCGGCTTTCGCTCTCCCTAACCTCATGCTTTACAACTCAACAATTTCTATTTTTTACTGTTTCCCAGATTTACTCCTCCCTCTGTGTCGATCTCGCCCGTTGCAGGATGCGTCAGTGTCCTCTGTGCTTTTATCAAGCTCCTCATCACCAGGCAGGTGCTGGTGGGGCTGGTCCAACCTCAGACCCGGGGTCCCCCTTCCCGGCCCCTCCTGCTCAGCTGATATCCAATATTGCCGTCTCCACTCCGGGCTCCTCACAGGCTGATTTCCGACACTTGTCTGTTCTAATTTGGGTCTTCAATGGGACAAATCTGTCTCCTTGCCCGGTGTGGATCCAGCCCATGACAGTGGCTTGGACCTGTCTGCGTGTGGCCGGGCTGCCTGGCAGCTGCCGCGGCTGTGGATGCTCTGGTCCTCCTTCCCAGGGAGAGCCAGGCTGCCCAGCAGAGCTTCAAACCCCGCGGCAAGCATGGTGGTAGCAATTCAGTGTCCCTTCGCTGGGTCTGAGCTGGGGCATGGACATCCACAGTGGGTCCTTGGGGGAGAGAGGGAGCCCCCAGTGCACCCACCTTGCCCAGACCCCTGCCCTGGCATGCATAGGGCTGTCGGCGTGTTGTCCACAAACCTTTTTGGCATGAAGACCCTTCCCCGTCTTGCAGCCGCAGCACGGGGCTGAGCAAAGACTGTCCCTGGTGAGCCATCCCCCTGTGAGGAGGACACCTCAGCAGGGACAGGATCAGGCCCCTCTTCCCCTGGCCTCTGCAATCAAGTGCTGTGGGGGTGCCTGGTAATTATACAGCTGGCCGAAGTGTTGTAATTAGGGTATCGAATCGTTTGGCAGCAGGAAAATGAGGACGCAAAGCAGAGGAGGAGGCGCTGGTGCCGCGGGTGGACAGTAGGTCCAGGGGCGGGGGGAGCCGTGGGACTGGTTCCCCATGGCTCTCGCCCTGGGTGGGCATCTCGGTGTCCCCCCCCACAGGGTTGTGAGGCTTTTCGTCAGGGGGAGCACACATTTTGCTCTCTTGTTTTTCACCTGGCCAAGGGATGCAGGAGTTTTATCCTCCTGAGAGCTCTGCCCCGCTCCCAAGCCGGGCTGGGAGTGGGTGTCATGACGCTGACACCTTGGCTGCTGCCACTGGATAGACAGAATGATCTCAAATTAATTATCCAGAATGATTTCCTCAAAGGCGGGGGGGAAAGCAGTGGTTCTGGCTGGGAGCCCCCTCTCTCTACCCGCCAGGTCCTGCTGCCTTCCCTCCTACAGACCCCAGCTCTCGCCCAGCCTCTGGCTCCTTGGAGGAGCCGCGGGGTGCCAATGCCGCCGCCGCCGGGAAAGGGAGGCATCCCAGCATCAACACAGGGAGGACCAGGACCGCTGCTGCATTTCTGGGGGGAAGGGCTGATGGCTTTTTTTTTTTTTTTTTTTCAAAAAGCCCAGAAATCAGTTACCTGCCAGGAAAAAAAATAAAATAAAATCAAACATATTTTCCGTCGTGTCTTGGCTGTGGAAGTGGGGATGTGACAGCCATGGAAAATGGGAGGGATTAGGTAATATGCCGGGATGTAAATAAATAAATAAATGAGGGAATTGGGGTGGGGGAAGATCCCAGAGCAAACCCCCCCCCCCAACTCTGCCACCTTCTTCCAAACCCAGCACCCCCTCCCACCCCCCCGAAGCCCCAGAGATGCCGTCGGGAAGAGGCTGCTCCGGGCGGCGTGCCGTCCTGCGACGTGCTGGCACGAGCAGCACATTTCAAACCGCAGTGAGAGATTCTGGGAGCAATAAAAAAAGGCTTCACTTTTTTTCCTCCCCCCTCCACTCCCCCCTCTTTTCTTTTTTTTTTTTTTTCATGTGCTGCATTTCCTACAATCTGATTTTCTTCACTCCAGCAAATACAGGTTTCAGGTTCCCGAGCATGGCGTTGCGGTTTGAGAGGAGCAATGGAAACTCCCTTGCAGTGGGAAAGGGCCAAAAGCACGGGGGTGCCGGAGGGGAAGGAAAAAGGGGCTGTTCTCACTGGGGTGTGAAGGCTCACAGGGGCAAGGAGCTCAAACCCCTTCTCTCTGCTCCCCACCGGGCACGTTTTTCATTCAGTCCGTCCTGTCTGAGGCTGGGGGTGATGATACATCTGGAGCTGGTGCCACCTCCCATGCTGGAAAAGTAGCCCTCAGAGGGTCCCATCACCCCAAGGCCACTGCAGACCCCACGGGTGACCCACAGGAGGGTCAGGGCTGGGTTTGCTGGTCTCCCCCGCCCGCCGCCACCCCCGTCGCCTGCCCGTGCATGTCCCACGGGGCACTTCCCTGCCTGGCTGGTGGCCAGCACGTTCGCCTTTCCCAGACAGCTGGGGGAGAAGTGAAAGTGCTTTTCCCCATTCCTGAGCGAGATCTTTATTTACAAGGACTTCAAATATTTATCTAAAGCGCAGGGCTGCGGCGAGGCCATCGGCACGCGGCAGCCAGGTCCCCCCCGCATGGCCCTCGTGGGGTCTCGCAGCTCCATCGTCCCTCCTCGCCCCCGGGCCATCTCCTGCTCTTTATTTATTTCCTTGAGGATCTTCCCTGCCATAAATCACTGCTGGCGGGGTTGGTCTGGGGGTGACGGGATTCAGCTGCCCGCTGGGATTTTGGCTGTGATCTGCAGGAGCACCTCTCCTTCTCCTTACGGGGGCTGGATTCATCCTCCAAACAAGGAAAAGCAATGGGACCTCTGAAGGCTGTTTCCCTGGATTGAGGAGCTTTGAGGCAGTTTGTAGAAAACCTGGAAAGCCATGCGCTTTCCTCTGCCTCTCACTGCCCGGGCATTTAATCCATCCCTTGCCATGAAAGTACAATCACACCAGCTGGGGCAGCCCCTCCTTGCCCAGTATCATCTCAGGGCTCCTTGATGCTCCCCATCCTGGCTCCCGAGGAAACCATTTCAACCCAGGGCTTAAATTCCAATTAGCAAAGTATTATTTCCAGCCCTTTGCGGTGCCAAAACAAGCAGAGTTTTTCCCATTGCTGCTCCCTTGGTAGCAGCTCCCAGGGCTGTGTTTCCTGATGGCTTCAGCAAGGGATGAGTTTGTAACCCAGGGTCCGACTGCTGGGTCTGTGGCTGGGAACGGCATCCCTGGTCCCTCGCATGAGAGAGTGATGGGGGAGAGGGGGGTTCACTGCTTCTCCCACCCCCTTGCAGTCCACTCTCCATCCCAGCTCCTCGGCACTGTCACCCTCTGTCAGGGTGTCTTCTCCTCACAACCATAAAGGCAATGGGCAGAGGTGCACAGGCAGCAGAATGTGCCAGGACAGATATAATCCAAGAGGGAAACACTTCCCACACCGCTGGGCCTGGGGAGGAAAGGAAGCAAAGGTGCCCCATGCAAACAGGCTCTCCCACAGGGCCTGCAATGTGGCTTTCAAAGGATGGGTTTCAGGTCAGATTTGCCCTGCAAGAGCAGTTTGCCAAAACCCTGTAGAGAAGACTGTGAGAAACACCTATTTCTTAGGAATCTGCAGGTTCCCGGAGCGCAGCTGTGACTCGCACCCCAGCCCAGTCCCAAAGTGGCGCCTGGTCCAGGTGCTGCAGCCCCGGAGAGCAAAACTATCCACCCTGCCTCAGTAAACCAGGGTGGGCTTCTGGAAAATGACCTTGGTGGAAGTCCCCAGAGGCACCATGACCTCCCTCTCAGTGAGGTTGCCCAGGGCACATCAGGGAGCATCTCCCAAGTGGCCTGTTGCTGCTGATGGGCATCAGCTGGGAGATGCAGGGACAGGACCAGGAGATGTCTGCAGGGCAGGTCTAGAGCTGGTCGTAGGCTCGTTAGGAATTCATTCCCAAACGAGTTTCTGAACGTGTTCCCATTTCCACCTCCCATGCAGGCTCCTCCAGTGGGTAGGCTGTGCAAGGGCAGCTCTGCCTGGCGAAGACCAGGCTCTGTCTGCTCACCACAGCCCATGCTGTCATCAGATAAAATATCCAACAAGAAAGAAAAATTAGTTTCTGGATTAGATTCTGGCATGAATAAACACTCGGGCTAGAATTTGCCAGTCTTTCAGGAACTGCAAGTATTTTCCCAGTGTCAAATGTTCATGCAGATAATGTATAAATAATGACCTCGATTATGTCAGATATTACAATGAGCAGAGCTCTGGGCTTTGGTTCATAACAGTATCTGCAAATCAGTGTCTTAGCTTTTTGCTCTTCTTGGTAGATTCCTCATGCTCCAGCGATTTGAGGCCAAATGACTGGTTTTCTGGACCCGCCAGCACTTTCCTTGCAATGAGATGTATGTCCCCATGAGATGGCAGGACAGTTTTGGGAGAGGTATGGGGTGGGTGACCACCTGGGGGGCATCTGGCCACCTACCATGGGTCAGGCACCTCCGGCAGCTCTCTGAGATGGAAAGCCCAGGCTGATCTGCATCCTGGGACTTGCGGCAGAGGATGCGGAAGCATCTGAGAGGAAGCTGCGATGGGGCCAGGAGCATTTCCCTCTAGGGCCAAGCAGAGCAGGAAGAACGTGGCAGCCAGTGGTTGTACCTTTGTTGAGAGCAATGCCATCTCTGGGGTTGGGGGATGCAGGGGCTCCTCCTGCCCCCCCACCTCCATGCCTCTTGGGGGATGGACCTGAGACAGGAGGGTGGGAGGTCCCCGAGGGAGCTGAGGACACTCCTGGGTGGGATGAGCAATTAATGAGCCTCTTGGAGCATGTCTGAGGATCACCGTCCTTCCCCAGCCAGAGAAACGACATCGGCAGGCTGCGGGCAAGGAGAGCACCGGTGGGAAACAGCAAGGCAAACGCAAACCAAAGCTAATCTGAGCCTCTCTTGTTTTTTTTTCTTTTTTTTTTTTTTCTCCAGATTGCTCTATTTATTCACAATCTTTCTTTGATAAAATTGGTAGGGAATCAGAGGCAACATCCGCTCACTGCCTTCCAAAAGCAAAGGGAGGGATAGAAAGAGAGCCAGAGAGAACAGGCAGCTCCAGCAAAGAGTGCGGTGCAGAGGGGCCAGCGAAGAGGCTTGAATGGAGTAACTGCACTCAATTTGAGAGCCCGACTCTCAGCAGCCTCCACTTGCTGCTCCTTCTGTGCAGGACTTTCCCATTCATGCCCAGGGTTTGAATCTGCACATTAAAAAACCAAAAGAGGTGGAAAATAAAGACCTTTTATTTTCAAGGTGTAATGCAGCTGGACAACGCCTCCCAAGACGATGGCTGTGAAGATGAAACCAATAGCAGGCACCGGCTTCACGTCAGTCTGGAGCAGTGCTCTGGAGCTGGTGTCCTTATCTCTTGGTGTCCCTTCTTCCTCCTGCCCTCAGCTTGTCAGAAGTGTGTTAGCTGTGTGTTGCCCACTTGGGATGCTTACAGGGTACAGGAGGGACTTAACAGAAGATGGGAAATGAGGGTGGTATTAGGACTGTGTCGATTTTAGCCAGGGGCTGCAGAATGGGAGAGAGTCTCAAAGAAAGAAAGAAAGAAGGAAAGAAAGACGGAAAGAAAGACGGAAAGAAGGAAGGAAGGAAGGAAGGAAAGAGAAAGAAAGAAAGAAAGAAAGAAAGAAAGAAAGAAAGAAAGGAAGAAAGGAAGAAAGGAAGAAAGGAAGAAAGGAAGAAAGGAAGAAAGGAAGAAAGGAAGAAAGGAAGAAAGAAAGAAAGAAAGAAAGAAAGAAAGAAAGAAGAAAGAAGGAAAGAAAGAAGGAAAGAAAGAAAGAAGGAAAGAAAGACGGAAAGAAAGAGGGAAAGAAGGAAGGAAGGAAGGAAGGAAAGAGAAAGAAAGAAAGAAAGAAAGAAAGAAAGAAAGAAAGAAAGAAAGAAAGAAAGAAAGAAAGAAAGAAAGAAAGAAAGAAAGAAAGAAAGAAAGAAAGAAAGAAAGAAAAAAGAAAAGCATTCTTACAAATTTCCAGCAGTTTTTATTGTAGGTGGAACTGGTAACCCCACCTGTAATGAAAGTAGTCTGCTATTTCCAGTTACAAGACTCTGATTTCATTGGCTTTTAGCTTTGCCAGACACTAACCACTTGGCCTGTACTTCTCTATTTTGGCACTTTAGCCAAAGGAGCACCACCATTTGCAAGGACAGGGTTAGGGCAAAAGGAAAGCGTTTTCTGCAGGAGAGCTCTAGCAGCCGTCTGCTCCGGCGGGGAGATGCGCTTCGCCCAAAGATGCGTCTGCTGGCGGTGAGATGAAAAGCTACCCAGGTTATAACCTCTGGCAAACTGAATTCTGGCTGGTACATACGGAAGGAAAAAGGAGAGGCTGGGTTTAAATCCATGTCTTTTATAGCCCGGTGTGAAAGGAGATGGTGCAGCCTTGCTCTGAGGCCCCAAAGGTGTTAACGCCGAGCCCCAGCCCCCGTACAGAAAGCAGAGCTTCCACTGCAATGTGGCAACACGATCGCTAAAATCCACACAGAAATTCACCCTTCCAGTCCAAACAGGGGATCTGCTTTCTTTCTCCTCGCTCTCCGCCTTTGGGGAATTACATGCCAGGAGCGAGCCCAGCCGACATCACAGAGAGCAGCCGGGACCCAGCGCCACGTACCCGGGCTGTCCTGCGGGCAGCAGTGTCCTCTCCTGCCAAAAGATTTTAAGAAAGTGTTGGCAATAATCAGTCACTCTGCCATTTTATTAGTTGCCAGAAGAGCTTTTGTCACGTGGCCTTGCACAGATTTGCATTTCAGACGTGTCCAGGTATCGTTTAAAGCCTTGCTCCCGTGCCTCGCCACCTTGCTGTCGGTGCGGGCTGGGGGGGATGTAAGGACCCAGCCCTGGTCCGGGGCTCCCAGCTTGGCTGCTCTCCGTGCCAGGGGGACGAGGAGGTTTCACTCGATGTGCTTGGGTCTGGCATGGAAACCTCAAAGCTTTTCTTCCAGCGGGTGAGGACCTGCCAGGCAGCAGATATGGCTGGGCCAGATGATAGACAGGGAGCTGTGGCCACGCTGGAGATGGAGATGGCTCTCAGAATTAAAAGGCAGCAGCAGGCACAGAGTTTGGGGTGAAAGTGGCTGAGCGGGGCATGAAAGCCAAGGATCACCCACTGGCCAAGACCACCTGGGGCTGGCCTGTCTCTGCTGCCCAGCAAGCCCCAGCACAGCTGCTGGTGGGACCAGTGACGTGGCCTCGCTGGCTAGGAGGAGCTGGACCTTCCTGTGACGGCATCTCAGGCTACCCTGTGTGTGCACCCTGTGGGTTTTCCCACAGCACTGCTCTCTCACGATGTCTTGGAGCACGGAAAGCAGCTGATGGTCTCTGCGCTGGTGTGCACCACTGTAAGCCGGGGACGGGAGGACAGGTGGCGTTGCACGGCCCCCCACCAGGTGCCCCATCCTCCAAGGAGGATGGGACAGGGGGTGCATATACAAAGAAGCGCACCCTTGCCTGGGCTCAGGAGGGTGGGGAGCATTCGGCTGGTGGGTCAGATGTCTCATTCCTCCTTGTGCCAAGGCTTGGCCAGCCATGCTCTGGAGAGAGGGGCACGTAGCACCCCCCCGCACCTTTGCTGGGGGTCCTCAGGACTGGCGTCTCGATGCAGCAACAAAATACCCTGTCTTACGTGGGTGTCCCGACTCCAGCAGCTGGGATCTGTCCCGATTCAGCTCCACCCATCGTTCAAAAAAGTCACTCACTTTCTTGCAGATATATCAACAGCAAGGAAGGGAGTTTCCATTATTCCTGAGCCGGTCCAACTCCGACCTGCGGACAAGACTGACTATTTGTTTCTGGGTAGCCAAACCCCTCCTTGCTGCTGCCCGGGGGTCTGTGAGCATCAGGCAAAACCTCCTGGGCTGAAGGGCCAGCTTCAGGCTGGGATCTGCAGGCGGTCGGCATGTGGCCTGGACCGGCTGAGGAGCTTTGGGGGAGCCAGGATTGCAGCTGTGACGCTAGGGAAAATGGCACCATTAAAAACCTATGGAAGGAACACTGGTAGATGCTCAGACCAGATCTTGGCCGTGGCACCCGAGTTAGCCCCTTGCCCTGGCCAGGAGCACCGAGGTCTCCTTAGCAACCACACTTCAATATTTAGCACCAAATGCACGTGCCTAAACGACCTTCCAGGTCCTTTCCAGAGCGTTGCTGCTGAGCCGGCTCCAGGAGTGCGGCAGCTACCAACTGAGTCACCTCCAGCTCAAGATTTCCTCTGCTTCTCCCAGATGAGCACTTACTGGGCTTGCCACGACCTGGTCCACTCGGCACTGGTGAGCTCATGGCCAAGGTGGAGCTTCCAGGAGAAACAAGGCGAGATGGCCCACCAGGGAAGTTAGAGAAAGCTGACATCCAGAGGGTCCATGGATAGAGACCGTCCTGTTGTAGCCACCAGATGGAGAGGAAGGAGATGTTTTTGGAGATGCACTCTGCAAAGGGGTGGAAAATGATGCCTGGCAGGAAGACTAGATCCTGTCGTTGTTGTGACTGGGGGAAGGACAGGGGAGTTGGTAGCTGATGAGCACCCGGAGCAGAGATGAGACTTGGGGAAGGTCCATGGACAGATTGCACCATGCCTATGAGGGCAGCGAGTCTGATTTGCAATAAAGAGCTAATGATGGAGAGAAAGACACAGCCTGGAGACTGACTGCTCGGCCAGGACAGTGGGCAGCAGCGCCTGTGCTTGCAAGGGCTGGCACAGCACAGACTCAAGGGAAAGCCAGCAAAACAGCGAGGTGGAGGTTGCAGAAGCTCAGTGCTTAGACTATTGAGGGGTAGAGTGAGTGGTGTAAGAAGAGGACATCTAGGACACCTAGGGGTGAGACAAAGTGATGACGAAAACCCATTGGGGCTCTCAGTCAAGACTAGGCAGAGAGGAGACGGGGTGATGTGCTGGGGAAATGTGTGGCCATGAAGTACTCTTACTCTAAGGACTCAGCTGAGAGAGGATGGGGTTTCTCTTGGTTGGTAGTGAAATACTATGAAAGCGAAATACTATGCAGTGAGAGCAAGAGCACCCTGGGCCCGTTGCAGAGCATGTTAAAAAAGCTCTGGGCACAGAGATGGATCTTGCTGAAGCATTTCCAAAATTACCTGGACAAGAAGTTTTCGGTTAACCAAAATCAGTTTTGGGTAAACCAAAATTGAAACATGTGTTCATTTATTCTGGTCACCAAAGCTGGCAGGGGAAAGGACCTGAGCGCTTTCACCTGAGGCTTTGGGAGCCCAGCACCAACTCAAGCCAACGTTTGCTGTTAACCTCCTACGCTCCCAGAACCAAAGAGGTTATAGTCGTTGCCATCCCTTCTTCACCCTTTTTAGCTATTGCTGTTTTGACTTTTGGTCTCTCCAGCTTCTCACTCCAGTAAGTCACTGCTTGTTCCAGTTGTCATGAAAAGCAGGTGTGACACTACTGTTTGAAAGCCATGGCTTTCCTTCCTTCCCTCCATCCACCTGCCCGTCCACCCACCTATCCCTGTAGTACCTAAGTGATTCCAAAGAAAGTTGTGTTTATTTTGTATAGACTCACCCAGGAAGACCTCTCCTCCAAGATCCAGGGAGCTCAGGGGAAAGCACTGAGCCACATAGCCCCTGGTCCCCAGTTTGGAGAGACTGGTAAAGCCCACAACTTGCTTCATCACACTACATCTTGATGACAAAAGCAACCACGGTTTCATCTGGCCCTGGCCCTCTGTGGTCTCCAGCTTTTGGTGGGCTCCTCCTCACACGCAGAGACACTGCTGCTCTCCTCTCCCACTGGCTAACAAAACCCTGCGATAATAAAATGAGATTTTGGGTGCAGGCTGCCCAATTCTCTTGATCTCAAAGGCTGCGTGAAGCCTATGCAGACCTCAGAGCTTGGGACCTGCTGCACCTTCCAGCCTTGCCCCAGGCACTGCACCTGCCTTCAGCCTGAAACCTCCCCCTCCGTGCCCCCGAGCATCAGCGTGGAGACACGGCGTGTGCACCGAGAGGAAACAACCCTGCCCTGAGCGGGAGGTGGGGGATGTTTTATGAGAAGCAGCTACAGCCGTTCTTGGAGGACTTTGGCTCCGAGCCCCTCTGCCACATTCTTAGGAGAGATCATATCAAAAAACTATTTTTACTAAAAATGTAGTGGTAACAGGCTCCAGATGTCTGTTGTTATGTAATAGGGTTGGTTTTAATGGATCCGACTTCCAGATGTGCGGCTTGGATTCGGGGCGTCTGCTCGGTCCTCTGTGGAGCGGGAGGGAGCAGCCAGCTCTCCGTGCCAGGCAAGAGGGAGCAACTGCCTCCATCACAGATGGGACCTTTCCTGAGCATCACTTTTCCTTGTCCTTCTTTCCAGCACAGCGCTGGTCACCCCGGGCAGCCGTCTCCAGTCCGACATCTCATTTTTGGAGGAGGTCAGCAAGGTTTGCTCGGCTCTGTGTGAGAAAGAGGGGGGGCTTATGCACAAGGGTGGGGGAAGGAGCAATTCCTGGAGGCCCCGTGGCCTCCCATGGGACTCATTGGGGCTTTCTGTAGGCATCACATCACCATCACATAGACAAGAAGTTTTGTTTGGGGATTCACGATAACTAGGGACTGAGGACTGGAAGCTAAAGGGAATTAAGAGACCGACCATGTCTTCACTCCCCAGGGCCCATTTTGTGCTTTCCAAGCAGTGACAAAAACCTGGGCAGGATGGCTGCTAGTAGGAAGGAACCAGACACTGGTCTCCTCGGGCAGAAACATTTTGGACCTGGAAGTGGAGAGGTAAAATGGGGAAAACTGAAGAAAGGGACTACCACCATCTCACAGAACCTGTAGGAACAGCTTGATAAACACTGATGGGACCAGCCCACACCCCCTTCTGGACCAGTTTCTATGCTGCCATCCATATTTACCAGCTGAGCTGCTGCTTTGCTTCATTGTACCTGGTAGAGGTCCACTTCCCTTCTGGAGGCAGGAGAGAAGGGTTTTAAAGGCATTTGGGGGCATGGCAGTTTCTCCTTCCCTCAGAGCAGATCTGGGTGCCACGGGTCCCGTGTCCCCCTTCCCCAACGGTGCTGGACCCTGTTAAAATCACTGCTGTCATCAGGCTCCCATTAGCAGGAAACATTGGCTGCTCACCCCTTTGGTAGGAAGAGCTCCAAGCAGGGATGCAGGAGACGTCTGGCTCCTGGCTGCTAGGTGGACAGGGGGATGAGTGGTGCATGCTAAGCCGAGGGGGATTTGAATTCAAAGTATGTGGCTCTGCGCCATTGCTATTAGCATCTGCTAATAAAACGCTAAGACTTATTAAGTGCCCAGGTCCAGGAGGGAATTTTAAGGGGGATGCACTTGGACTGAAAGCACGAGGCTTAGGGGCCAGCTCTCCTGAGGAACAAACGTAACCGCTACCTGAGGAGAGAAGGAAAGAGCTGCAGAGGCAATACCGACCCTGTAACACCCCATGGGACACAAATGTTCTCCTCCTGAGCCGCAGCTCCAAGGGGAAGGAAAGGAGAAGGGGCCAGATCTGCATCCCGCGGAGGGGGGACCCCATCCTGCAAGATCAGGTCATGCCCCAACATCAGTGACGTCCCAGGCTGGGATTTCCGAAGCAGCTCAGGCAAAAAAAGCAGTGAGGGAAGTTCCCTTTGGGTTTGCTGTGTCTGAGTTTGAACCTCCCTAGCGTCAAAAAATAAACAACCACTAGCGGGACAAAAATCACTGCTCGGCTGGAGCCTGGGAAGTCCAGGGGGGGAAAAGAGCTGCTCTGGGCTCTCAGGGTCACATCCCATCTTGCGCTTGATTTTATCTGCCACAAGACTTTTGCGGAGCTGGTTTTGCTTTGCATTTCAGCCACGTGCTCATCCCAGCATTTTGATTTTCTTTCGCCTCTTTGCAAGGTGGGCTGGGGGCTCTGCCGTGCACACGCAGGCTGCCTCGGCGGATCCAATGGGAAAGCCATCTGCTCGCGCACGAATGAGGAGGTTTCCATGGTTTTGTGAAAGAAAGGGATTCTTCTTTTTTTTTTCTTTTTTTTTTTTTTTTTTCCCCTCCGCTTCTCTTTCTTCCTGTGATGAAGCCATACGCGTGCACAGACAGCACTGCCAGAAATGTGGTGTTTATCAAAGGTGTATTCCCCACGCTGCCACGGGACAAAGCCCCGGTGGAGGGGAGAGAGGGGAGGGAAGGGGAGAGCGGATGCAAAGGGGTACCCAGCCCCGGACACAGCCAGTGGAAGGTGTGGAGACAGAGCTGGGCTGGAGAAATGAATGAATGCTTCAGCCTGGGCCCTGCCCCCACCCAGCACATCCATGTAAAATGTGGAGATTAGGTGGAAAATCCATACGGAGGGGAAATGTATGCATTTAGCAGAGCAGGTCTCCAGACAGGCCAGCTAGCTGTTTTGAATGGATGTCCTGGCACACAGAAAGTCCTCTCTTAGTTTCTTTTCCTGCTTTGGCCAGTGTTTCTGCTCTTAACCCTTCCTCCGTGGGTGGACAGTGGGTGGGAGAGAGGGGACAGTCCTTATCCTGCTTAACCAGGGCAGCAACTCCCGATCCCTCCAAATGCTTCCGAAAGTCACAAGGTGGGAAAACATTTCGAGATGAGATGTGAGGGGTAAACACACGGGGCTGACAACAAACAGCCAAGGGGAGGAGGAAAGCGCTCTCGCTTGTTCTCTGGCTAGCTCCTGGCCTGGCAGGGGCGAGACACGGAGGAGACAGAATTAACTTCCAGGCTTAACCATTAGTCATTTTTACGGTGCAAATGGATTTCTCCAAATACCTTTAAATGTCAACACCCTTGGGGGAAAGGAGCCTCATGTGGCATTCAGAGAGGGTGAGTAAATGTGGAAAGACGAGCATGGAAGAGATACCCAAGCACTTTGCAAACAGGAGATCACCCCTGCAAGTCGTCTGCGCTGGGAACACCGGTGCATGGCAGGGAGCATCCCCAAGGCTTTGCCGTGAGCCACTTCAGCCCCAGGTACGGCCTTCACACGCGGTCCCTTGCATGGTAAGAGGGAGATGCACAAGGGGAAGAGAAGGAGTGTTGTCAAACACGGGTTTAGACCAAGGTGGGGAAAGCTGATGTCCTGGAGCATGTTCTTTTGGGTCACATCAAAGTCCCAGTCCATCCGAGAACCAACTCATCTGGGGTCACCAGTATCTAGGGCTTGAGTTGCTCAAAGCAGCTTGGGAAGGGAGAAGGAAACACCTACATGATGGGAGAGCTGAGAGGCCTCCCTCTCAGGAGCACTGGGTGTGCTGCTGAGGCAGGTGGGATCCCCGGCGAGGTCTCAGCATCGCACCGTGCAGGCAGAGCGGGGCGGGTGGGAGAGCCCAGCTCTTGCCCAGATCTGAATGGATCTATTGATTTCCCACCAGAGACCACAGGGAGTCCTTTCAGCCAGCCTTGGCGAGGGTTGGGAAGCAGGGAATGGGCAGGCAGGAGGGGTAGGACCCACAGTCCTGCTGTGGCTCAGCTTTACCACCTCCCTGCAGCCTTTGGGGCGGGGATTCTTGCTGAGGTGCCAAGCTCCCAGCAAGAGCATCCCATGGCTTGGGAGATACTGATTGCTGACAACTGCAGGCAGGGGGTGATGGCTGGGGGCTGGATCCTCCAGCACAGGACCTTGTCCTGTCCCCAGGTCTGCTCCTGGCCACCAGACAGGTTATGGCCAGGCACATCCCCGCTCTGGCCACCTCTGAACTGGGGGATAGAGGGACAAAAGAGCAGGCGAACCCTTACCTCCCGGTTTGCCATAACCATACTCAGCACTTCTGTGACAGACACATTTTATAACCTCCCCCCCACCCGCTCACATCCAGGAATCGGGGGTCCCAGGAGGTGCAGTAGCGCGGGAGAGGAGGGCAGAGCACCGCGAAGGCTGCGCACCGCAGTGTGTTGAAAATACTACTGCTAATTACACAATGGGTTCCTTATGTTCCCTGGAAATGCAATACGCGGGAGGACTCCCAGCCAATTCATGTTTTAGGACAAATCAAGGCGATATATTACTCGATTCAGCTCCTAAATTTGGTCATACTTTAGCTGGTGTTTTCAGACATTTGTGAGTTAGGTTGGCCAATGCCACAGAGAAAAGTGATGGGGCAATTATCCTAATTAGGAACAAATGCATTACTTCTGCAAGTTATTTGGTGCTTGGAACAAGCCCTCCCCATTGCGTGACTACTTTGCGCAGAGTTAACCCCTGCCGAGACCTCCAGGAGGTCATTTTTCTGGAAGATGAGAAGGAAATTCAGTGCCTTATCAGATTGCTGGGGTTAAAAGCGTGAAGCTTTCACAGCATCCAGCGGGAGCCGCAGCGGCTTCACTGGCAGTAGGCATCTTTTCCCCTTCCCAGGGGTCGAGGACAGGCTGTGTGTCCTGCAGCGGGGGGAGGAACCATCCCAGGGAAGCCCAGCAACCCTCGAGCAGCACAGCAGCGATCACCCTGGGTGGTGTGTGTCAGATAAGGCGGCATCTTCACCGTGTGGATGAGCAATCCTCCTGCCTCATCCCTAAATCACAGCCTGCAGGTGCCAGTGACGCCATGTGTGTGTGATCCTGGCTTTGGGACCTCGGAGGAGAGCAGGATGAGCTCAGCCAAAGACCTGCCCCTTCAGAGCCGGCCGCTGGCTTTGCGGATTTGCCCCAGCATTGCCATCCCCAGTGCCCCAGCATCCAGGGGACT
This sequence comes from Rissa tridactyla, assembly GCF_028500815.1. Taxonomy (NCBI): domain Eukaryota; kingdom Metazoa; phylum Chordata; class Aves; order Charadriiformes; family Laridae; genus Rissa; species Rissa tridactyla. The sequence goes on from NC_071477.1 coordinate 11,648,235, forward strand.
TAGTGCAAGAGCTGGGGAGCAGAAACTCCTGTCTCTCTTCATCCTCACATTTTGCCTTGTTTTCCCCCTTTTTAGCATCATCCCTAGGTTATTTCAGGTACAGTAGAGACCGTCCTGCCTCTGCCCACAGGCAGCTGTCTCTGCTTGCACAGACCACGCAGGTTTCACACCAGCGCCCGCTGGCAGCAGCTCTTCCCCCAGTTGGAAAGGCCATGGGCCAGTGATTTAATGGGACATGTTCAGGGTCTTGTGTGCCATCAGTCAGTGAGGACATGGAGCCTCATCCCTCCCCCAGCCCCACTCTGGTCCCCATTACAGAGCTCTTGAACGGGCTACCAACCCTGACATCCCAGCGTCGTTCTGGGGCTCCAGCATCTCAGCTGGGGCTGCTGGGGCTGGCTGTTGTCCCCATGGCTGGGTGTCCCGTGGCGAGGTGGGCTCCAGCACCTTGCTGCACCTCTCTGGCAGGCAACCCTGTCCAAAGCCAGACACCAAGTTCGCCATATCTACCCCCACTCCATGTCAGTCTGGGGCTCACACCAAGCCCCCATCACCTGCCACGGGGAAAGCCAAGGGGGTGACAACGGACCTGGGGGGACTTGCTGGGAGCAGGCACAGCCTGGCAAACCCCTCTCTCCACCGGATTCCCCTGGCCCCATCCACAGTGGGTGCAGGGGTACAGGCTGGAGGGGCTGCTTCTCTCCAAATCCTTTTTGCTTTTGTATTTTGTCTTTCCTCCTTCTTTTCCTGCTTTCTCCAGAAGGGCCCAGATGCCTTTACTTTGGCTGGGCTCCCTTGGCCAGCAGCCCACGGAGGCACCAGCAACGCCGTGTGTGAGTGCGCGAGCGTGTGTGTGCAATATTAATACACAGCAATGGAAGGCAACCAGCATATAAACATTCTTTACTGTTTGGGTCACAGCCCGGGGAGCTGTAAGAGCTTTTGTGCTGGGTTTTGAACGCACAGACTAAATAGAGAGGGAGCGAGAAGGGCAGAGAGGAGGAGAGGCTGGGAGAGACAGGGTGGGACGATGAGAGGGAAGAAGGAGAGGGGAGGACCCTCTCCAGACCATGGGGGTCCAACGGGAGCACGCGGGGAAGGTGTTGGTGAAGGGCTGGGAGCTCCCAAGGACACCCACGTCTGCTCCCTGTGGAGGGCTGGGCTGGAGGTGGGGGAGAGACCAGCTTGGGGCCGGTCCTTGTGCATGTATTTTTTATTTGCATTAAAGCAAAAGAGAAATAATAATAATGATAAACAATAAATAATAATAACAACAAGCAGCAGAAGGATGAAATAATCAGCATTCCTGTGCAAAGCTCGTTAGAGGGGCTTAAATGTCTATTTGGGATAAGGAGGAGGGGGCTGCGCTGGAAGTATTTCTGCAGCCGCCAACGGGAAGGACGGTCTCTCCGGAGCTAACGAGGCCCAGCTGGGTCCCAACTGCAGCCGAGAGTGTTAAATCAGAAACTATTCCGTCAACAGCCAGTTTGGCCAAATATGAAACATTTCCAGGGAATCAATGGCCGGTGCTGGTGACGCAGAAGCCAATAGTCTTGACTTCTTTTCCAGAGCCTCCAGAAATACACTCGTCATCTTGGACTTAAAGGGACAGACCGCGCTTTTTCCACTCATCTCTGTGGTGTTCGGCTGAGAAATCCACTTTCCGGCAGAGAGAGCGATGGCTGGGCTGGTTTAATCCACTGGTTAATGCTTGGGAAGGGCCCCAGGGGCTTTTGGACCTGCCAAGCTGCTCCACATGACGAATCCGAACTGGACGCATCCTCCCCAAATGTTTTCCGTGGAGATGAGCTCAGATGGCGGACTCAGGATTTGCGCAGCTGAGCTCGGACCGCCGTTGCTTTTGTCCTCCGCCGACGTCCCAGCCTTTGACCCTCACCTGTGCAGAGCCTGATGGAAACCAAATGTTCAGGTTTTGCACACAGGGGTCCAGGAGAGGAAGGATCACCAAACCCCCCAGCACAGGCAGGGCTGACCGGTGTCCACCCGCGTGCTTGATAACACATTTAATCTCTTGGTCTGCAAGGGGGAAAGCTCAGCACCAGCCCTGGAGCCAGCCAGCACATCTCCAGCACATTTATCTCTTTTAGGAATAAAACACGGGAAATGGTGTAACTGTTTCTCTAGGTCCCCAGCCCCTCTGGTCTGCTCCCACTTTCCAAGACACCAGGGCATCCCAATGGCTTATCCCAGCTCTCCTGCCAGCCTGGGTCACGCTCATCCCATCCGAGAGACAGGATCAGTGGTGTATGCCAACTCACAGCTAAGCAAGACAGATAAATCATTACAGTATGAAATAACAATCCCTGGAGGTAACACAGAAGGGGAAAAATTGCCAAAAAAGAGTATCAAATAAATGCAAATTACTCAGACAATGGAACAGTAATGTCTGTGGAGCAGTATTTGCTGCAAATCAGCCTGTATTGCTATTCGGAGCAATGCAAAACCTGCCCAGCTCTGAGCTTCGCAGTGCATGGTGCATCCCTGTCCTTAGGCATCCTCCCCGCCTCGGAGAGATCCTTCCTCATTCCCATCTCTGATGGGTCGTGTCCTCCTTCATTCACAAGATCCACTTGTGTTCTTTCCCCTCCCGCATTTTAGTTGAGAGCATGCCTGCATCTGCAGCTTTACATTGTAATCCCCTGCCATGGCTATCCAGGATTTTCCTCCCCGTAGCCAAAAGCTGCTGACCGGGGCACACCGGAGCAAAGCTGTCCCACTGCTGGGACAACGGTGACGGGGTCTCGCTTTGCCCAGGTGTGCTCAGACATCCATGGGTCGCTTTGCTCTGCACAGCTCATGGCTCCCAGCCCAGCAGGTGAAGGGCACTCTGCATCCACACCATCATCAGCTGAACGTGAATTCCCAGTTGCGCCTGGACTTTAAAGGCCTGGTTGGTGGTCTTCTCCGGTGAGCATGGCTTTTATCGGGGGCCAGGGAGCTGGAAAAGGGAGCCAAGCATCTTGTTTCTTTTTCCCTGCTGTAGGCAGCCCGCATTCCCACCGGCTGCTCCGGCCACAAAAATAAACCTGGGAGTTCTTTCTCCTGTTCAGCAAATTTGGGGAGAAAGCAAAGTAGATTGGGAGGTTAATGGGGGATGGGGAGGGGACACTGAGCAGCTGGGCAAAATTAGAAGCAGGAGAGGAGGCATCTGCAGCTCCCCTGAGAAAGGGGGCTCTGCTGAGGCATGGCAAGGGTTTCCCATCGCTTTGGGGGTGATGATGGAGCAACCTGCATCCAGAGGGCACCAGGGTGACACAGTGATTCCTCGAGGTGGAGAAGAATCAGCATGGCTCCCAGGCTGCCCAGGGTGGCTCCGAGCAGGGTAAAAGCTCGGGATTCGGTCTTGCCCAGCGAGGACAGAGCCAGCAGCTGGAGAAGGAGCTCATGGCCATGCTGGGAGGCAAAAGGAGGAGCCCGTCCATGGGCCATGTCCCGGTCCATCCCCTGCACCCCGCTGCGCCTGCACCTATCGCTCGTGCTGCCGCCTCCCCCTCCATTGTGTTTCCAGAGGTACTTCCAGCATGGAAAGTTCTATTTAAAGGGCATTTTTCCTCTCTCTCTTTTTTTTTCCTTTTGGATGAGAAGCCAAGGGGCTGTAAAATGCAGAGTTTCCCACCTAGCTGAACCAGAGGAAATGATGCTGACAAAAAGTTTAATTTACCCCATCGCAGCCGCAACAGGCATCATTTTTTGGAGACGGACAGAAAAGCCGGAGTGGACAACGTGGACCTTGGCTTGGCAGAGAGGGGCTTGGCTCCCCCCATCCCTTTCCTAAGCTGCCTGCAAGGCAGAGCTGGGAAGATCCAGAGGGGCCAAAGGAAAGCTGCCTCCACAGCTCTTCTACTTCTGGCAGCTCCCAGGGCCAAGAGGGCTGTGAAACACCTCGTGCCTCCAGGCACTGAGCAGGAGACCTTCCCCATTCCAGCTGAGCACGCCTTGAGCTGAGTGTGCTGAAGCTGCTGCATCTCCCATGGCTTTGGACCACCTCTCCCCCACCGGTCTCTCCTCCTGGGGATGTGTTCGTGGAAGGGTTGCCCATGCAGGACACTGCACCCCGCAGGGCTGGTGAGGGCAGATGAGGGCTCCTCCATCCTGGTGGGCTCGCAGCGGGCTGGCTAATGAAGGAGCCCCTGCGCACCCCCAATCAAACCCGGTTTGACTCGGCCCGGCATTCGGCAGGGAGGTTAATCAGCTCCTGGGAAACCTCTGGAAAAGCAGGCAGGGGGCAGGTCTGTCAAAAGCATCGAGGGGGAGGGAAAAAGCATCATTATATTTTTTCTTTTCCTTTTTTCCCTACCGACTGGGAGTGAAGAGCTCACGTCAGAGGTCACTGCTCTTGAGGGCAATACCGGGAAGTCACCAGGGTCCCTTGGCCAAGGGCTGCCCAGGACCCGCCAGCCTGCCTGGGATACTGCCTGCCCGCGTGCCACATATCGGGGTGATTCCCTCTGGGAATTAGGCTTGATTAATGCTAATTCCTCTGCTCTGCAGGATTTTTCCGGCATGCTTGTTTTTAGCACATGCCATGGGACCCTGCTGTAATGAGTGGGCAATTTTCCTGGTGGGGCTGATGAATCCTTCCCATTGTCCCTTGCCATCAGGACAGCGGTTTTGAGGAGTGCTTGGGTCCCAAACTCACAGAGCTGCTGGTGGGACATGGCTGTGGGCCAGAGAATAACACTGAGAGCCCTGTGTCCATCGAAACAGGCAGCAATCTGAGCACCAGGAAGGCAAGAAATAATCCCATGTCCCTGCAGGCACTGAGAAAGTGATGTGCATGGATGCAAAAGAGGTTAGGGGCAAATCCCTGCTCCCAAGAGGCTGGGTGATTGAGAGATTTCAGGGATTTTGGCTCTCCTGAAAGCACGATGGCTGAAGGCAATGCCATGTCTTGAGAGGGCAAGAAGCCTGGGAGGGCTTCCCGGGGTGATGCCCTGCACCGCGTGCTGCTCCTGAGCGTGAGCAGAGGCTGCTGGAGGGGACTGCCCAAACTGGGGGGACGTTCCCGAGTGTGAAGAGCCCTGTTGCTAAGTGCTGAGCTGGGGAGTCAGCCAGCCCCCACCGTGATCTTGAATTTCTCCCCCCGCAGCAAGCCGAGCAGCGTTAGTGAGACAGCGATACCCCTCAGCGGGGTTCTTCCCTAGCCCAGCCCGGCTGTGTGGCTTCTGGAGCCTTTTCCAGCCTCCAGACCACTGCCAGCATCAGGGTTGCAGGGAAAATGAGCCCTGGGCAAGTCCCGTGTAGCAGAAGGGGCAAGATGAGCAGTGCCGACGCAAACACTCAGGGAAAGAGACCAAATCCAGCTCCAGCTGGAGGTTCAGTTACTCTGGCACCGCCACGGAGCACACGTCCCGGCCCTCATCTGGCTGCACTAACCAGCGGGTAAATACGAGGCATCCCCTCCTCCCTGAGCATTTGGAGGCAAAGGGGTCTGACCAAATGCTGGAGGTCAGGACCTCCTGGAGTCACTCATTCCCAATTAACAAGTCAGCTGCACAACGAGACCTGCCAGGTTTTGCAAGAAAGCAGCCGGGGACACGAGCGGGTTGGCTGTGTGAGCACTGCACTGCTCCGTGTGGGACCTTGCTTCCAGCCGCAGCCAGGGAGCCATTTCTGGGCCATGGCTAGGCTCCCCGGGGATGCTCCAAAGAGCAGCTGAAGGTCCTGGACTTGTTTGCACCCTCCAAGCCAAGCATGCCAGGATCTTCCGCCTGCGAGTAAGCAGATGGACATTTCTCTCTGCTTCGCTTTCATTCTCTGGCCTGTGTGAGTTTTGGGATGGCACTGTCTGTCCTCAGGGCAGAGCAGAGGAGTTCAGGCTGGGATGGGTGCTTGGGTGTCATATGGTGATGCTGGTCCAGAGGCTGGGACATCCCCCCCTGCACACAGGAGCCTCAGCTTCTGAGACCGCTCAAACCCAATGGTTCCTCAAGGCAGCTTCAGTTTTAGGGAAAACGCTGACACTTGCTGCTTGCATCAGCCTTGCGTTGTGCTCTTCCCGTGCTGAGCTCAGCGGTGGTCCTGTCACCCCCTCAGCTCCCCCTTTTTATTCAGAACAAAGAAAGCAAAACAATGATCATCTTCAGATGTTTTAGTTAATGGGTACCTCTTGAGTATGAGGAGCTCTGCCTTGGCTCTGCACCATCCTCTCCGGACGATGCGTTAGACGCCCCTGCAATGGCAGCAGTGACCAAAGCAAGACCTCTCCTGGGGCAGTTTCCTTCCTGCCGGCTGCAAACCGCCTTGGGGAAATTGCCATTGTTTTGCACATTAGACCTCACTGAGGGAGACATTTGAATTCAGACTTGCTGTGGTGAAACCTTGAAATGCTGCGGCTCTGCCCCAGCAATGCCTCTAAATGCCGTGCTCTTCCAAACTGTTAAATGTTTAGGATCTAAGTGTAAGGAGCCAACCTCCCCCCCGCAGATTCGGAAGCCACACTGGTCAGCCCAGCCAGCTTTGCACGCAGCAACACAGGGGGAAAATGGAGATAAAAACATCCTGTAGGGCATGAGCAGGATGGTGATTAATCCTTGGAAAAGGCTAACTGACATGACCATCAATAACTACAGTAACTTGTTATGGCTGCCTCATTCCAGGAGGATTACATGCCTGAACACTCCTTAAAACATCTAATGAATGTCATTTTGTTTTTACTCTCGGTGCTCATGCAAGTGAAGCACTCGACAGCGCTGGCCAGAACCATGGGGAGAGCCGGCAGGGCTGCTCCCAGCTTCCCACACACCGATCCGCTCCACACCTCCCCGCTGACCTGGAATGTCCTCCCTGGGTGCTCCCACCACCCTGCGGCCACGTCTGCCCCACCAGGAACCTCATGGACGGCTGTGTCCTGGTTCTCGCTGGCTTCAGGTGGTTTTGGGTGACGTCTCGCTGGAGGACACCTTGCCCCATGGCATGGACACCATGGCTCACACCCCACAGCATGGACACCGGGTCTCACACCTTGCTCTTCACAGTGACCTGAAAGCTGTGTTTTAGTCGAGCAGCGCATGGGTCAGGTTTTCCCATCTGGTCCCCAATTTGGGGGTTTCTTTGGCAATCCTCAAGGAAGAAGGTGACAAAGGCACGAGTGCTGCCACAAGGTGCGTTTGTCTGCTCCACCTTCAGTCTTCTCCTCCTTGTCCCTACTGAGAGAACAAACCAAAATGGCAATGGACCTGCTGTTGAAGGACAATAGTCATGAGCCCTGCAGGTGTCAGTAAACCAAGGCGAGGTGTAAAGTGTCCAGGGAGGGTTTCCCAGTCACAGCTAAGTCTTGGTACATTCAGTCTCAGGCATGCCACTCATCTGGGTCTCCGAGATCCATGCTAACTACAATTCCTCTTAATTCTGCTGAAGAATGTTATTTAGAAAGCAAGAATAGTAGAAGTGAAGCTGCAAAAGGCTTGCAAATGACCATGTCATTTTGCCTATCCCACACAGACAAACCATGATGCACTGCATCCCACAGCATACCTGCGGCAGGCTGGGAATCTCGGCAGGGATGCTCATCCTACTCGCACGTATGGCATTTCAGGAGAGGAGGAGAGAGAGTTTTGTCAGGGGTTATGTACAGCTCCAGATCACGAGGGTTACTGCTCTGCCTCATCCAGGCTGTACAGGCACATTAGCAGTGACACGCCAGGGCCAGTGTCTCTGCTGTGTCAGAGCCTCCGAAACCCCACCATGAATCCATCAACACCAGGGAGCTGTAGCCCTGTTAACAGGAGCTGGCGGTGCGGTCCCTTGTTTCATGGAGTGGTGATTTTCAGCCACTGCAAGTCACCGCTGGTAGCAGCTCTTGGACATGCCAATGTCTAACGTTTCCCTCTCTCAGACATAGCTCCAGGGAAGGCATTTTTATTTTCTACTGGGTTCATACCAGGTTCGCTCCACCCCAATGTGTTCCATTTTTTCAGGGCGCTGGCAGCTTCTTGCCTGCTGGTGCCATGGGACACTCTCCAAAAGGCACTCCAAAAGGTCTGGAGACGCTCTCTGGACTCATCCTCCCTGACCCCACCGATGGTCTGAAGCCACCTGAAGAGACACCTCAGCGCCGAAGGGGACATCAAAGTGGACCTGGCCGCCAGCATCCCACCCTGCTCCTCCCTGCATCGTGACAGTATGAGCATCCTCACCAGTTAGACACTGGATTTCCTTAAAGGCGAGACTGTCTGCAGAGACACAGCCTGAGCGGCAGCTCACACCTGACCTTCCCTGATTCCCTCAGCCCCGGACGGCTCGGCTTTTCCTATTAGCAGAGGACCTTTTTGCCGCTTCTTGTACTCTCAGCCTCATATTTCAAATTCCTTCGGAGTTGTATCTGGTTTTCATTGAAACCTATTACATTTATATATATATATATAAAAAAAAAATACAACGAGAAAGGATTTTCAAGGTAATAAATGGAACATGCGAGCCTAATTATTCAGAATGACCCAATGCAATTCGGTAAGTCCAGCGAGTTGTTTATATTGGCAAGAGGAGAACAAAATATCATTGGATATGGTCATTACTCTCATAACATTTCAATATATATACATTGTCAGGAGTCTCTGAGTTATGAAGTCCTCCTTGCTGGAGGAATAAACACGCTGGGTAGTAATCCTGGAAGCAATCAAAATGCCTTCAGCTGGGTGCCTGCGGAGCCGCTCTCTCCCATGATGTCTGCCGTCAGCCCGCGGGCTCCGGTCGCAACCCAGACTCGCACACAGACGGTTTATCTCCCTCTGAGGCCACGGGCGGAGCTCGGCGAGCCAGCAGAGGCAGAAATAGGATTCTTGGCATTTCAGGTTGAATTACTGGAGCTGTCGATGACCGGCCCCACTCATTGAATAGGAAAAAAATAACACCAGGGGGCTGGTTTTGCTCTCAATATGGCTGGAGGAGCCCGAAGGGCGTCTGCTCCTGCGTGCTGTCCCAGGAACATCCTTCAGATGCTTTGGTTTTGCAGAGGCAGTACTGGCTGCTCTGCGGTTTGTCCAGGGCATCCCACCCGGAGTGCTGCGGCCCCCCCCATTCCCCACCCAGCTCCACAGCTAGGGATGGCAGAGCCGGCTGCGGCAGGATGCTGGGCAGGCGTCCTGCTTTCAGCTGGGAGAGAGTTAATTTTCTTTCTAGTAGCTGCTACGTTCTGGATTTAGTACGAGGAGAATGTTGATAACACATATTGTTTTAGTTGTTGCTAGGTAATGTTTATATTTGTTGAGGACTCTTTCAGCTTCCCATAGAAGCTGAGAGGGAGCACAGACGGGACTAGCTGGCCAAAGGACTGTTCCATACCATCGACGTCATGGATGTTGATGCTATGGATACCATCAACCGGACGGATACCATCAACAGTCATAGAAATGGGGGTTGTTTGGGGGGCAGGGATCCGTGATCGCTCGGGATGGGCTGGGCCACTGATCATCGAGTGGTGAGAGTGACTTGCGTTGTATCACTTTATTTTGTATATTCTTTTACCGTTATTATAATTATTATCATTGTTATTTTCCTCCTTCCTTACTGTTTTATTAAACTGTCTTTATCTCAACCCATGAAGTTTTTTCCTTTCCCCTTCTTTTCTCCCTCTTCTCCCTCCCTTGCTTGGGGGGGCCAGGGGGGAGCGAGTGAGTGGCTGCGTGGTCCTGGTTGCTGGCTGGGGTTTAAACCATGACAGAAAGATATGGGGGAAAGTGCTGGCCTCCTTTCCCCCCTCATGGGCACACCTTCCTGCCACTTGAGAAAAGCCTTCCGAGCATCCTCATCCCTCGAACCTGCTCGTGCTCCAGGGAAGCTGCGGGGACATGAGCCGGGGCAGCGCTGAGACAGCAGATGCTGGAAATGCAACAGCAGCCCTTGGGCTGTCGGGGGAAGCCTCCAACCAAACAGAAAGGGTTTTGTGGCAGTGACACACAAGGTCCTCCACGAAACAGGGACAATGGCAGCTGAACTTCTGTGCATAGCCCTGGGTTTTCCCTCCTGGGACCCCAGGGACCGTGACAGGGTGCAGGGGCTCTGGGGCTGGAAATGCTCAGCGAGTCAAAGCAGTGGCTACTGTCTACGCGGTGACACGCTGCCTGCCCCAGCCCCCCCGCCCCGCAGTTAAACCCCTGCTCGTTCCCAACTGGGGCGGCCAGAAAAATCCTGGCAAGGCTCCCTGATGGGAAAAGGACCCACCCCTCAGCTGGTGCTGTGTCTGGGGGGTATAAATCAGCCAAAAAGACAGCGTTTCTGTTTCAGGGAGAAGTTAACTTTCCAGTGAATGCGCCGAGCTGACAAGCAGTGAAGCCTTGGCTGTTTACCCCAGAGCCCAGGCGTCATGGTCCGCATGGCTGGAAGTCCCAGTGGGTCTCTATTCACTTTGATTTTACACCAGGGTTAACTAGACCCCGGTAATTATCCCCTTTTAACAAGGCAGTGTTTACACCTATGGGAAAGGGTCAGCTCCTGACTTGCTCACTGCGGCTGGAAGGAGAGTATTGCTCTTGGCAGCTGGAGAGATGAAGTGACCGTAGAGGGGAAAGAAAAGATGGGAAGAAAGGAAGAAATGGAAATAGGGAAGGTGATCTTAAAGCTCAGATGAAAAATATCCCCCATGATCCTTGACTCCACTGCTTGCTCCCTCCCCATCGCTTCTTGCACCCACGATGCAGCCTCGGAGCGCTCACAGAAATAGTTGGAAGCTGGGATAGGTTGATGGATTTCTCAGCTTCTGGGCTATTAAATGTCTGGACCAGCTAATTTTAGAGCAAACAAGCAAAGGCCAAATGACAAATTGTTTGAGAGGCCCTTCAGCAAGAGGATGGAGTTTTATGACCACCAAGGGCACTGTTGCTGCCATTAAATCTGTGGACATGGGGGAAAAATAAGATCTGATTTATTTGGTGATGGTGGAAAATATTACCCAAGCTATAATTTATTGATCGTTGCATCCTCCCGGTTTTCAAGGCCTCTTTCTTGTGCATATGTAACATATACATATTTTTCCTTGCATATGAGGCCGAACACATCATTGCTCCTGCACTTGAGGAATTCCGGCATGCTCTGCTGGCCGTGGCACAGGAACCAGCAATGCCAGCAGCCCCTGCGGGGCAGGACTGGGGAACAGCCTTCTGCGGTGAGGGATGGGTCACCTCAGTGCTGGGGCTGCTCTTCGGCAGAGGGGACAGCGAGAAGCCGTGTGCTTATGGGGAATAACTCAACTCTGACAGGAGCTGCTGGTCCTGTGGGGCTCATCTGGGTCCAATGTCTCCAGATGCAGAATCACAGAATCGCAGAACGGTTGGGGTTGGAAGGGACTCTGGAGATCATCTGGTCCAACCCCCTGCCCGAGCAGGTTCATTCAGAGCAGGTCGCACAGGAACGCATCCAGGCGGGTTTGGAATGTCTCCAGAGATGGAGACTCCACCACCTCTCTGGGCAGCCTGTGCCAGGGCTCTGCCACCCTCAAAGTAAAGAAGTTCCTCCTCATGTTTAGATGGAACTTCCTATGCTCAAGTTTGCGTCCGTTATCTCTTGTCCTGTCGCTGGGCACCACTGAAAAGAGCCTGGCCCCGTCCTCCTGACACCCATCCTTTGAGTATTTATAAGCACTGAGAGCCCAAAGACTGTCCACCACGTAGATGGTTGGCTCTACATCAGCATGGGGAGCCATCTGTCAACCTCCTCCTTCCTGCTGGATGCTGATCACCAGGTCATTGCCATAGTCTCCTTCCTCTCCCATCCTGCTCCTCTCATCCCTGTGCCTGCCCTCCCTCCTGGTCCCCAAGGCATCATGGAGCCGCATGGAGCAATATTGTCCCTGGGGAAGGACAAACTGGCTCAAACCCCCTTGCACACCCACGGTGAGGAGAAAGAAGACCTTGAGGAGGTTTTGTATTTGCAAAGGAGAGCAGGGACACGCTGCTGCCCCCCCACAGCACTGCCATGGCCACCTCGTACCCCTGAGCCGTTGCCTCACAGCAGCCCCAGTGCTGTTTGCAGCATCATTTCCCAATGGCTCCCAGCCACAGGCCGTGCATGATTCCCATTTCCCAAAGAAAATGAGGGCTCGGTGCCTCCCGGAGCAGGGGGTCCCGGAGCCCAGCTGCCTCCGTTACCTGTCTCAGGGAGCGGGATTGCTTCCCACTGCAAGCCTGGGTCCTGGGAGAAAAATTCAGCATGGCAAACGAAAGGAAGGCAGCCTCGGGCCCCCGGGAGCCTCGCTGGAGCTGGAGGCTCTCTAAGCCAGCCCATCTGGTGAGGAAAGAGCCGGGCTCTGCAGGGATAGCCGGAAATAACAGTAATTTATGCAGTTATGTTTCCAGATATTTTTTTTCCCTAACCATCAAATAATACCACAAGAAAAAAAAAAAGAAAAAAAAAGAGAAAGGAAATAGAAAAAGCAATATAGGGACCAGAGTTTTTAATCCTCTTTGCGTTCCCAGAGAAATCCAGGGCCTCTTTCCACCCTTTAACCCACTCCTGCTCTCCGTTAGAGCCTCCTCCAGCCGACCCGTCGAGAGGAGCCCAGCCGCTCTGCAAACAGCCTGGGACACCTTTCGCCCCTGCAAAGCTACTGAACGCACAGCCTGATCCCTGCAGCTTTCTGGAGGTGACCTCGGTGGCCTTTCTGTGGCAGGTGGCGTTTGCAGGGCATCGCCCCCACTCCAGTCCCGCAGCCCAGCAAAAGCAGGAGCCGGCACCGGGCGATCCCCGCGAGCCCGGGGCTGCTCCTGGAGATCTTGGCCTCCCACCCTGCCAGGATGATGCTCGCTCCCAGTCAGACGCTGCATTTCCCCGGAGTGTCTCCAGGACCGGCTGGCTAGCAGTTATCACTGATGGGCTGTTGATCCGACGGTAGCTGCAGCTCTACAGCGCTGGGGAATTCCGAAAAAACAATTTATAGACCGAGGCAAAGCCTCCCAGCCTCTGCGCTGGAGCTGCTCTTCTCTGAGCCCTGCACAGCCTGCGAATAGCCCAGTCCCTCTCAGAGCATAGGACGTGTTTGGGCTCGGAGCAGATCCCTGCTCTCCCTGCAGCCTCCCATCACCCAGGGCGCTGGACCGAGGGATGCAGTCCAAGGGCCAGGCACGATGGCATGGATGTGCTCCGAGCTCCTGGGCCAGCATCCCGCTTTGAAGGAGAGCTCAGGAGGAAAGGAGCCAGGAGGACAGCGAGGCGGAGAGCCCGGGGAGCACAAAGCCCCTGTGGTCTGCAACGCGGCTGCCGCTCACTTTTTTTCCTTGATTTGGGGAGCAAAGGCTGGAGGCAAAGGTGAGGTCGCCCAGACCACCCACAGCCCTTGGTGGTGACAGGGCCAAGGGGGACCTGCCATCCCCTTCACACCAGAGCCGCAGCCAGGCCGGGGGGATGCAAAGCTGATGAGCACGAGCTGTGGCACCGATGCCTGCAGCAGTGCCCGGCTGCTGGGCCAGTGCTCCCAATAGCCCAAGGATGGGCGAGGGCCAGCACTGCCCAGACAGCAGGGCAAAATCCAGCTGCATGACAATACCCTGCACAGCCTATTTTTCCTCTAGCATCTGGAAACGAGGTGAATAAAACATTTTTTGGGGTGGATTGAGGGTTCTCATCACACTTCTCCAGCTGGGAAATCAGGGAGAAGATTGGTAGCTGCATCCTCCCGCTTGTCAGGTAGGAAATGAACAGTGCCCAGAGAGCTGCTGGGCTCCTCCCTGCACTACAGATGGACCAGGGTATGGGTCCCCATGCCCAAATCTCTTCTGAGGAGACCCCTGAGGGAATTTGACTGAATCAACATCCCCATGAATGCCTCTTCCTAAGGTACCTTTCTTGCTGGGGGAAGAGGATGTGGTACCCGACCAGGCTGTCCCCGATCAGCGGGGAGAGGGGGCCCTGGGAACGACGATTTCCTGCCTCAGCCCTGAATTAAAACAGCAAATATTTTCTCCTTTTTTTTTTTGGAACAAAGTGGGAAGAGGGTTGTGCTTCTTCCAGGAGAGAGCAGCGCCTTTCGGCGTGCTCACGCGTCAGTTGGACTCGATGCCCAAAGCGTGGCACGGGGTTCCTTGCATCGCCCAGACCCTCTGGATGGGGGGGTCCCGGGGGACAGAGTGGGCTTGGGGTGAGCCAGCCCCTGTCAGTACAGACCCCCCTTGATGGGAGCAGGCGGAGGACACGCAGCCCTCACACTGTGCAAACAGAAGAGGATCTCTCCTGGCACTGGAGCTGTTTTCCCTTCCCAGAGTAAAATGCCCAAGTACTTGCTATATTTAGACGCCGGGGTTTTTCAGGAAACAGAAGGAAGCTTGTACGAAACTCTGTGTTCACCTCCGGAGATGGGTCCCAGCCTCCCGACCAGCGGTGGCCCCGAAGCCCATCGCTGTGCCGGTGCCAACCCCACGTGTCCTCCCTGCATCTCAGCCCTCACTGGGGGACCCTGAAACACCCTTGGCCCATGGCAGGCTCTGTGGGCCCCCGCCAGCCCCCCTTTCATGTGGGGAAAGGCTTAGAAAAGCTGGCAGAGGGCCAGCGCCGCAATGGGAAAGAGCAGCGGTGCCTGACACGGGCTGCCACCGAGCCCTGGGAGCGAGGGCTGCTGGCGCTGGACGACAGAGGGCACTGATGGTGGCAAAGCCATCCCATAATAAGAGCTTCTCCAGCTTCCCTGATGTTTTTTTCCTTGACAAGAAAAAGAAAAAGGTTGCCTTTTTTCACTAATTCATCGTTAAAGGCTCCTGACGGTGCCCAGGCTGGAGTCCCCGTCCCTGCCACCCGCCTGTGGCTGTGGGGCAGCCCTCCCTCCAGCGCTCCCCTTTTCCAACTGGACGGCTTCCCAGCAAGGAGCAGCAGGAGAAATCTTGGCTTCTGGTGGGGAAACGCAGCCAGCGCCGGGGAAGGGCGGGGAGGGAAAGCGCTGCATTTCCAATGCTGGAGCACAACCATCCTCGCAAGCATCCCCGTAATTGCAGCCACATGCTGGCTCTCGCAGCCCTCGCCTCGCTCGAGCCCCAGATCCCCTTCTCCACTCCTGGGGCTGCTGTACAGCTCCCCCCGCCCCCTCCCCAGCCCAGACATGCCTTTCATCTGCTTCTTTAGGCCAAGAGAGAGCTGCACCCGTTCTGCATCATGGACCTGTAAACCCAGCGGGGAATTTCCAACACACCCTGAAGCTGCAGAGAAAAAATAATGGACCCCGGACTATACTGGTCCCCAGGCCCTTCTCTCTCTTTCTTTCCTTCCTCTCACTCCTCCAGCATGAATATTTATCCCCTGGCCTGGGCTGCCTTCGCGCCGGCCGTTTTCCTGCAGGAATTCCTCCTTCTCCCGCCGCCGAGTGCAGCCCGGGGCCGGGGCGAGGGGGAGGCAGCCCTTTTCATTTCCAATCCCCCCATCCTCGATGGAGAGTAAACATTGTTCCTCTCACAAAGACGGGTATTGTGGTAGGACCGGGTGGGGGGGAAGGCGAGCGGGAGGAGGCGCCGAGGCCCGCGGTGGGGGGGGGAGATGAAGTGGGAGCGGGAGGGAGGGAGGGCACGAGAGAGCCCCCTGAGAAGAGGGCGAACGGGATGTGAATATAAATTCTGTAAATATTTTCTTTAAGGTGCTGCGTGTAATCCCAGGAAATAGATCCAGTTTCACGGGAGAGTGGACGGAGCGGGACTGACTTTGCCATGGGTTTCGCCGCATTGATTAAAACCTTGATGGAGAGGTGGGGGGAGCATCCTGGGCAGCTGGGGAGTGCACCAGAACCTCCCCCCGCCACCTTCCTGCCTCCCCACGGGTCCAGACACCAGCCAGCCGGCGCTTTGTCACCCACTGTCCCCACTTGCACTCTGCAGGCCCTTCTCCTCCTGGATAAGGCATGGCCAGGCTGATAAAGCAAAGAGAAATATGGGCTGAGTCCTGCAGCAAAGGGTTTACTGCCCATCAGTCACATTGTCCCAAGCAGGGACAAGATTCTGATTTGAGGTGGGGCCATGTGGCACCCAAGGGAGGGTGCGGGGACACCTCAGCCTGGCCATCACTTGATAAAAGTGAAGCACAAGGCTTGAGATTTGTCTAAATGGGACATCCCTGGTGACAAACACAGGCACTGCTCGTAAAGCCAGTGGCAGCAGCGGCCGTGGGACAGCCCCACCGGCCCCTCTCCTGCTCAGGAGCTGCTGTGTCCATCCTTTGTGCACCCCCGGACCAGGTCAGGGAGAAGAGAGGAGGTGGGATGCCCTGGGCTGGCACTGGTGGCCATCAGCAGGGAGGGCAGCTGCCCCCCGGCTCGATGGGGCAGGGGCTTTCCCAGCCCTCCCGCAGAGCAGCCCGGAGCGGATGAGCCGTTACCACGTTCCGGTCGGACGAGCCATTGTGTCTCCTTCAGAAAAGGATTACCAAAACATCCAATTACGCTTTCCCTTATGCCTGTCTTGCCTCCTTTTGATGCTTTTTGGCGTTGTATGAAACAACTGCGTCCAGAAGCCAGGATTTCCACGGACACTTGCTTTAATGGTGATTCTTCACTTGTCGAGCTCCATCCCGGGAGCCCCGTTTACCCTCCTGCAAGCACAGCTGCTCTCCCCACCCCACAGCCTGCTTGCCTTTGGCCATCGAGTGAAGCTGGACACAAGACGGGGTCCTGGAACGGCTGGGGACCATGGCTTCATCCATCACTCGTGCGGGAGCTCAGCCCGCATCCCCGATTCATACCCATGGGGCAGGGGACATCCCGCTGCCTTTGATACCCATGGCCATCCCGCAGCATGCCCCGATGAAGGGCAGAGGCCACCATGCCCCCACCTGCTCCCCAAGTCACATGCAAGCACAGAAATTCCTAATTCCAAGCCACGTCTAGGAATTCAACAGTTAATATCTATGATTATTATTTTTTTAGCCCTCCTTTCTAACAGGGGGTCCCTGCCACCACCAGCTGGTCCCCCTGCGATCCAAGGGGAAAGGATGCCACCGCCACGGTTCCCTTTCACCCGGGGCACCATGAAATGTGCCATTGGCTGGTCGGGTAGATGGGGAGGTCAGAAGTATAACCGCATTGCAAAAGAGATTAGAGCCGTTGAGGGAGGTCCCGGGGAAGAGGAGGGGGAACTGCGCAGGCTGACCCGGAGGTGTGCCTCACCCTTTCACTGCCAGCAGGATCACTGCACGCCGGCTTCATTCCTCCTTCCCCACGTCCCCATCGCTGGTTAATATCAGAGAGGGGACGTGGGGCTCCACAGACCTTTGATCTACCCCCGGCACAGCTGTTCCCAGACCTTTACGTAAGGGAAGAGAAATGTGATGGAAATAACCGACAGAGCGAACAGAGGCAAGTGTGAAAGGCTATAAATAAATATGACACAATAACCGTGGACATCGCTAAATAAGTTTTAAATTGAATAGAGGGTATAAATAGAGTCGAAAGCAAAGATGGCACTGGCAGGTGACATGAATTTGAGGTTGGGAACGACTGGTGTGATGGAGGTGCAGACATAGCAAAGCCCCACACATCTTCTAATTGCCCCGCTCCATCCCTGCTGTCTGTCAGCCGTGGAAGTGGGGATTTCGCCTGTTCCTCCTGGGGGAGAAGAGCGACAGCCGGTATTTGGGAGTGAGTCCTTCCAAGGGTGAGAGTGCCCACAAAAGGGGAGCTGGGCACAGTGGGATGGGAAAAAGCCCATGGGACCCAGAGGCTCCTCCATCCTTCCAGCTCCCAAGTGCTCTCCCACCCTTACCTCCCCTTGGCCCTGCCGGATCCGGAGGGGCATGAAGAAGGTCGAGCCCCTGTGGTGGCTCATGCCCCTCTCGCCACCCTCCAGAGCCCACCTGGGCAGCTGGCAGCCTCACACGTGGCCTCCAAGCAGCCATAAATTGGGGTTCAAATTTCACTTTCAATGTTGGAAATCTTTTCTCCTTTTTCCTTTCTCTTCTTTCCCCCACAGATGTGTTAACCCCAGTTCTGGCAGATCTTGGCACTTCACGGTGCTGTTCACCACCCTGTTTTGCAGCAAGAGCGGGGCACGCATCGATTCCCTTGCTGGCTGACGCAGAATCCATGCAAGCTCCTTAAGGCACCGACCCCTCACATTACAGGTACCCAAATGCTCCGGACACCTCAATCCCGAACCCACACAAGTGTGGAAGTGCTGCCTCTGGTATAAGCCCTGCAGCTGCCGTGTAACTGGGGCAACATTCCATGCCCTTGGCCCCAAAGCACCCGCCAAGGAGCAGAGCCCAGGAACCCGCCCCTCTCGGCATCCCAAATCCCTGCTGCAGCATCACCTTGGCCGACTTTGCTATTCTGGGCACAGCAATCCAGCAACACCCCAGAGATGCTCGGCAAATGTTGAACACTGGGATCAGCCATGGGAGATCCCAGCAGGGATGCCGCTTTCCGAGCCACGCCACGGTGGGGGCTCACACCCCCAGCTGCCCTCCGTGCCAGCACGGGATGCTGCCAGCGCCACGATACTCAGCAGGGGCAGAGATCTCTTCCAATTTTATCCACAGCGGATTCTCCCAGCTCGGATTCACAGCACTCCCGGCAGGGTTGAAAACCTCCCCAACCTCTCCTCTCCTATTTTCCACCTTCCTCACCATGGGTCCAAACCCAAACTACCTGCGACAGTCTCCCTCCCAGTTAATATTTGGGCAAACACCCCCTTGGTAGGAGAGCATCCAGCTGGGTTCAGTTCAATGCAGAGGGCTGGAGCCGGCGGGGGGGAGGCAGGGGGGAGGGTGTGTGGGAAGGGGCGAGGGGCTGCAGATCAGGGCTGATACGGGCTGGCATTTTGGCAGAATTTTCTAGGACAGTTTGTACAGTGTCCTCCCTATACAATGGTTATGTCTAGCCGCCGCGCTGCAGCTCTCATTTCCATGAGCAAGGAATTCAACCGAAAAGTAAACAGGAAAAAACGTTACATCTCACAGTTTATAAATATATACGGCATTATTTAGGCAGTCAGGCCAATTTGCACAGATGCCGCATATATGCTGTGACAGATCTCTGTGTTGTTTTGGAGCCACCCCTTGTGAATGGGAAACAGGGCTGGTTTCTCGCCATGTCTGCATGAAATATCGGTATCCTCCTGCAAGCTGGCTGCCAGCAGCGAGTGCTGCGGCTCTTGGGAACAGCGCTATGAGCTGATGCGAGCTATTTGCACGTAGTGCTGAGCGAGACTCGAGCCCCCACGTTTCCAGCTTGGGCTGCACGAGGCCTTTGGAAGAGGCAGGGGAGCTTTTTCCTAGGGATCGCATAGGGATTTCAGCCTGGGATCTGGCGTGGTGACGGGACAAACTGTGCTTTGGCAGGGTGGTGGGGCAGGACCTGCCCTGGCACGCACACCTCCATGAGGGCTAGATGGTATTTTGGAGCCCCATTTTCCAGCGCCCAACAGGCTGAAGCTGCTGGTTCCCACGGCGTGTGGGCAGAGAGGGGTGCAGGCAGGGCAGAACGGCCTCCGACTCTATGCAGGGCACCAAAAAATTGCTGCCTGTGGGCACGAGGGACCCAAGCCCCCATCCCATCAACCTCCTCTTGCAGCAAGCATCCCAAGGCACCCCAAGCCCCGGAGTCACAATTCAGATCGAAATGATGGGACTGGGCTTTTCCCACCAACATCCCTTCCTCCCCCTCTCACACCCGGCCTGAGCCTGGAGGTTTATTCAACCTGACAGCCGAGTGACTTGATCGTTCGAAGCAATGTCTTAATTACAGGACATCCTCCATGGCATTTTCTGGCTAGGGCCGGTAAAAGAAACTTCTCTTCTCCGGCTCCCTCTGCCCCCCCAGCTCCGCCGAGCCATGCCGAGCTATGAGAGCTGCTCAGACAGTGGGGATATTGTTTTGGCCATTGCCTGAATGGTCCGGCCTCCTCAGCTGTAAAATTACCTAGAGGATAACTAAACAAACCCCAGACAAACACTTCTTTAAAGGCACTGCTTACTTTGCAGCAGCCATTTCCCCCTGCCCGCCACATGTGCTCAGGCTGGGTTTTCTTTTCCTCCCTCTCAAGGGCGACACAGTTGCGATGCTCTTGCAAAGCCTTGCATGGGGAAGCGGGGGGGAACAGTGAAACAAGGCGGGAGACACAGGGGATGCCATGGGCTCTTCTGGACCAGGCTCTGCTCGGCCCCAGCCCAGGGATGGAGTCTCACGACGCAGAGGCATCAGGAGGAAGCAGGGAGGCAGAGACTGGTCCGTGTTGGAGCTGGAAGTGGGACAGTGTTTCAAAGGGTTCAGCCCTGATCCATTTTCCAGGGGGGAACTGGGGTTTTCTCCAAAACAGTGCTGCTGGCCCACAGGGAAACTTGTCCCACCAGCCTGGTCCAAAGTCCACTGAAGCCAGTGGAAAATTTATCCTAGACTCCAGCATCGTGCACAACCCAAGATGCTGCTGAGTTCCTGGGGACGAAAATCAATGTTAAGGGCTGATAAAGCCCCTCTGGACGGGGCTGGATGAGCGCGAAGGTCAGGACAGGTCCCCTCCGGGAGGTTTTGCTGCTTCCAACTATCCCTCATAAATAGGAGAAAAGTTCTGGCCAAATCCTCGTTCAGAGTCAATCTAAGCATTTCCTGACTCGGTGTTGATTTCACAGATTAAAGCCGGTCAAAAACAACCTGGTCGAAATCCAGCCAGCATTAATTTTTGGGAAAAAAAAAGAAAAAAAGACCTTGAGGAATTTCATTCGAGTTTGTTCTGAGGGGAGGGGCTGCGCTTTCCCCACCCAGGAGCTTGTTTGCTCTTGAAATACGTGCAATAAACACATGAATGCCGAGCCCCAGCTACAAGCAAAGAGGCTGCCTTCGGCTGTAAAGGCATTAATTTGTGTAAAAATATGCGATATTAGTCAATCTGGGGTTATGCCTTTAATTTCAGGTCTGCCAGTGAGCCACTAACCTAAAGTTTTACAACTGCACCCAAGTTTCCATGTTCACATGAGGGCTGCAGTAACAGCCTGGGGTTTGGCACAGGGAAGCAAGACAGGAGTTTAGAATGAAAAATCCCATTGATCCCAAAATAAAGGGCAGGAGGATGTTAAATAAATCCCTGCGGCCGGTCAGAGGGAGGTTTTCCTTTCTGGTCTTCTCGACCCGTTCAGATAGAGCGAGCCCTCGCAAAGACAGGGGTGGAAACCCACAACGCAGCACTGCAGCGTGTGCTCTGAAAATATGTGCAGCCCAACCGAGGCAGATCCCAAATTTTGGCAGATTCCTAAGATCAGGAAATTCCTTGAGAGTTCGGGAAATTCTCCAAGACTGAACCCAAGCTATTTCACTTGCAGAAGATATCAAGTTCTCCTCCTCCTTTCTTTTTTCCCCCCTCCTTTTGGTGATGGGTCAGTGGGACCTTGGCGAGCACACGTCGCTGTACAGTGAGAAAGAGGATTAGCAAAACACTGCAGAAGGCCAAACGCAGATGCAGGGCCCGCAGGAACAGCTGCTTGCAAAGGGAAGCCGGCAAAGCCAAATATCAGCCACGAGGTCCCAGCTCCAAGCAGGTCTGGAAGGAGCCCAAGCTGGTATCAGTTACACTTTCTTCCCCGCTCCTTTGCCTGTGCATAAATAACTGCCCGTTATTTATGGCCGTTCCCCATCGCACGCCCTACACGCGTGCCTGGGGGGTCACCTCAGAGGACGGGGCAGCAAAGGGGCATGAAGTGCCCCTCTTCGGACCCAAAAATAACTTCCCTTCATCCCCCTGCCTCAAACAGCATGGGTAATGGCAGGGTTTCAGCCCAGCTGTTGCCACATTGATCTCTCTAGAAGTCACCCGGTGCTCGGGGACACGCAGGAGCCGCGCTGGCCATGGCTTGGAGCAAGCAGCCTCAAGGTGTGTGAAACCTCCTTTCTGCCCCAGAACCCCACCTGTGGGCAAAATGGACATGGCGAGGCCAAAATAGGCACAAACCAGAGAACTGGGTGCGTAGGATAACTTGTCCCAGGTAGGCTTGTAGGGCTGCCCTCCACCACCCACCCCAGAGACACATATTTTTCCCTGAGTCCTCATCCAGGCAGGCTGTTGGAGCAGCCAGTAAGGCTCCATGTGGCTCCTGCCCCCAAAATGCAGGAGACGGTGGAGACAGAGGACAACTCTCAGGCTGCCTCCACGCAGAGCCCTGCAGCAGCCTCCACACTTGGCTGTTGCCTACTCAGGCCCGCCATGTGCAGGGAAACCTGTCTCCAAAGCCATCTCCCAGGTCCATCTCTCTTTCTGGAGTCACCCCAGCAGATCCAACTCCCTGCCTGGGTTATTATCCTTCACCTCACCTGCAGGAACCAGGCACCCAGGGGCAGCCAGCCCTCCCAAGCATCCCAGCACCTCGATGCCAGGCAATCTCTGTGCTTTGCAGGAGTGTCAGAGGTTACAATTAGCTCAACTATGCCTTGTTGTTGGGTGACTTAAAAAAAAAAAAAAAAATCAGCAAGGAGGTCCATTTGTACTAATGTCCTCCAATATTCCCCAGGTCCCAAAGGAAAAGTACTTTCTTTCCGCTCTTGTGGTGTTTTTCTTCCACTGCGCGCAGCAATGAGGTCACCGAGCAGAGGTTTTGTGGCTAAATCCCTGGGTTGCTGCCATCATGCTGTTCCCAGGAAAGGCCAAAGTTGGCCCAGCTGGACGTGCAGACAAGGAAGAACATGGATCTTCCCGAAAGCCAGAGGAACAGCTCTGCAAAGGACCTGGCCAAGCAAGAAACCCAAGAGTTTCTTGCACCTGCAGAAAAGCCTTCATTTAGGAGAGGTGGGAAGGACCATCTGAAGCACAAGTGCTGAACTATTGCAACAGTGTGGAAATGAGCGAATTATTTTGGTAGCACATGAGGTCAGCTTCTGCAGAAGACAACCTCTCTGCAGCGTTGGGGCATGCACCAGCTGGGATGCGACACTGAGCTGCTTTAGAAGCCCCAAGCACACCTGGCTGCAGGTCAGGCCAGCAGGTAGCCCTGAAACCGTGCAATTCCCCCAAAGCCAGGGCTCCTCAGGCACTGCCAACAACAGGGTTTGTAGGATAACATGTCAGTGTTGGGGGATGATCTGCCACCAAACCCCTCTCCTGGAACCATGAGATGAGCAGCTGAGGCACCTGATCCCATACCTGACCCTGCTTCGAGCAGGTTGGACCAGGGACCCCCCCCACCCCGTGGTCTCAGCCAGGCTGAACAAGCCCATGATCTACTGCCAGAGCTCTCTCCAGCCAAGCCAGGAAGCACACGTACCTCTCTGCAAGCATTTGTGCTGGAAGGACCCTCCTGCAAAAGCTTCCCAGCTGCACCAGTACCTTCTTTCCCAGTGCGCAACTCAAACCCTGCTCCCGCCCTGTGCCTGACCCAGCCTCAAGCCCCCACCCTGAAGGCATTTTCCTCCCCTACCACCTTCCCTGGGCTTCAGAGATATCCTTGCAGGAGCTGACAAACTTCTTTTTTTGTAATAAAGAACCCCCTGCTCCCCCCAGATCTGTACCTGCCTGCAGAGGAGCCTCTTCTCTTGTAGCCCAGCTGCAGAAACACACAGCCCCTGCCTGCTCCTCCCCCAGCCTTTTACAGCATCCCCAGGCTCCTGCTCAGCTGAGCCCGGGCTGACGGGGACCAGCTGAGACCTGGGCTGCTCCCCCCTGGGGGCTATAGGGCCAGCCCCGGCCCCAGCACAAAGCCTAGGTCCAGCCAGGTCCCCAGTGTCCCGCCATCAACATGCTGGGGTTTACTGGGAGGGTGTCACCTCCTTTCTTCATCGCTCTTCATCTTCTCCACCCTGCATCCGTGTGCCGCTGAATCCAGCTGGGACAGCCCCTGGAGACCGCTCCTGCTCCATCTCCACGGCTGTTCCTGTTAATTCTCTCATCCCCGGAGTCATGGCACGGCTGGGAAAGGTTTTGTTAAAGCACATCACCCCTGTCCCACACAAAGGACCTCCTGCCTGCCTCTTGCCCTTCCTAAATCTCCCCTGCCAGCCTTCTTGTGCATTTTCCTGAAGGAAGGATGCTAACGGATATATAAATAAAGCAACCTGTGTATTCTTCTCCCCGCTCAGAGCTTGTGTAACCTGCGGTTGACCCCTCCTCATCCTCCCCAAACCACAGCCCCAGTATGTGCTGCCTGCCGCCGCTGCTCTGGCATTTTTATGAATGGCCTTGAGCCCAGGGAAGAGATGTGAGCACGGATTTGGAACAGCTCCATCCCTTCTACCGCACGCGCTAATCTTGACAAATGATCAGCGTGTGGCTTTCGAAACCAGAGATAAGGCTGTCTGACCACTTCAAGTCACTACACTTTCCCACGAAGAAAGGGAGTTTGTTCTCAGCCCCCGGCCGCAGCTTCCTCCAGAGCCTGGGCAAACCCAGGTGCCCCCAGCCCCATGGCTTGGGGGACACACACACTGCAGTCCCACCCCTTGGGAGCGGGGCCAGGGTCTCATTCAGAACAAAACCTCGGCAACCTCCAAACAAGGCAGATGTTGTGACTTTGCCTGGGTTTCTGATGCCACCGGCCGGACCAGGGATGCCTCCTGCCTACTCACCTGCATCTCCTTCCCATTGAGGCCAACGGGAGAAGTGGTCCATGCCCAGCATGGAGCTGGGATGTGGCAGAAGCGTTTGCTGTGAGCCAGCAAGAGCTTCCAGTGCTGGAGCTGAGCCATGACTACGCAGGGCTTCCTTGAGCTCAGTTTTAGCGGGGAACTGGAGCATCTGGAGAAATCCCGGCCCTGATGGTGTCACTGCTCTCCTTGGACTGGCATCCCACTGGCATTTGGACTATGGTATTTGGGACGTGCATCTTGCTTGACAGTTTGGGCAGCTTAGTGTCCCCGTTCCTCCACAGGGAAGGGGAAGCAGCCGTGGGATGTCTGCGGTGTCTTCCCAGGGATTCTGAAACAGCAGAGCGAGCGCTGGGTGGATCCTGTTGGACCTGCACCTGGGAAAGCCGGGCTTTCCAGAAGGCTCCCTCTCTCACAGACACAGACCCGCTGCCAAGGGAAAAGGCCTCTGCGAGTGCCAATTCAAGGAATGCCTTTGATCCACTGGGAATCATGAGGGAGAAACTCTGCCTCTAAATTGAGCTGCTCTCTTGCCTTGCCACTTTGGGAAATGAATTTGTACTCGGAAAAAAACCCAGGCTGGGAGAGATCTTGGGAAGACATCCAATCCATTTCCCTACCCCAAATTGGTCCTGACAGATATTTTTTTTTTTACCTAACCTTTCCTTTAAAATCTCCAGATGGCTCAATACAGTCTTCTCCAGGGCTATATTCATTTTACTACCAGATATTTTTTTTTATTATTAATACCCAACTTAAATTTCCCTTGCTGGAATCTGCTCCTCTCCCATGGCAACACAGAGGGCAACTCAACTGCCCTCTTACCACTGCGCCCAGTGCATCCCACCCTGCCCAGCGTGGCCGGTGCCCTTCCAGCAGCGGTACCTATTTAAAGCTGAGGATTAGGGTGGACAAGGCTGGTCCTGGCCAAGAGCAAGCAGAGCTGAAGAGGCCCTGGACTGTCCTATCACTTTTCCTATTGCTGCGCCGGCCCGCGGGAGGGTTTGGGGGTGCAAGAGCGCACACCCCCTGCGCCCTGTGCAGGCACCGAGCATCGTGCCCAGGTGGGAATGGGAGGTCAGAGGCTGCTGGCTTGTTGACCCATGAAGGGAAGCAACTATTCAGCTGATGAGGCCACGCAGGTGTTAATTAAAAAGCATGTGAAGCAGAACGGGTCACTGTTTGGTGTCATCCGCTCGTGAAATTAGCCTCACGGTGGGTCACCCGGCCCTCCCTGGGAGATGGAGCAGGGGAAGAGCTGCCTGTAGTACCTCTGCTCCTACTCTCATCTCCTCCAGCTGAGCTCCTGGTTCTGGGTCCCTCCTGGGTCCTGCACAATGTCCCTGTTTTTTGACCAAATCTCTGCTGTAGAGAAAAACTTCTACCTATTCATTCCTGGGCTGGCTTGGAGCATAGCTGTGCAGGGGTGAGAAGTGTAACCCAAATAATTAACTCCTGGCAGTCCAGGTGGAGAAACGAGCACTCTAGTCACATGCTGAGCTGTTGCAGGAGGTGCTCACACCGGGACACTGATGGATACAGCCTCACAGGTCGGGCAACCCTGTGGCAGTCCCTTGGTAGGGTCTCGGGTTTGGCCAGCATCCAGATTTGATCATCACCAGCAGCTCTCATCTGATCCCCTTCACTCTCCAGCCAAGGCCAGGAGGGAAAGCAGGGCTTTCCTCTAGGAGGCACCAGGGGCTGGTGCTCCCTCACCCAAAGGTTACCAGCGAGCAGGTCTGCAGAGCCTTTCAGCAGCAGTTCTGGGTGGCAAAGCCCTTCCATTCTGCTGGAGACCTTGGTGCTCAGCGTGTGCTTCACAGCTCTGTGAGATGGGGCTTGTCATCTTCTCTGTTAACCCCTGGGACATGCCCATGTCAGGAGGATGCCCTGGTAGGAAGGAGTCTCCTGTTTCTTCTCCCAAAGAGCACTTCTCCAACACCAGGATGACGTGCCAGGTCCCACACGGGCACCCTCCTGTGCCTGGTCGGGGCTCGCGGTGTGGTGGGGACCAGCAGCAGCGTGGCTGAGCCTCAGAGAGTCAAACCCGAGCTGCTCCCTGAGAAGTGCAACTTAACGAATCCCAGTTTCTCGCCGCGCCGTGTCTCATGGTTGGATTATCTCATGGCTAATAAGGCACATGAGGGTTTTTCCCATGGTTTGGGGCACTCATAATGGCTCTCCCCCGTGTGGATTCTTTGATGTCTTATAATAGAGTTGATGATGAATCCATTTCCTCGGTAAGGACCAAAGTTTGGCACTCTCTTGTCTGCCCAGATGCCTTTTTTCATAAAACAATTAGACAATAGAACAACAAAACGGGATTTGGTCTCTCTGAGGATGCTGCCTCGCTATGGAATCTGGCAGAAAGCGACCTGGAGCTTCAGAAGTGGGGTTGGACGGCAGGGACGGGCGGACAGATGCACACATGCACCCACACAAGTGCAATGGCTCCCACCGCCTTCCCTTTCACAGCCAGGCTGGCGAGGAGAGAGCACTCTTGACTCTGCCCTGTCGTGCCCATTGATCGCAGCACGGGCCTGAAGGCCAGGACCAAGGGCTTTTTCTGAAACCGTGCAACACCAGATGTTTTTTTCCCGAGGCCTCAGACACACACGTGCAGCACGCTGTTATTAAAACTGGCTCATACTCCCTGCGCACAGGGGAAAAAAAAATTAAGGCTGTGCGCAAGGTTAGTTCTCGACTTTGGCATCCAGCATTAAACCATGCAGGTTCGGTCGACTTTTGTTTGTTTTTATAGAGTTGCTCGTAGACCATCCCTCCTGCAGCATCCCAGCAGAGTGGAACAATCCGATGCACCAGCTGGAGGAGAAGTGCTTCATGAGCTGCCAAATATACCATGTAAAAACCATAACGCAGCCACCTCTGGGGTGCAGCCTGACAAGCGCATGGCGGCTCACAGCAACACCCTGCAGCAGCTTGAACTGAGAGGCGGGAGCCGCTTGAGAGGATGCGCTGGTTCATTACACAGGCTTCCTCCTCTTCCTCTTGGTTTTCCGCCTGGTCTTTCCAGCCTGCCTCCCCGGGCACGGCTCTCCTATGGATTTTTCTTCTCCTGCTAATGTTTCTGTATTCACCTCAGACCGAGCCAAAGGCTCCTTTTAACTGAAAAAGGCCATTTGTCTCCATATCTTATCATCTCTGTCTCAGCGTCAGCCCAAGCCTTGATGCCTCCTTCCCCTGGCAGCAGGTTTCACTCCTGCATTTGTGATTCCACCCAGCCATCCTTTCTCAGCCACTTCTTGTTTTCCTCCAAGAGTTTCAGAGAAGCATTGCACACCTTGCCGTGGTGCTTCCCTGCCCTGGCTGACTTGGTGCTGGCCTCTGCCAGCCAAGGCAGGGGCCTCATCAAACCCTGGTGTGGTCTTGGTGGGATGCCCAAGGGTGCAAGTGTCCCAGGGACAATGGGGTGCTCAGCCCAGGTTCTACCTATGTGACAAAATCTCCTGCTCCCTGGCATGGTGTCAACTCTGCAGGGCTGCAAGTTGACCTTCCACTGGGTTGCACTAGGGATGTTACCCTCTTCCCAAACGGTCCAGAGCCCCGGGGGGGTGTCCTCTCTCCTTCACCCAACAGCAAATCTTGTGTGGCTCACACAAGGGGTTTTACACCACTGTGGTTAATGGTGTGGTGCCTGGGAAGCGTTCTCAGGGCAGGGTGGGGTGCTTACCACCCAGCCCCCGCTGCTATGGGTCACCTGCAGGTGGGGACATCGGGGTGCAGGTTAGCGGGGATCTCTGCAGCGTTCAGGAGGGGTAAGAGACCCAAACCTGCCTTCCAAAGCCACCTAGGAGGAAAACACACTTGGCTGTGGGAAGATCCATGGCTCCGCGGGGAAAGGCAAGGAATTCCCACCTCTTTCCCGGAACCTGGAACCGAAGCCTAAATCTAATGGGGAGGGCTGATGCCGGCTCCAAAACGGTGCCGCTTCCCTCTTCTTCCCGCAAAACCCAGGTGATGCTGGATGGAAGGGGGGGATGTCGGGGGGATGTCGGGGCGGGGGGGGGGGGACGGGACCGCGCTCCTCCTCCCGCCCTCCCACAGCCGCCGACCCCCGGCCCCCGTGGGGGGGCCGGGGGTCGGCGGCTGTGGGAGGGCGGGAGGAGGAGCGCGGTCCGCCCCCGCCGCCGCCGCCGTACAAAAGGGGTCGGGCGGGCGGTGGAGCAGCGTGTGCCGCCGGGCAGGGCAGGGCAGGGGCAGCGGGGGGTCCCCCGGTCCCTTGGGCAGCCGGGACCCGCGACGGCCCCGTCCCGCTCCTCCGCCACCAGCACCGCCGGGCCCGGGACCATGAGGCGGGAGCGGACGCTGCGCCGCCGCGGAGCTCTGCTCGCTTGCCTCTCCCTAGGGACTCTGCTGGTCCTCGCCGACGCCAAGGGTGCCTTCTACCCCCCCGCCGCCCCTCTGCCCTACGGCGGCAGGTACAGCCTCTACACGGCCGGTTCCAGCCCGCAGCTCGGCCCCGGCAAGCCCGTGGGCAAGCACAAGTAAGCGACCCTCTACGCGCCTCCGTCCGCGGCCGCGCAACCGAGCCGGGGGGGCACCGGGAACCGGCAACACCCCCGGGCATCGGTCTTTGGCTACCGGGCTGCACGGCGGGGCTTTCCGGGCACCGCCTGCCGTCGGGCATCCCTTACCGGGCACAGACCGCGGGTACCGGCAACACGTCTGGGCTCAGCAGACAGCATCCCCTGGGGATCGGTTGCCGCGGGCACCCCTTGGTGGGTACCCAACCCCCCCGTACCCATCGTGGGTACCATCTCCCGGGGCTCGGCCGCGGGCATCCCATGGGTACCGCCCACCGGCATCCCTTGCCCCGGGTACTGGCCAGGCGCTGGCGGGCAGGGCAGGGGTGTCCGTGTGTCCCGCTGCACCCCCTCCGTGTACGGTGAGGCTGGGGGGGGGGGCGCTCAGCGCAGGAGGATGCGGGGGTTGTGTTTCCAGGACGGGGTGGGCTGCGTGCGGGGGGAGGACATGCGTGCTGCCGTCCCCTGTGGGACAGGGACGGGGGGGTGGTGGGGAGGGGGATGCACGTGTGTGTTTATGTTCATATACAGGTTCCGTTCATGTGCATGTACCTGTTCTGCATGACATGGGCGCGGGGGTGTGGAGTGCGGGAGGGGAGGATGGCAGGGCACAGAGCTACGCCTGAAATTTGCCCCTTTGCTTGTAAAGCACAGACTTACCAGAGTTTAAATATGTTTTCAAGTAACCTGGAAAGCTCAGGCAGATGAGGAATGCAGGCTTTACACATACAATACTATAGACTTTTTCCATTCAATTGCAAAAAGGCTGTTACGTTGGTGGGGGGCTTGCTTCCCTCCCCGCTTGTTTGCTAGAACCGTTTCTGTCGGGCTTTGAAAAGGGGAGAATGTGGTGTTAGGAACAAGCTGAAATGAATAAAGTAATATTCGAGACGAACAATACTGGCAGTGCCAGTGAGAGCTTTCCAAAACCCGTAACATTTTCCAGCTGCTCACTCTTAAAACATCAGGCTGGAGCTATAAAACTGCTAGCCACAGGTGGGTGAGAAGGAGAGGGGTTTCTGAGAAGGAGCAAGCCAGAACAACCCTAACCCAAGCAGTCACAGGCAAGCAGTATGTATTAGTAGTGGCTAGTAGATCTGCCCGTGTTGGCTACTAGCTTACTTACAGAGGGGTTTGCAGTGTGTTTGTTAGTGGATCCTGGATTTATGGATAGGCAGTGATTCTAAATTTCCACAGGCACACGCACGCATGATCTCCCTTCCCTCCAGCTAAGAAAAGTGGCTGGCCTTTGCTTTCGCGTGGCCCTGTGCGCGGATAAATGACTCACTTCTGGAGGAGCGGGGAGCTGCTCGGATCCCGGCACTTGCTCTGAGCCTGGCCAGGGCAGAGCCGCTGGCAATGCCGGTCGCTGCCGGGAGTTGCGGTGCCCATCCCAGGGGAGGAAAGAGATCCCTGGGCGGGGGGACAGGGTGGAGGTGCTGGTGCCGTTCCTGGGGGCAGCAAGGGGGATGCGCTGGGGGTGGGGGGGTCCCTACTGGAGGGAGCAGGGAGAGCTGGGATGTATGAGCCTGCTCACATCTTGCTGCTTCACCAAGGGAGCTCCTGCCCCACACGGGCTGCTGGAGGTGGAGGAGCCTGCTCAGGGCCTCTGAATCGGGGCACTGGGGGGCTTAAAGTGGGTCTTGGCATGGCTGGGGGACGTACTTTATCTTCACGTGTTTGCCATCGCTGCTTGTCCCTCCTTCACCCATCTTTCAGCACTCAGTGTGAGCCAGAGCTCTGCTGCTCCGTCCCTAGAGGGTGACAGTGAGGGGGCTGGGGGTCTGTGCACGCACACGCTCACTCCCCCAAACAGGAGATACCACAGTTCTCCCCAAACCCTTCTGCTCCATCGTGACTGTCCCAGTCCCTTCCCTCGCCTGCACCTGCCAGAGGTCTCTCAACAACATCCAGATCGTCATCACGCCAAGCCCGTGAGAGCTGGGCTGAGGCCCCGCAGCTCGTTTCCCTGGTCAGCCCCGAGGCTGCTCTCCTCAGGCTGTGTGATGGCGATGCCGGGGGACCCCGGCTGCTTCCCAGCCTGTGGCCAGGCAGCCAAGCTGCAGCGATCCCAGCTCGCACAGGGAGAGCTGGGTCCTCCCGCCTCACTGAACACCTCCCCACACCTGCAGCTCGCGCCGGCCCATCTGCTCCATCCTGCTGACCCTCCGACTCTGCCTCAGCTCGCCTGTGCCCTCCTCTCCTCCCGCTCTTCCATCTGCCACCTCCCTGTGCTCTTAATCCCTGCCTCACTGCACATCCCTGCTGTCTCTGCCCCTGTGGACCAAGTCCATCTGCTCCTGCCGGCAGGCCTGCCTTCA
Organism: Rissa tridactyla; assembly: GCF_028500815.1. Lineage (NCBI taxonomy): Eukaryota > Metazoa > Chordata > Aves > Charadriiformes > Laridae > Rissa > Rissa tridactyla. Next base: position 11,679,581 of record NC_071477.1, read on the forward strand.
GCTGGAACAGCCTTGGCCTCCATCTGTCCCACCAGCACTCCCGCATCCTTCCCACCCAGCCTTCCTCCCAGCCACCTCAGCCTCAGCGCCTGGTTTTGCTGCTCGGCTCGGGAGAGGGTCTGTGTCCAGAGCTGGCTGGTACCCTGTGGCACCCGGCTGCAGGTGTGATGGCAGGAGGGAAGACACTCCATTCCTTGCACCACCCGTCCAAGGGATCTGAAGAGGTTTCCAGGCCCCATCCAGCTCAGGACCTGGGTCCTGGCCCTGCCTCCATGGTGGAGGGGGCTGTGATGCTGCAGCCCGGCAGAGCGTCCAGCCTGCATTGCCTCTCCCTCTGCTGAGTGTAGCATCACACTTGATGTGGGTGTGACAGTACCCACAGCAACATCTGAAGGCTTTTGGGCTTGATCCTGGGGCTGTCAGCACTCCAGGAGGTGCAGGAGGATGGACCACCCCTACCAGACACTGCTGGAGCTATTTCTGGGATGCTGTTCCCATAAATGCCATTGCTGGTGGGGTTCTGCTTGTCCCCCCAGCCTGTCTCACCACCCAGGTCATGCTGTGCTGAGCACAGCCCAGCTCCAGGGCTGAGGCTCTGGGTGACCCCAGCACTGGTGACAATGCGGTCGTGATAGTGACAGCTGCAGCACCCAACCCAGCCTCCTGCAGCATGGTGGCACCTCGGATCTTCCTTGGGGGGGGCTCTGGGTTTCTTGCGGACAGTGAAATTGCTGGTGAAATATCGTAAGGCACAGCTTGTTTCCAGCACCGAGACTGGTTTCTCAGGCAGGGCCAGACTGTGGAGTGACCATAGCTGGGGGAGGATGGGGCAGCCACCAGCTCGGGGTGACACTGCGGGGCAGGCACTGCCCGAGGCTGAGCAGAGAGCCCGGCACAGCCGAGGCGAGCAGAGCTGTGTTGAGGGCACAGGGGTGTAGCTGCACCGCCTTAATCACAGAATCACAGAATGGCAGGGGTTGGAAGGCACCTCTGGAGATCATCTAGTCCAATCTTCTGCCAGAGCAGGGTCACCTAGAGCAGGTCTCACAGGAATGCGTCCAGGCGGGTTTGGAATGTCTCCAGAGACGGAGACTCCACCACCTCTCTGGGCAGCCTGTGCCAGTGCCCTGCCACCCTCAAAGTTAGGAAGTTCCTCCTCACGTTGAGATGGAACCCAGAGGAGAGATGCCTGGAGCCACTTGGACTGAGGAAAAGGCTGCGCGCCCAGCAGCCGTGCTGGGCACCAGGGGACTTTGCTCCGTCCCCACTCCCCTGGGCTCCACTGCTGTCCCTGTCACCAGTGGGTGGGATGGGCGATGCCTGGGGGGTCCCTCCAGCTGCTGACCCTCCCAGGACATTGATGGCAGTGTTAGGCAGGGCAGGTAGACCTGTCTGGGGACTGGTTGGAGAGCTGGGGCACTGCTATCTTCTGGGACGGGGGGTGACGGTATCTCGCTGTGCTTCCCCCTAGGAGCTACTGCGCCTACGTGGTGCAGCGCAACGTGACGTGCACGCTGCAGGATGGGGCTGAGAGCTATGTCAAGGCTGAGTACCACAAGTGCAGCTGGGGACCCAAGTGCCCGGGAAAAGTGCTGTGAGTACTGGGGGATGCTGGGGCACGGCTCCCTTCCCGTTCCCCTTCCCCTTCCCCTTCCCCTTCCCCTTCCCCTTCCCTTCTTCGGGTCGCAGCTCTTCTTAGGCTCCTGAGCCCCCGTGCCACCCTTCCGACCACCAACCTCTGTTTTCCAAAGAGCAGCGGAAAGGGCTGACCCTTCTGACCATCGACCCGTGTTTTCCAGAGGGCTGAGGGGCTTTTCCTGGGTGAGGCAGTCAGTGACAGGGCAGCGGTGCTGGGAGGAGGCAAGGTGGGATCTGTCAGGAGGGAGAGGGAGCTCTATCCCTCGTCAGAAATAAATCAGGAAATTATGGGAAGCCAAGGGGGTGCATGTGCACGTGTGCAGGGAAGGATTTTGTTAAAGACCTGCGATTTGTCAGAAAGATGGCAGCTAGGCCAGAGCTTGACTGAGAGGAAGAGGAAGATGGCTGAAGGCTTTCTGCCCCAGGAAAATATTTGCAAAACTCTCTGCCACCTCGTCGGTGCTGGAGGGAAACACCCCGCCATGCCGGAGCTGCAGACGGATCTGGAGCCAGGGCAAGATGGACACTGGGGCTTTGTGCTCTGCTGGGGATGCTGCTCCATGCTCCCGCATCCTCCCCAGGCTGCCAAGGGCAGCAGAGCCCAGCACCGAGGAAAACCAGGCTGAGAGGGGCTTTCATCGGAGCCTGGTACCCCTCCTGTGGCACGGCACATGGTGCTGTGACCAGCTGGGAGTCACCACATGCCGGCGGTGCCACGGGCTCAGCTCGCAGCCTCTCCCGGCAGAGACCGGCTGTCGGACCCACTCGCTGACCTGCTCCTTCCTTGCTCCCATTGCAAGTGCTTTAGTGGCGTCTGAGGACTCACATCCTGCGGCAGCTGCTACCCGTGGAGGAGATCCCCAAAGCCCCTCCCATCTCCGCAGTGTCCGATGCTCACCCTTGTCAGCCCTTCAGACAAAACCAGGGTGACACCAGAGTGTTTTTTGAAAGCAGCCGTACCCGCAGCTGGACTTTCAGCACAGCCTCAGATGCTGCATCCACGCACGAGAGGGAAACATGGTTTCTTCACACGCTGGGGCCATCAGCTAATGTTTGTGCAGCTGCAATAAATACTTCCCCTCATCACCATTTGGAGCAGGGGGAGAATGTTTCAGAGGTGCCAAAGGGCTCCGGGCTCCTCTGCAGAGGCCAGTGCAACACAGAGAAGGCGCCTTGCCTTCTGGATGCCATCCTCATCCTCACTTCATCCCCTGACAGTGGCTGGGTGCAGCAGTGTCCTCCCATGGTCCATCCAGGCAGGTTTCTACACATTAAGACAGAAGGAAAGGCCACAGAAACTCAGCAGTGTCTGTGAAGAGGAATAACAAAAAGAAGAGCTTGTTCTGAAACTGTCCTGTGCCTTTGGGAAATTGTTGATGTTAAGAAGTTTTGAAGTGATTCAAAGAACAGAGGATTTGGGTTTGCTCTCTCCTCCTGCCCTGCAGTACATACGGAGGTGGCTGTGTCGTGCTGGGAGTCGCGTGGCAGTGGCATTGCCCGGGGACACTGAGGACCCGGGCAGGGACAGGGAGGACATGGAGCTCGGTCCCATGTGCTGCCCCGAGCCACTGGGTAAGCGCGAGTGCCATACGCAGCCCCTCTGTGCAGCATGGATGGTTGTGCCTCCTCCTCCGAGACCTTCTGCTGAACGTGCCGGGGAAGAACAAGGGCCTGATTGTACGTGTTGTTGCAAAACAGCAAATTTCAGGGTTTTCAGGCCCCGCTAAATTCAGATTGGAAATTTCCAAAAGGCGGGTTCAAAGCATTGGTGTTTCAGAGGTGGTGAGAAACATGCTGTCTTCAGGTCAGCTCGGCTGGTGGGGGGAGCGCGGGTGCTGGCAGGGTCCTGTCCCATCCCTGCCACCTCATGGGAAGGTGCCACCAAAGAGCTGGGAGCTGCTGGGTCCTCCCTGCTGGGCTGGTGGGGACCCCAAGTAGAGTGAGAGCAGAGAGGGAGGGTGTTAGTGTCCCACCAGGCCAAGAGGTGGGCTCCCACCCTTGTTTATTGTATATGGGGTGATCAGTGTTGTAGTGTCCAAGGTGGTGATGGAGAAACCTCCCAGGGCATCCCTGCCTGGGGCAGGAGGATGTGTAAGGAGCCATTCTTCTGTGCGCACCCCATGGCATCACCCCGGTAAACCTGGCCAGGGCTCTGCTGCCCCACTGCCAAAGGTCTCCCTTGCAAGGCCAGCCCAAGGCACTTAGGCTTCCCATCAAAATGATGCCCTCCACACATAGAGAAAATACATTTCCAAAGGTGCTGCAACCCTCTCAGAGGCTTCAGGACAGGATTAGAATTGAGAAGAGGATTTTTTACCCCATTAGGAAATTCTCTAGGTCAATTCAAAGTGCAAAACACACCCAACAAACAGCCCAGACCCCGCTTGGAAGTGATCTGAACTTGGAATCACTTCCATCATTTCATTTCATCATGTGCTTTCCTGGGCCAAAAGTTGCCAAACTGTGTGCCGTCTGTCACAGTGGTCATCTATCAGGCCAGAGACCAGAGCAATACACTTACTTATAGCTGCTTTTCTAAACTAACAATGGGAGTCCCAGGTTAAAAAAAATTTGACAAACAAAGAAAAGCTCTCCAGAAACCACAGATAACGTAAATAATGTCTCTGCTCACCCCGAGGCTGTTTCTCAGGCTTGTCTGGTTGTGTTACCAACTTGTTGGGGAGGACTCTACCCTCACCATGTGCTATCACACCTGCATTTAGTGGTCCAGTCCTGGAGAGGGTGGGCACATGTTTTTGGAGTGCTGGTTAATGAGCTGTGTCCCTGGATGGCCACTGTAATGCTACACTGGGCTATGGTGCAGCCAGAGCTGTTGGAGAAGGGGAATCATGGTCTTCAGGTGCAGCACATGGGTCTCAGCCAGGCTTTCCCATGTGCCCAGCCATCCTACACCCAACAGGACCCATGGCCCCGCTCTTCTCTATTGCTTGATGTTGAGGTTGCTTCTCTAAACTGTCTTCTCTCTTCCTCTCCTCTCCTGGAAAGGTACCGCACATTCTTCAGACCCAAGTACAAGATTGGCTACAAGACAGTGACCGAGCTGGCCTGGAGGTGCTGCCCGGGCTTCATGGGAGAAGGATGCCATGACAGCCCGACCGACCAACCCGGCCTCCTGCCCCAACATCCCAGCCCTAAAATGCCTCCTGGGCAAAAGATGTTTCCGATCCCCAGACTTCCTCCCCATCCAAAAAGCCACCCTGACCTGTTTCCAGGACCAAAGAAGAATCAGTATGGTGAGACCTCGCTCCTGCTTCACATCCCCAGGTTACCACGCCATGCTCTCAAACCTCTCCGTTCTTTCTGTTCTGGCACAGGGCATGAATGTAGAAAACCTTCAGCAGGTGACCTGCTTTCTGATCAGAGACCTGACATTTGATTGCTTTGAGGATCACTTGCTTTTTTAATCTAGTTTCTTTCAAAGCATGCTGCTTCGAAATTGCCTTTCCTCATTGCTTTAAAGCATTTTTCCATTAATTTTGGGGTTGATAGGGTGTGTCTCACAGTGAAGATCCCTTGGGCTGTCCTCATCACGTGCTGTTGAACTTTGCAGCAGAGGGCTTGATCCCAAGAAAAAAGAGGGTTTCCTGATCAGCTTAAGAAGAGAAGTCAAAGAGAGGAGGAAGGGTGGGCTGATATTTCGCTGAAACAACAATAAGAGGGAGGCAGGATCTAATGTTAGTTAGTATGGGAAAGAACTCAAATCTAGAAGACAGCCAAGGAGGGAAGTTAAAGGAGCACCAACCCTGACTGTGCTCTCCCTATTTCTTTCCCTGTGCAGGCAGAAAGTTGCCCGGCCTCTTCGGGGACCGCCTGGATCGTCTGGAGGAGGAGGTGAGACGCCTTTCCCAGTCCTACGACAGCCTGCACACCATGGTGAGCGGCCTCGGGGACCGCCTGCGGCTGGCCATCCAGGAGGACACCACCAAGATGATCGGCTCCCTGATGAACAGCCCGGGCACGCCTGACTCGATGGTGGGCTTTGGCATCATTCCTGATGGCCTGGTGGATGTGGCGGACAAAGCTGACATCACCACGTACCCTCCCGTGGGGGAGATCCTGACCAAAGTGACGGAGGTAAGCGACGTGCTGAAAACCAAGGCAGATTTGCTGCATGAGGTTCGTGGCATGGTCCTGGACCACGATGGACAGATCAAGCATCTTCTGGAGTCAGCCCGGCCCTCACCCCTCACCTCCATCGACCTCCTGGAGGAGTATGTGGACACACGGCTGAGCAACCTGCGCGGAGAGCTGCTTGACGGCTTCGAGAAGAAGCTGGGGAAGATCCAGACCACTTGCGATTTCCGGATCCAAGAGGTGCGGCAGCAGTGCGAGGAGGAGAAAGCTGCCAACCTGCGGCTGCAGCAGACACTGGATGGGAAAGAGCTAGAGATCAAGAAAGAGATCTCCCAGCTGGAGACCCAGATCCAAGGGCTGACAGTGGTGGAAAGCTGCTGCAGCAACCTGGACTACCTCACTGATCGCATGAACATCCTTGAGAAAGGTCTTCACAGCATCTCTGAGTCACAGAAGAACCTGCATTCACGGCTGGATGGAGAAATCTCTACTGTCACCCTAGGAAACCTTTTTGAAGGACGCTTTGAGGACCTGGAAGCCAGACTCAATGCTACAGAGAGAGAAACGGGGAGCTGCTGCTCTGGTATAGAGGACAACGTGAGAGGCATGGTGGTGGCAGAGGTGGATGGCATGAGGACTGCCTTTGAAGACAAAATGCACACCCTGGAGGACAGGTTCATGACCATCGTTGGGGAGCTGAACAATGTCAGTTCTCCTGTGGGCATGGACGGAGCAGTGGTGCCCGTGCTGGAGGGGGAACTCGCCAGCATGAAAAAACGCACAGATGAGACACTGGATGTGTTACAGAATCGCCTCATCACGCTGGAGAGCACTTGTTCCCTGGGCTGCACTTCCGCTTCCAAAGACGTGGAGACCTTCCGGACAGAGATCGAAGATTGCCAGAACAAGAACCAGGACCTGCTCCTCCGGATGGACAGCAACTATGACCTCCTGCGCAAGCTGAACGCCACCATCCTGGAGATCCAGCGGCGAATCGAGGAGGAAGCATCGGGGGCTTTGCAAGGGGAGATCACCTTGCTAAAGATAAACCTCAACACTGTGAGCAAGTCTCTGACGGGGCTCAAGGACTCCGTCTCCCAATATTCGGACACCGTGACACACGTCAACTCCTCGCTGGATGAGCACGAGCGGAAAATTGAGGATGAGGTCCACTCCATCCAGGAGAAAGTCAACGACCAAGGCTCCCAGCTCTTCTTCAGCAACCGTCGTGTCCTGAACCTCAAGGGAGACTTGGAGCGACTCAAAGCCAGGATCGTCAGTGACCTGAGCTCCTGTAAGAGCGTGGCCCATGACCTGCAGCGGGAGATTGCTCACTTCGATGACCGGGTGGCTCGGGTGGAGAGCGTCTGCGGCAGGCTGGGTGCCGTCACGGGAAGCCTGGATGGCATCAGGGACGAACTGGAGAAACACACGGGCAGCCTGTGGGATTACATGGACCACATGAACGGGACCCTGGCTGCCCACTCTCAGGAAATAACGGGACTGAAGGACAACCTGCTTGACTGCCAAGCCAAGGTCTCCGAGCTGGCAGAGCAGGTCGGCCACTTGGAAGAGCAGGCGGAGGGGAAGCAGCATTAGCCGTGCCGCCAAGTGCTGCTTCTCCTCCCCGTGAAGGACAGGATTAACTTATATCACACAGACTCGCTCCAATGTGACAACAGTTCTTGGGATAATTTTTTTAATGAAAAGATAAATTAAAAGCTGCTACAACCCCCCCCCCTTTTTTTTTGTTTTATTTTTTAAACCCTGTTGGCCCCACTTTTCCGTAACTCTGCCGTTACGGTACTCGCCTCCCGATGCTCAGCAGCTGTCCCGACCCTGGTGCAGCAGTGTCACTGCCGCCTGGCTGGGGGCGTTGCGTTGGCTCCTGGGCTGATGACCCCAGCAGGACAATTCAGGAGGAAGCTGGAGGCGGGAACGTTGTTTTTTTCATTTTATTTTATTTTTGTGGATTTATCGCTTCTCGAAGAATAAAACCCTGCAGTTGTCAGTTGAGGAATAGAGTCTCTCTGACCTAAAGACCACCTGCATCTTAATCCAGGGACTGAGATGAGCCAGGGCTCCTTACAGGGAACAAAACTCACCACAGGAATTGCGGATTTCAAAGAACACACGTATTCATACAGCCCCCTGGGAACTGCCTTCCCCTCTCCGAGACGGCAGCCCTCCTCGTGTATGGTAAATACATTTATACTGCTCCCTCCCCCCTGGAAATGCACATGCCTTACGGAGTATATGAGGATATGCATTAGGAAAACACACATATGCATATATATATATAGTATGTGTATGTATATTTTTGGACAACCCACTGTCATGGTGCTCATCTCATTGCCAAGTTTCCTCTCGCTGCCCCCATGTCCCTTGCCGTATTTCGGAGAACCGCACGGAGCAGCTAAACCGCGCCACAGCAGCGTTTGGGGGAGGTCCCTGCGGTCCCTCGGGGCTGCCGTGTTTCACAACCCCACTTCGCTGTGCTCTGGTTACACCTGTGACGGACACAAAAGGTTACGGAAAACTTGCGTCTTCCCCAAAGAGACGCATGTCCGTAGGTCTCTGCAGAGACCAAGCTGGGCATGGGGCAGTCCTGGCCTCCAAGTCTGGTTCTCCTGTTTTTTTGCTTAAACTGTGAACGTGGTTTCCCTCATCTCATCCTGGGGCAGGAGAGCTGGAGCCACTGCAGGGTGTGAGCGTGAGCGTTCACCCGCTCTGTGCTGGCTTTTCCTGTCTGGCAGCACAACAGCGAGAGCCTGCGTCCTCCTCGCATTCCTCTGAGCCTGCCGGGATGCCAAAAGCTCCAGGGTCCCACACAGATGTGGGGCACGGAGGAGGAGGAAGGCAGAGTACCTCTCAGAAGACCTCGAGAATGAGAAACTGAGGCGATTTACCCAAGGTGACTCTGGTTTCCCATGAACACGCAGGCTGGAAAAGGTTGTACATGTTCCTGAGCATCTCCAGCCTTGCCCCACGGAGCAGATGCCGGGATGGTGTGGCTGGTGCACACAAAACCTGCTTTTCCTGGGGAGCCCGGCACAGGCAGCCTCCAATGCTCAGCCAACAGGGACTTCGTTACCAGAAGGGATGAAATTAAAAAGCCTCCATCTGACCAGATCTGGCACTTTATAGCGGAGGGAGGTATTTTTCGATCAGCTCAACATTGCAGCTCATGGACCCTTCCACCCCATACCCTCACCAGGTCATCCCAACTCTTCTGCACCACGATTTCCCCCGTGGTCCCCCCCATCCCACAAAGGAGCAGCTCCCTGCTCCGACTAGCACACAGCAGCAGCAACTCCCAGCAGAGATGCATCTAGGCGCCTTTCCTCCTCCATGAAAACTGGATGAGCTCCCTAAAACAGATGCTTCCAGGCTGGGGAGGACCACAGGGAATGGTGATGGACTCACCGAGTCCAGTTGGCTGCATCGTGTTACCCTGATGCGGTGAAAGCTCTTTCCCCTGCCAGAGGAGCGTGGGCCACCAGCTGTACGAGCAGGGAGAGGGGACCAGGCTTCCCACCGCCAGCTCGCAGGCGGCTGAACGCTCACAGCACCAGAGTCCGCTTGCTGCTCTGGGTTTTGCTGATTTGGAGCTACGCTGCAGCTGCTGAGACACTGCTCCAGCTGAGGAACAAGCTCCGGCTGCCTTCAGGCATCCCGCAAAACCTGCTTTTAGACAACAAAACCTATTTTCCCCCTCCCAGCCCACAGAAGGATTCTCAAGCCAGCCCTCAGTCCTTCGCGATGGGTCAGGGAGCCCTCGCCTCACAGGACCCCACATCCCTTCCCCATCCCCTCGCAACAGGGAGAAAAAGGGCTGCAGCAACCAAAGAGAAGACTAACGCAAGGCCAGGCTCACCCCTTCCCAGGGCTGGGTTCGGGAGCAGCTGAACAGCAACAGCTTCCTCCGGCACAGAGGGAGCCAGGACTGGCGGTAACAAAACCAGGACAAGGAAGAAGTCTGACCTTCCAGAAAATGGTGCTATGTTTGGACTATTCCTGACTAGTCACACTTGAAGCTATGGACAGTTTGTATTTCAGTTCTCAGCTATTCACGTTTAAAGAGTGAAAGGAACTTTGTATAAAACAGGGCTTTTTTTTTTATTTTTTGCTTGCAGAGAAGGAAGTAGATGGTGCCCACAAGGTTGTCCTTGCACAGGCAGCTTTCCAAGGCCCTTGACAACTGATCCTGTATTGAGGCTGGTGTTTTATTGTTTTTAAAACCTTGTACATTTGTTCAGATTTCAAAAGCTGAAAGACTGTTTGTACTGGAAAGGAGGAAAAAAAAAATAAAGTATTTCTTGCTGAGGTTTCCAGAATCAAAGTGACTTGGTGGCTTTAAGGAAAGCAGCATAAGCCCAGCATTGGGTTAAGAGCAGGAGCTAGAGGATGGGGGTTTAGAGAAGAAGAGGGGGCAGGCAGACAAAGACGATGTGATTTACACTCAAACACAGTGCTCACGGGAGGAGAAGTGGATGCCAGACCGGGGGAAGGAGCCCAGCAATGCTCCTGCCTGTCTTACTTTATATAATTACAACTACGAGGTCGCAGAGCACTTCAGCAGGATAAACCCAACCGCATTTGTAAAAGGACACTGAGCCTGGATCCCTCTTCCATGCACAGCAGACAAGAGGCAGCTTGGATTAAGGCGCTATTTATTAATTATTGCTACTTGTGAAGAACACTCAAAACCCCAGCAGCGTCCATCCACCTTAACGAGTTGTTAAGCCACAGGACAGCTTCACTCCATCAGCTACCAAACTACAGGTAGCCAGAGTGTCTGGGAACACTGCTCATACTGGAGGTAACAATAGCTATGTTAGAGGCTCATCAATAAATAAGACAGTGACCCACTACCACCTTTAAGAACGAGCCAGGTTTTAAAGGTGTTAAGAACATTAAGAAGAGACCCAGCTTACAGGAATTTCAGTGTAGTAAATAGAGTTTTTGTGGAGTCAGAGCTCCCTCTTACCCCCCCCTTTGACCCCCTGAGAAGTGGTGTTTCTAGTGCAGAATATGACCCGTATTAGAAGTGCAAAATGCCTGAGCAGCAAACAGGGAGGAGGAGATGCATCAGGAGCATCCAGTCCTGGCAGAGGCGGCCCAGGAGAGCCCTGGGTCAGGTCTCCACAAGGTAATAGTGTCAGGAGAAGACATTCAAGTCAACAACAGGCAGGGGAGATCTCCAGTAGGCAAAGTGGCTGTACTCGGGACATGCCAGAGCCATGCTCCCGCTCTGTCCCAAGGGAGGGAAGATCAGCTCCACCAGCTCTGACAGCCGCTCGTACCTATGGGGGAAGAAAGAAGTTGCATTGACTTGTTTTTTTTTTTTTTTTGCTTTTCTACCCCATAAATGCTTCTCTGGGTTAAAGCCAGGTTAACCCAGAGGTGGCAAGGAACAGGCAGATCACTCACGTTGACTTGTGGTTCTTTGTGAGCTCCTGGATCAGCTCTCCCTTAGGGTTGACCGTGAATATGCGGCTCTCGGGCAGCCCCACTTGCTTATAGGCATAGACGTCCTAACCAAGGAAGGCCAGCAAGGTGTGAGAGCTGCAGGAAGGCATCACCACCACCCCAGCCTGAGCCCTCCCTCCTCCCCAGGAGGCCCGCTCACATTGGCTCTGTTCCCAAAGGCTGCGTAGAAGGGCAGCTTTGCGGCAAACAGTTTTTGGATGTCCATCAAGCAGGCGATCTTGAACACCTCTGGCTTCTTCTCAATCACCTCCCTGCAGCACAAGACACACGCACAGAGCAGAAGTCAGTGGCAGCAGCCGGCCAGGACTACCTTCAAAGTGATTTGAAGGGCAAAAGCGATTTTTGTGCATTGTCAGAGCTTCACCACGAAGTTCTCCTGCTGCCTCTCATGAAAAGCATCCTGCACCAAGGAGGCCAGAACCTGTTTAAGGCTGAGACATCCCTCAGCATCAAGCTGGGGAGGGGGGGTGCCGTCCCCAGGGACACAGGGGGTGCAGGGCTGGGGAGGAGGAGAGGACACAGTACCTGTGGAAGGCAGAGAAGAGGCTGCTGGGGGCGAGCAGGATGGGGCCCTTGGGGAGGGCACAGCCTTGCTCGTTGACCCATTTGAGGTAGCCTTTGGTGATATGCGCCATGCCAATCGCTCTGGCTGAGCAGTAGAGGAACTTGTAGCCATTCCTAGAGCAAGCAGAGGGAACCCCTCTGAGCTGTGCCCTGGACAAGGTGTCCTCCCACTCCCACTCCGAGGAGGAGGAAAAAGGAGGCTGAATACTTGGCTGAAGTTCACACCTTCAGCAAGCAAGACAGCTTCATAACCAACGCGACCCACTTGCCCGGAGAAGACCCAGGCTAAAACACATCCCCATCCACCCCACTGCTAGGGACCAGTGCTGGAGGGGGACCCCGTACCACCCTCCAGGCCCTTCCCAACATCCGCACACCCGTCCCAGCAAAGCACTCCTTGCTCCTGGGTACCCACGCACCCGATGGGATCCTCAGCCTTTGTCACACCCTTGCAGGCTGCATGTGGCTGGCCACAGCCCCTGCAGACCCCCAGGCAGCCAGCAGGGCTGGGTGGCCAACTCGAGTGGGGGGGGTCAGGTGCTTTTGCGGGGTCCGAGGCGGCAGGAGGCAGCCGAAGTGCCGCCGACGGCGGCCCCAGTCCCGCGGCCACCCGGGGAACGGGAGCCCCGTGTGCGTGTCGTCCCCCTCCCGCGGCCGGGACGAGCCATCCGCGGGCCCACAGTGCCTCTTAGTGGCCACAGGTGCCAGGGACGGAGCTGAAGGCCGGGCTCCGCCGGGTGCGGGGACAGCACGGCTCCGCGGGGCGCGTCGGCCCCCCGGGGGTACGGGGAGCGGTAGCCGGGCACCCAGAGAGGCAACCGGCACCGGTCCACGGGGCTGTGAGCGCGGGGTGGACCCCCCCCCCACTGCTGCACAGCCACCCAAAGGCATTCAGCTGTGCCCTCAGCCCCTCGAGTGTGATCTGGTGTGATCCCATCTGCTTCAGTGCCCAGATGCATCTCCCCAGCAAAGCCTCCACCGACATGCGCTCCTCCAAGGGAAGGCAACGCAAGCATCTGCTCCCAGGGGAGGTCCCTGCTTTCACTCCACATCATCATCTAGACAGCACAGCAAGCATCAAACATCACTGATAGGAGAAAGTCAGGCTATTTTGGCCGGCATCAGTAAGGAGCCCTGACTCCAGCCTCCACTCAGCCGCTCCATCATCCTCCCACCTCCCCTTAGCCTCAGTTGATCCGATACCTACATATGGATTTTGTGGAAGAGCTTAGCAATCCCGTGATGAGTCCAGTCTTTCCCCAGATGTGGCAAGATGTGCCCAAGAGCATCCGACCTAGAAGGAAAGGAGACCAGGTTAGGCTGATCCAGCCTGGTGGGTATCCAGAAGATGATGTGGTTTGTGGTCCCTCCTGGCTGCTTACGCAAGCCTTGAAAGGACACTTTCCCCTAACAGAGGGGGGTGGAACAGGAATGTGGGGTGGGAGAAAGTCCCCTTACTTGGTGATGGTGCCATCGATGTCCGAGATCACCACCTTGTCATCCCAATTCCACAGGTAGATGGTGGCCTCACAGCGGCACGTGCCCTGGTACTGAGTTGTTACGCTGAATGCCACCTCATTGGGGCCATCCTGCAGGTTCAGCCTTCCCTGTGACAGAGGGGGAACAAAAGTGGTACACCAACACCAATTCACACCAGTCCAAGGTTTGCCAAAGGCCAGACTGTCCTCTGGCCAGACCAGAGACCCCAAGCCTCTACAGGGTAGCCACCCAGGGCAAAATATTTGGATGCCCTATAAAAACCATGAGGTCAGGAGTGGAGAAATCCCTGTTTAAGGGTTGTCTTACCCCTACACACACAAGCAGGCAGTGAAGGAGGAGTAAAGTACATACGATTTGTTCAGAGGAGAGTCGCAGGGATTTCTTGTAGGTTGGCTGAGATTTCTGTGCAGGGGTATCCACTGCTAACACATCCCCAGGGGGCAGGGGCTCATCGTCACTGGATGACACCAACTCCTCCTGCCTACACAAGGGAGGGAAGAGCATGTTGGCTTTACTCCGCAGACCATGGCTTTACTTGTGAGTACCAGGTGATATCTGGAGGGGACCCAGGACAACCCACCCACCAGGAAACAGCCATGGAGGAGCTTGCCCAGACTGGGGTCAGCCAGAGCCTTAAACAGAGCTTTCTGCCCTCATACATTAGGTAGACTTGGGAATAAGCGGTCATTTGGGAGGAGAAGAGATCGAGAGCACACATAGACTCCTAAAGGCAACCTGGGAGGGAGGCACTCACCTCTGCTGAGCAGAGACATGCTGCAGCGTCCCCACGTTGGCTTTCCCTGGCCTCGACTGCTGCTGCAGGCAGAAAGTGGTGTCATTAGCACCTCAGCACCAAGGGCAGGAGCTGCTTTGCTTTGCTGTCCCTTGGGAGCAGCGATACCAGAAAAGAGGTGGCAATGCATCCCCCTGCCTTCACAAGGACCTTGCCCCATAGAAGAGGCACCACAACCTGGTGCTGTGGTGGGGCAGGGAGATCGGCAAGCACATGTGGTGCCTGGGCTGTGGCATGAGGAGCAAAAGGTCCACTTTACTGCATTACCAGTTGTTGGTAATATTGCTTAATGGTGCTCAGACATTAATAGACCTGAGGGGACAGCAACAGCCTTCAGAAGCCAACTTGCCACCAAGTCCTTCTGGGCACTCTCCTACTCAGCCTCAGGCCATCCCCAGGACCCTGCTGCTGTCCTACCCCCACCCCTGCCAGCCACCGGAATGACTCCCATGCCCTGGGGACGCTGTTGTCACAGCCGCCACTGCAAACACCTCCTCTGCTGGGAATTCTCTCCTCCTCCAGGAGAACCACCACCTGCTGCCTTTCTTGGGCATCTTCTCCTTCACCAGTCGGTCGATGGTGCTCTGTAAACATGGCAGAAGATGGGATGAAGTCAGTCCTCATCCCAGAGAGGCTCAGCTGCCTACAGGCTAAGGAGACCCTTGTCCAGGCAGGGTTTCCTCTGCAAAATTACGCACAGGATAACACGTGTGACACCTGCCACACCGTGAGCTGAGATAATTTTGGGGTGAAGGGTAAAACGACTTATTCCCTTCGTGCAGCTTGAAAAAAAAAAAAAAAACACAAATCAAAACTGGATACCTTATTCCATACAATCCCAACCCAGGTTTAGAGAGCCCTGGAGCAGGCTCATGCAATTCCAAATTCTCCAGACTGTCAGGGTCCCTGGCTGTGGCCAGCCTTGCACAGATACAACCATCAGAATAGGAGATTTTTGACAAGGAAATCTCTGGTCTCCAGGCATCAGTGGTACACAGGTACCTAAAGGCCACCCTGAGGTACCTTCTATGGGAAAGGACAGACCTCAGGGTTTGTGAGCTGGAGCAATGTTCAGGTGTGCCCCAAACTGCCAGCAAAGTCCCAGCTTGGCATCTTTCATCCCCACTGCACTCTTCGAGCCCTGCTGAGAGACACAGCCAGTAAACCTCTTGTGCCACTGACCTCAGGAATGTTCTTCTGGAAAGCCTGCAGGGACAGGATCATGGGAGCTGCCACTGCCCAGTTGTAATACCTGGAAGAAGCAAGAGGGATGGAAACGTCACCACCCCTGGAGCAAGGACTGCCTCCAGATCACCATGCTGCAGCGTGGCCAGGAAGTCCCCGCCCACAACTAGTGCAACATAACCATTGTCTGGGTTGGAGTCATACTCCTACAGGAGTGTTTCCGTAGGGACAAAGAGGCCACACTGATCGCCGTGGGATGAAACAGCAGGAAGAGCAGGCCACTCACTTCTTGTTGATCAGTATCACCAGGTTCGGGTCATCGATGAGTCCTGGATTCTCAGCAAACTGCTGGTAGGAGACCATGTGCTCCATGAACTTCTCTGGTGGGACAGAGGCTGTGTCATGCCATTGGTGTATATAATGGCTTACAGGACAGCAGATTCCCCCTCTTCTCCCACCTACCATAGGAGATCTGCCTGCTGCCCCCCAGGCCTCCGCACAGCGACAGGGCAATTGTAGGCATCAAGTCAGGCATGGACTCCGCGGGTCTGTCGGCAGGCAAGTCAGAGGGCAGCTGGACACGCAGAGGATTGCTGGGGTCTGCCATAGGCTTTGAACTCAGCTCTGTGTCACTACCAGCAAGAGAAGAAACAGCGGCACCATCAGGCAATAGCTTTAGACATACCTCCACCCTTTGCTGTAAGGGAATTGCTCAAGAAGGTCTGAGCTTAGCCAGCTGGGGCAACCCATACCTCCTGGGGAAATAGAGAGCCACCTGCTTCTCATCCAGGTTGGAGAGGTCTTCCAGGTAAACATCACTGGGACCCAAGTGAGGACTTCTTTTGATGGATCCTCAATGCACAGACAGAAGGGAGAGAGCTTAGCTGAATCACCTTTCCAACCATCTCAACTGTTGAGAAAGCTAACAGCATTTCCTCTATCATATTCGTATCTCATATAAAGAGGGCGTCTCTTTTCCGACTTGAAAACCTGCCTTAAATCAACAGCAACAGAAGCACCTCAAGACACCTGCACTAGCATGAGACCACTTGCCAAGAGGACACAAAGGACAGGGGAAAGTCCTGCCATGACAATCTGCAGGTGCCATTTGAAGTTAGCACCACACAAGGTAACAACCTCTTTGTACAACGAGAAATCCCAAGTGTCTCTCTTTAGGGAGACAATTTTTTTCTGAATTCACGCTGGCTGGAAGAATAAGGTTGGTTAGGACAGATAACAATATAGAAGTCCTTAAATACACAGAGCAAAGCATCCCTTGACAGAGCAATTTTCCACCTGACTTGGCATGCTCAGGATGAAGACACAAGCCAGGCCAGGTGCTGCCTTCAACTTAAGGCATGGTCTACACTGCTGAGAAATCTTCTAAGCACGCAAAAGCAGAGACATTCAAGGATGGACTTCTGGAAATGTAAGACAAGAAAGACTTCCGGAGGAGCTGCATGGTCACTGAGAGGAGAAAAACTGAGGAACATGTCTTCAAAGCAGAGAAGCTGGTAGCACACGGAGAAGGCAAAGCAAACATGTCACATCTTGAACACCCAGGGCGGTCATGAGGGAGTTACACTGAATGAACAACCCAGCCCCACATCCAAGTCAGATGCATCTCTGGGCACAAATACTGCTTCCAGCAGCACCAGTCACCCACTTACCTTGTCTCCTCTGGCTTTCCATCTGGGGCTCAGGGCCCTCTGAGCCCACCTGCATGAGGGCAGCAGCTCCCTCAAAGGCCTCCACATCTGGCTGAACCTCTGGCACAACACTCACACCTTCCTCCTGTTTCTCTTGTGGGGCTGAGGAGGCCTCCAACAAGCTCTCTGTCCCCACAGCACTGGGGACGTCCTTCAGCCTGAGGCGGCCATTCCCATCCCACATTGCGAGTGTTGGTTCAACAACAGACACAGCGGAGGAACAAAGCGCACCCTGGTGTCCCGCTGGGCTTGGACTTCCTCCCAGACCTTCACAGGTGGCAACAAGATCGGTTGCCTCATCCACTGGGACTGGTGTCACAGAGACAGGAGCTGCTGCAGAAGCAAAGGTCTTTGTGGACTTGGCTGGTTCAACTCGTTCTGATTTATTCACCTCAAAGAAAGCAGAACAACAGGTTTGAGGATGGGAAGTTGCCCAAAGCATCAGGCAGAAGAGGACAACTCCTCTAAGGCTGCCTGGCCACAGCCTCCTCCACTTTCTGCAGGCCTTTCAGACACCCCCTTCCCACCAACTGCTAGAGAAGAGCAAGAGCAGGGACTCACCTGAGGGAGTCTTCCCCAGGTCCACTGCACATGGGATTCAGCCCCTAGAGCAAAACTCTCCTGTGGTCTGATCTCCAGCTCAGAGTCACTTTTGGGAGAAGATGGATGGCTCAGGGTGGGGCTACAAGAAGAGAAGGGAATGTTGGACCTCATCTACCCTACAGCCCCATGCTTTCCTATCACTGCAAGGACATTTAGGGCCAAGAACCCTGTAAGGCTGGTTTCCCATAGAGTCAGTTCTGCCCTATAAGATCATTTACAAATGAGCAAGACCTACGGGGAGCTGAGGCCCAGGGAAGCAAAGCGCTGTGCCACCAACTGTCCAGAAGCAGCTCAGCAGCAGAGGCGGGAGAGCCCAGTGCATGCAGGTTTCTTGCATCTGTGACCGTGGCCAGAATTGTCCCTCATTGGCTCCAAGCTTTCCTCCAGCCACACCATATCAGGCCAGGAAAGCCCTCCTCTCCTGACACCCCAAAATCCCTTTTCCTTACCACCTTCCCAGCCACAAGGCACATCCCCTGCTCTCACCAAAGCCAAGCAGATCGCCTTGGCTCTGCTCATTACCTGTCCATGGAGGTCAGCTCTCCATCAGAATAAGGGTGCATCTCTGGGGATTGCAGTGACCTGGTTTCTTCTTCAGGGAGATCAGCAAAGGAGAAATACACCGAATCACTGCAAAAGAGGAAAGAGGTCTGTTATGTTACACTCAGGCACCAGCCTCCTTGCCTGGAAAGCTGGCAATACCCAACCTTCACCATTCCCACTGGCTTTCTACCCCGCAGGAGGCTGGGCTCCAACTCAAAACACTATCCGCACGTTTCAGTACTGTTGGGCATCACCAAGCGAACCTACAGGCTTTACCCACCACATCATGCAACCCACCTGGATGCGTTCCTGTTCAACCTGATCTAGGTGAACATGTTTTGGCAGGGGGCTTGGACTAGGCAATCTCCAAAGGTCCCTTCCAACCCCTACAATTCTGTGATCACCTGGCCCAGACCCAGCCACTCACTTGGGGGCTGGCAGCTTGCATGGCTCCTCCATGGACATCTCGCTTTTGGTCTCCTTGCAGCCTTCTAACTCCGAGTCCAACACCTCCTTCCGCTTGGGCTTCCTTCTACGTCGCCTCCTCTTGCGCAGAGTCACTTCAGCACCGGAGGTCTCCTGCCCATGAGAGGGCTGAGCGGCATCCTCCAGGCTCTCCTCCCTGGGGATGGGAGACGTGCAGAGGCGGGAGGGAATGCTGCCCTGCAAGAGGGATGGAAAAGCCCATCAGCTCCAGTACCCTCTTTTCCAGCCTGGCAACTCATGCCTCTCGTCTATGCAACATACGCCACTGTCACAACCAACACCACCAAGCCCTCTTCTTGGGGATGGTTTTGTTGCTAGACCCAAAAAGGAAAGGCTTTGTACATGCAATATGCGAGTAAAAAAATAAATAAAAACAACAGAAAAAACCCCAGGGTTATCCAGCCACTAGCTAAAGGCATCTTTAACACAGGCAAGGAGAGGCAGGCAGGAGATGGCACCATGAGACCAGAATTACAAAGGCTGCAAATGGGATTCTGCTCCAGAGCCGTCTCCTTGCTCTCAAACCCAGCCCAAGCTAGCAGCAACCACAAGTCAGCCTGGGAGAGAGCTGCTGAGATTTCTGAAAGCCACAACTAGTCTCATCCCGCTTCCCAGTAGAGCGGGCAGCCTGCCACAGCATCTGGCTTGCTCTCATCCCTGTCACAAGATCCCTCAAGAGGCCAAGTTCCAAGATATCTGCCTGGCTGGCCAGCAGCCATGCCCATTGATGGAGGACGGTTTGAGATGCAGATATTTTGTCTAATGCTCCCTCAGGGTGCTCCAGTGCTCAGATCCTCCACACGGGTTGCAAGGTCCTTCAAGTAGGAACCTTTCCAGACACATAGAACTTCACAGGGCATAACAGAGTCACCCTGGGGAAGAAGAGCGGTCCAAACCTGGTCCTTCCACCTCAAGCCTGGACTTCCAGGTGGTCACAGGAAGACACAGACCAGCAGCACCTCTTCATGACCAACCTCGTTTTCCTCCGACTCCTGAACGAAGAAGGCCTCTCCATTGTCGCCCAGCTTCATGTGCAGGTCCACAGGCTCCCCATTAATTTCAATGTCAACCTGTCAAGAGGCAGAAGAAGCCTGTCCATCTGAACCCACCCACCCATCAGTGTACAGGAAAGCACTTCCCCAGGGAAGGGACAAATTGGGATAGCTCACAGGGCTGACAAACACCCAGCGTTTGAGGCAAGGGACTTCCCAATTACTTCCCAATTTTCCTGGGAAACACAGTCCTCCCTGGAAGAGGAAGGGTTCCATTTGGGGGCATCCCCTCCAAAAATTGGCAAGCATCCCTTTCAGCAGGGCTCCCATTCTCTTCAAACAAAGTTCTCGCATAACCTGTAGGTTATGGAAGATCCTAGGTCTGGAGACCCCAGAGAGGAAGCATAGTCCCAGGGCAGGCACCACTTACCACCTTCTCCTTGGAGCGCAGCACCCCCAGCTTCCCAAAGCGCACGTGAAATGGAGAGCACTGGAAGGAATTATCGGGCTGCCTCACCACGACCACATCGATGCAGCCCGTCAGGGTGGCAGGGTTCAGACCCCGGTACAGCTCCTTCACCGTGACAAAGACGGTCTCAGCCAGCTGCCCCACATAGTTCATTGTTTGAGACTGCAAGTGAGAGACAGGAATAGGCTCAGGTGGGGAAAAAGGGCTCCAGCAGCTAAATGCAATGTGACCTTACTCCAGGAGAGTAATTTCACAGCTGCGAACTGTGAAATGACCTGTCCCCCTCATTACGGGGACAGGTCAGCCTCTAGGGAAACTGAGGCAAACACATGAAGGGCCTTGATGGACATCAGCCAGGGCATCTGCAAGCACCAGCAGACAGGACAGAAGCCAGAACGCTAGTTGTTGTGTCCAGCTTCGAGGAGGCACCTTTGCCATTGGGGTGCACCATCACATTTGCCTCATGGGAGGGCAGATACTACCTCAACAGCAACATTTTGCAATCAAGCTGTCAACATCCCGTTCAAACAAGAATCTGCTTGGCAGGAGACCTCCTGCCCTGCGCCGTCCTCAAAAAAAAAACCACCCCACTACCCAGGGCAGAACTCTGAGGACCTGCTGCATACACCACATGCTCACTTTGAACAAAGCCCAAACCTAATATTTCCCACTCGGAGGGGAAGGCATCCCACCTTGGCATTGCTGAATCGGCCATACACGGCCCTTGTTAAAGCCAGAACTCCCTGGTCTCCATGCTTTGGCCCCTGCCACCATCATCCACCTTCCCAGGGAATGCCAGCGAAGGGGCCATGCCGCCCGGCGGCCACCCGCACAGCTCTGCCATGCCGTTTTCACAAGGCACTGCTGCATTCCGAGGTTGCACAGCTCCTGGTTTTCATTAGCAAGAACAGGCAGAAGGAAATCCTCGCCTGCTTCCTGCTCATCCCCTCCCTCGCTCGCTCACGGCCTCCAGCTGCTCGCTCCCCGACTGGAGACAATTCCCCTCCACCGTGCTGGAGGAGAGGCATGGCTACAAAGACAGAGATTGGCATGGTCCACGCTGGAGCTCACAGCGCAGCCATGCCTCCAGCCACACACTCCAAATGGCTCTCTCGTGCAGCTCCCCCTTCCTGCAGGCCACCACCGGCAGCAGCCTCCTGGTCAACACATTGAAGTCCCTGGAGCATTTTCTTGTAGATCTATATCTGGGTGCTGCATGTTGGTCCCAGCCCCAGGGCCAAAGGACCCCCTTGCTCCATTTGCTCAGCACTTGGCATCAGCAGGACAAGCAGCATCAGCAGGATGACGGTCATCGTGTCAGCACATCACAGCAGAGGCTGAGCCCAGCTTCCCAAGCTGCCAGCTCTGCACCCCACCTTGTCCCCAAGGAGAGGATGAGGGCACAGGACGACCACTTCAAAAGGACCATGGATGAACTAAAGGAAACCTCTCGTGCTGGCAGCACGATCAGCCGATGGCATGGCGTCCCTGGAGGCTCTCAGGACAGGCCCTGGTGCACACCCAACCCAGGGGGCGGCCAGGGAGAGTTGGTTCCTTACCCAAAGGGACAAGGGCAAGCAGGTGCCACCCAATGAGCCCTCTGCCCCAGCAAGCACTCGGTCTCTCTGATCCGTTTGGCACAAGATCAGCCCCGTCCTGTTCCCAGACATCCCTCCGGGAAGGTGGGTTGCGTAGGGAGACACGGTCCCCACTCCATGTCCCGTCCCCCTCACCTCTCCCTGACAGACTGGAATAAGCCCAAAGCCCAGATCCCCCCCGGGGGAGGGGGATGGCAGGGAAGCACTAGCCAGCTCCCGAAGTTTCGGTGCCTCCATCAGCTCTGCTGTGAGCAGGGCTGGTGTCACGGGGCCACCCGCTATCCTGCTGAGCCCAGCTTTCCTGGGCATCGCTGCCGGTGCGGGCAGCCCTCCAGCTGCCTTCTGCACTGCAGGGCCTGGCAGCAAACGGGAGAGAGCTCCACGCTGCAGAGGGAGAGGGGTTTCAGAGAGAAGGAACAATCCAGCTGGCCCCAATGCTTCTGGCTGGGGTATACATTGAGACAGACCTGCAAAGCTCATAGGCAAAATCCCAGGCAGATAAACCTGTGCATCCCATGGGGTCTGGGGCGGGGGCTTGGAAAGAGCCCCCAGGAACAGCCCCATGCTGAGCAGAGCCTTCACACTGATCACAGGGTGCAAGGGCTTAACACAGCCCTGCAGCCACCCAGCGAAACATGCTGCTGAGAGCCTCATGCCAGGGTGATGTCCCCTCTGCAGAGCCAGCGTCCCCTGGGGGACTTCATGCACCGCTGCCCCCTCCCCAGGCATCTATCTGCCTATGGGCTGCAGGGGACCCGCTCAGCCCCAGAGCTCAGAGCAGCAGGAAAAGGACGGATCTGGTACAGTTTCAGTGAGTTCAACTCCCTGTGGGCTTCACCCAGTAAAGCTGGAGACAGGCAAGGAAGAGAGGAAAAGGGCTGGGACTTGTAGCAGCTCTCAGCCCCACCATGGATGGAGCAGGTCCATTAGGAAGACAAAGAATAACTTACACTCTGGAGATAGATTGATAGGCGGGCAGAACAAGAGGAAGTGTTTTCAAGCCACCCCAAGGACACCAGGACACCTTCAATAAATAAACCCTACAGAGGAATGGGGCACCCCCACCCCTCAGCCCCAGAAATAGCAGGACCACAGCCCTTTGCCATACAGCTCTTGCGGATGGCAAATGAGGCAATGCTCCCCTAGGGAGGCAACACAGCCCACATCCATCTCTCCAGCTAAAAAGCCTCACAAAATAAAGCAGATATTTTGCTAACACCAGCCTGCTCCACTCTTAAGTGGCAGCAAGCTGGGCCACCCCACAAGCAGCACACCCTTCCCACCCCGCACATCCATGTTCCCCATCCATCCCATGCTGCAACCTGTCCAGGACCTTCCCCATTACCTGAGCAGCTGCTGGACCTCAGGACCTCCTCAACTCTGGGGCAACCAGCCCAGAAATCCCAGGAGCTCCTAGAGCTGCTCTCTACCAGCAGCAATGCTCACTCACCTTCAGCTCCTCCTCTCCCTGCTGCTTCCTTCCTCTCACCTGAGCAAGGGGAGGGCCCCGTCTCCCAAACAGCACCCACACCTCTCCTGATGAGCCTATGAGGGCTCCTGGGAGGCTGGAGGGCGGATCTGGGGAGGCTGCTGACACCTGCAGAGAGCAGCTGTGTCCTATTGCCACCAGCTCCCATGTCTCATTGCAATCATCTCGTTTGCTCCAGCAGCTCCAGGCAGAGCTGCAAACTGCCTGGCACTGATGGAGACCATTCCTCCCTCCTTCTCCAACCCACCAAAGCCACCGCAGCCCAACCCACTAGGCTGGAATTTCCAAAGATAGTCCTTCTTTCATTTTCCAGACAAGATCTCCCAGTATTTAACCCCTCAGGACCCCAGGGGAGGCTGAGCCCTCTGGAAAAGGTGCTGGCAGAGGCTGAGCACGCAGCTCTGGCAAAGATCTGCCCTTTAAAACCTGCCTTGCAATGGCTGGAGAGCATCCTCACCCAGCCACAGCCAGGCTGAGGACAGTCCGGAGTGGGAAGTATCTTGCTGGGGAGCCTGTGCCAGATGCTAATTTCTCCCGCAGCCATAGGGCTAGAGGGATTGCTATAGGGTCGTATGGACTAGGACCACGAAGGGTGGGTAGGGTGACGATTGCTGTGTTGCTCACTTAATTACTCCTGGACATAAGATTGGGTGCACCTTGGCCAGGTTGGGACCAGGAGGAATGTGGAAGGTGCTGGTGTGTGGTGCTTGTAGGGAGGAACGAGGCTTCACTAGAACCCAAGCTTTTGGGGGATTTCAAGGGATAATTTTAGCTGCTCCTCAATAACTGCAAACTTTGGAAGGGTGAATTTGGGTGAGTTTATTTCATTGTATAATGTGGGAACTGGGACACTGGGAGCCCTTGCATGAGCCAGCCCATGTCCCTGGGCAACCAGGGGAGGGCAGCATTTTCTACTGGGGCAGCACCAGCTGGGACACAGCTAATGTCACCCACCCTCCTGCGCAATCCTCCAAGGCTGCTGCTGTGCCATACGCAGCAAGGAAGCCTGTCCTGCCTGCTGCACCCACCCTCGGGGCGCCGGGGTGCAGCCCTGGGGGCTCCGCGGAACTGTCACCCCAGGGTTGTGGCTTTCCCTCCCCTTCTCCCAGCCTCCAGCCCTCCCCCTGCACCGCAAAGTCCCAGGTTGCGCATACCCTGCATCTCGACAGCCCTCACCTGCAGTCCCTTATCACCTCTCCGCCTCCATCATTGTGGCTTTCTGCCTTTTGGGGTTTTTAATTTGGGTTGTTGTTTTTTTTTTATTATTTTTTTTCCCTTCCCCCCTGGCCTTAGGAGAGCTTTAGGACCCAAAGAAACACCCAGCATCATTTTACAGAGGCACCACCAGAGCCCACAGTGAAGTCTTAACAAGACATAAAGGGAGGGAGTGGGTGGCCAAGCTCCGGGGACTCCTCTGCCCTGCGCTATCTCCAGTGGGATAAGAAAACAGAGCACGAGTTGAAAGCAGAGCACAAAAAAAAAAGGAAAGGCTTTAAGAAAACTGAAGCTCTTTAGACCTCAATGGGCCTGACAGCAGCGGGAAAGCAAGGCAGGAATAGCCAGGCGGACTCGGGTGAGAAACTGAGGCGGTGGGGTTTTTTTGTGTCCCCTAAAATGTGCATTGGGCTCCCACCAGACTGAGTCCCCAAGGGCAGGGATGTGGCTGGGGTGGGCTCTGCGCTGTGACTGCCTGACCCGCTGTACATGTGATTCCCAGCACCCTCTGTGCTGAGGTTTGGAGTGCTGGGCATGGAGCGGCTGCGACTCCCGGTCTGCACAAGGGATGGTGGCACTCTGGGGACAAAGGCTTTTCTGCTGGTTTTCGCACAGGGCTCTCCCACCCATCACTCGTGGAGCTGACATTGCTCCATGAGAGCAGGGAAGCGGCCAAGCTGGAGGGTGGCTGCTTAGGACCACTTTATTTCCCAACAAGGGTCCAAACCACCCAGGTTGGTCACAGGTGATGGGTTGATCTGCAGAAATGACACAGCTCATTTCCAGGCAAGCCCCGCTACCTCCCTGTGCCTCAGTTTCCTCAGCTGTGCCATACTGGTAAGTGGGAGGCACAGAGATCCTTCCGGTGCCCATACAGCACCAACCACAGCCTGGACACGAGGTCCCAAACCCAATATGGGAACTTTCCTACAGGCTGTGACAAATCAGCTAAGGAAGGCAGACTGTTTTCCAGCAGCTTAATATTTTTGAGAGCTCTACCCCTCAGTGAAGTTGGACTGAAAGCAGCTATTGTGGGTGGCCAGGCACGGCTGTTGTCTCCGAGGAGGGTGTGCTGGCACCGGGTAGTACCAGCTTGCTGACCCCAGCAGGGCTCGTGGGGAGCCCGGGGTGGGCATGTGCCACCAAACCCCACAGCCCCGTCACCGCGCGCTCATGCCCAGCGTGGAAAGAGCCTGCCGTAACCTCAGTCTAGACACTTTGGGATGCGACATCTCAGGTGCTTTGTCCGTGTCCCTGCATCTTAGGCTGGTGCTTGGTGATGCCAGCCAGGGCAACCTGCAAACCCTGGGGCTGTAACACGATAGCAAGGACAAATCTGGGCTGCAGATGCCAGGTACCTGCTAAAAAATGCCAGAGGACTTTCCAGCAGAGGACACCATTTCTTCCTTGGCCAGCTGAATTCATCCTCATGTGGGCACAGGGAAGGAAGGCAAAGCCAGCACAAGCAGCTCAGCCTTGCTGTGGCTCCCAATTGCCCACCCTCTGGGCACAGGGACGAGCACCTGGCACTCACCTGCAAGGCTCCTCGCTCCGCTGGTTTTCCCCGCTGGCCCTCACACCCAGCTGCTGACACACCGGGCTGTGCTCGTCCCCCAGCTCATCCCCAGCTGTGCCACAGTGGCACTAGGTGGTGGCCGTACCTCCCTCTTTGCCACCCTGCACTCCAGCCCCGGGGCATTTTACTTACCTCTTCTTTCTCCTCCAAAAAGCTGAAAGCACTTTTAATGGCCACAGTAATTTTTTGCAAAGCTATACAATTATTTTTGGTTTCTGGCAGCTGCTTTTCATACCCCCCTCTCACTCCCCTTTCCTCCATCACTCCCTGGGCTTGTAACCCTGAGCACCCCAATTTCTCTCTGCATCCTCCCCCTCAGGAGCTGCTCCAACAGGGAGAGGTTTTTTCCCCCCTTTTGGGAACTCCACAACCCGCAGATGTCTGCAATGAGCTTTTGCAAAACAAGAACAGGGTTTTTTATTAGTCAGCCGAGATGCAGTATTTTCAGCTCCTTGCATTCCAAAAAGCTCACACCCGCGTCCATCTCGGCGGCTTTCGTCCTGCACCCCTGTCACCCCCCACCCACCTCAGACCGCAGCCTTCACCCCGCACAGGGTAGGGGCATGGCCAGCCGTGCTCTGGCCCCCTCACGCTGCCTCGCAGGCTGTGCCGTGCCTCCGCTGGCTGGCAGCCCTGCGACCCACGATCCGAGCATTTCTAGCACCTCTCCAGAAAAACTCCATCCATCCATCCATCCATCCATCCATCCATCCATCCACTCGGCAGTTGGGAGCACCCCAGGCACTCGCTGCCTGGGAGACTCCTAAATTTTCCTCTGTCCCAGAAAAACAAGTCGTGTCTTCAGTCGCAGGGTGGGAGAGGGGACGAGCCGTGTCAAAGACGGGCTTGTTTTTCCCCCTCTTTGTATTTCGACAGCTGCTGCAGACGAGCCAGGCCACAGCCAATTCTTCGGCTGCCTCCAAGGTGGGGGCTGATGGAGATTTTGCCTCCTCCCTTGGTCATCACGTTATTTCTCTGGGATTTTCCCAGCTGCTTAAGCTCATCTTTGAACAGCCTGGCAGCCCCTCGGGACACTTCTCCTTGGACACCACCCCCCCACCCCCTTGCCGCCTGCTTCTTCATGGGCCCGGGGTGAAACATCTGGAGGGAGGATGGATGATCCAGCTGCAAGAGAGAGCTGGGAAGCCAGCCAACCCGCCTGCCTCCATGCTGGCTGAGACCTGACGCAGCTCAGCTCACCAGAGACACTGCAGAGGAGCAAGAAGCTCTCCCAGACAAGAGGGGAACTGAGTTGCCAGAAAGGGTCCCGCTTTTCTGGGCAGACAAGCGAAGCTGGGGCTGGGACCAGAGCAACCCTTCCAGCTGTGGGGCTCAGCTAGTAGCCGGGGACACCAGTACCGTTTGACGGCTGGAAGCCCACCTTGCCAAGCCAGTTACTGCAGCATCCAAATCCTCTTCCCACCCCCGAGCCAGGGAGCTGCCTTCTCCTGCTCCCTTCCCCACACTGGAAGGATGCTCTGGGATCTCACTGCTCTGGGGCATGATCTCCTGATGGCCACTAGCCTGGCCCATTTTCTCCCTGGGCCTGCCCTGTCCTTTAACCTCACCAGTGTCCCCCTTAAAATGGCATTTCCTGAGATGCCAGTAAAATCCAAGGCCGTGATACAAAAAGCAAAGATGCCTTTTCCTGAATGCTGTGCACCCCCTGCAGCCACCGAGCAGGACGCTGCAAGCACCAAATGCCGGGTGAGAGACGGCCATTGGGTTTATGGGACTGGGCGACCCAGACATGGGGCTCACAGCTGTCAATCACCCCTGCTGGTCCAAGGTCCCTGTGCCAGGCAGCTCCCTGGAGCATCTCCCTGCTGCTGGAGGAGCTGTCATCCCTGACATCCCTCTGCTGTCACCCTCCAGGGAATCCCCACCAGAGGCTGGGATGTGAAAGGGCTTCCCCGTTATCACGGGCCCTTCTCCCAGCAGAGAGAAGCAGCTTTTCAAGAGCAGGGGGAGTGCAGGGAAAGCTGGCCGGGCAGGGGCTGCCATTCCCTCCCCCGGATCATCAAAGAGCTCCATAGGCTTGTGAAAGGGGTGATTCAGCAAAACAGGAGGAGAGGAGACGCAGAAGCACCAAGTCAGCACAGCTGGACGGGGCGAAATTCCCATCCTGTGGAAGCCACAGGGAGCAAGGCTCAGGTGTCCTGCTCCCTCGGCGATAGGGGGCAAATCCTGGAGGTCCAGCTGCTCTGAGCGCTGGTCCTAGAGCCAGGAATACAACAGAAAAACACTGGTGCTGGGGCTTTTTTTTTTTTTCATTCCCAGAAAGATCAGGTCGGACTGGCCTGGCATGTGATGGAGTGGGTGGGAAAGCCATTTTGCCTGAAGAGGAGGAAATGCCATCGTGTTGCCAATCACAAGCATTGAAAAAGCTGAATTACAGCTGCAGGACTGGTCGAAAACCGTCCATTCTGGTTTATAACCACGCTCCGTTGATTTGGCTCCTAGTTTCTGACCTGTTAAAAGTTCACATTTCTTCCGTAAACACCAGAAAAACGAGAAAGCTACAATTCCCACGCAGTCATGTGGCTCCAAGAGCCAGAGCTCACAGAGAAATCCAGCCACACTCTGAAAACCAGGAGAGCTGACAGCCCCAACCACTAAATAGTCCTGAAAAATGAAGTCTCTGAACTTGCGATACACTGAAAGCCCTTAGTTTTTTTGTTCCAGCTGCTGATAATCCAGACCCGCGCTCTAAAGCCAACAGCTTTAGAGATAAGCGACATCATATTTACATCAGCGTTAACTGTGAGCGGAGTTTGACCATTAGCTCCAAATCCAGGAAAAGCGGAATGACGCGTGCATTTAGGCAGCTGGAAAATCTTTTATCTTTTGTCCAAAGCTGGTGTCTTATTTCAAGACAGACAATGTTTCCAAGCCACACTTTTTAAAAAAAAATATATAAAAAAAGTAGTTGGTGCTGTGTCCGATCCCCGACCTGCTCATGGCATGCTCTTATTAAATGTTGCCAAAGTGGCTTGGTCACCCCAAGAGCATCTCTCCAGCCTGGGGAGGGGTGTCCAGAGCCCCTCACCCTGCAGCTAGACACCCCCCCCAAAGCCCCCAGCAGCCTCCATCCTGCACCGGGGCGGGGGGCAAAGGCCAGGAGTGGGAAGGGACAGGGATGCCCATGGCCGGGTGGGATTTTCATGGTATCACCGATGGTGCTCACGGACAGACCGTGCCTGTGTCCGACCCGTCGCCCTTCTCACAGCCCCCAGCGTGCCAACAGCGGGCCACACGGCCACCCCGTCCCCCCGAAGAGCCGGTTCAGCTCCCTAAGCCGGCTTTGGATGGGGCTGGGGCACGGAAAGGCTGCGGCGGGAGAGGAGAGGCGGCTGGGGAGCGGGGCCCCGGCACGCATCGGGCGCCCAGCACCGCTCCGGCTGCCGGGACGCCCTGTCCGGGCCGTGCCTTTGCCACGAAAGGATGGAGCGGGTGATGCCCGAGGTCCCTTCCAACATGGTGTTCCGTGATTCACCCGCGGCCCCCGGTGCCCACTGCACGCCCCCGCCATCCTCCCGCACCCCTGGCTGCGCACTCCTTCTCGCCCCCCCCCGCGGACACCCCGGGAGACGCACCCTACCGACACGCCCGCGCCCGGTACACGCACCGCCCGGCCTCCCGGGCCCTGCACCCGGTGCAGGCACCCCCCGCGTGCACCCGGTGCAGGCGTTCACCACCCCACACCCCGACGCACGGACCCGGTGCAGGTGACGCTGTCCCCCCGGGGCACGGACCCGGTATTGGAGCTCACCGCCCCCCCCGGTGCACGGATCCGCTGCACACGCTCACCGGCCCCCCGGCCCCCGCCCCGGTGCACGCGCAGCCGTCGCACGGACCCGGTGCAGACGCTGCCGCTCCCCCCCCCCCCCCCGGGTGCACGCGCAGCCGGTACCGCCACCCGCTGCCCCGCGCGCACCGCCCCGCCGGCGGCTGAGCCACGCGCAAGCGCGATGGCCGCCCCGGTCCGGTGACGTCACCTCCCCCGCCCCGTTCCCCGCCCGGCCATGGAGCCCGGCTAATGCCGGTGTGTGTCGCGCCCGCCCGCCCCGCGCTTCCCCCCGCCCCCCCGCGCCGCCGATGCCTGGGCTCGGCGGCGCCCGCCCGGCCGCCCCGCTGCGCCGCCAGCCCCGCTCGCCCCGCGCTCGCCGCCGGGGCCGGGGCCTCCGCCGGACCGCGCCGCGCCGAGCCGAGCCGCCACGGCGGCCCGGGGACCTGCCGTGGGTGAGTGTCGAGCGCCCGGCGAGGGGGGGGCTCCCGCGCCCCTCGCCTCCCATCGCCGTCCCGCCCGCACCCGCTCCCCCCGTCCCCCGCGAACAGCCCCCGGGACCGCACACCCCGCGCAGGTGCGGGGGGGGTCGGCGGCGAGGCGATCCCGCGGCCCCCCCTCCCCTTGCCCGGCGCCCACCCGGGGGTCGGGACACGCGTGTTCCCCCCCGCCGCCGCCGCCCCGGTCCGCCCAGCCCTGCCTCGGGGCGGGGAGCCGGCGGGCTGCGCTGCCCTTTGCTGCCATCGTCTCGCCAGCAATTAAAATTAAATTAAATTAAAAATCTGCCGGCCCAGCCGCTGCGGGACCCGGCTGTGTGGGGCTGCCCGGGACCCGGCGCCCTCGGAGCCGTCTGTTTGGGTTTTTTTTTCCTTGAATCTGGGTCTTTAGAGGAAAAAAAAGTCATTTTTTTCCATCCCTCGCTGGCTGCTTGCGCTGGGGACCGAGGGGCGGCTGACCCCACTGGTGTCGCAGTTGGGGGGTAGGAGGGTTGGTCACGGGTGGGGGATTTTTGGGGGCTCCTGGTGCGGCAGCGATGCCGGGTTTAATGTGCCTGGCCTTGGGACAACACGGGATGCGGGCAGACGGCATCACCTTCCTCACACAGGTAGGAAAAGCCACTTGCTGCTAAGGGACGTGCCCGAGGCCGCATGGGAAATCAGTGTCGGAGTTGGGACTGAGCCCCATCTTGCTCCCCCCTTGGTTTCCCCTTGGTCCTTGCCTTGCCTGGCTGGGGACGGTGGCTCAACCTCGCACCCTCGGGGTAAAGTCCTGCCTGGGCGATGCCAGCTCCTCGTCCGGTGCCCGGGGTGGCAGCCAGGCATGTGGCCGGGTGCCAGCAGGCTGAGGCTTCTCCGCTGGGCTGGGGGAGCGGGGACCTTTTGGCACAGGGGGTGCGGGTCAAAGGCGGAGAGCGGGTATGAGCCCCTCGGGCACCACGTTCGCTCGGACGTATCTGAGTGCGACTGCGCGGCTCGTGCTTGGGACTTTGGACTCCATCCTCCGGTCTGGGGCTTAGTCTGTGCCTGCAAAACTCAACAATAAGGTTTTTCCAAGGGTTCGTCTTCTGTGCTGATTACAAGATGGGAAATTCTGGGGGAGAGGCAGGTGATGAAGGGAAGGCAGGTGATGGGGGAGAGGCAGGTGATGTAGGTGACGTGTCTTGTTAGGCCAACCGACGTACCTGGAAAAAGAAATAATCATATCCAAGCCCTTCTTGAACTGGGTTTTCCCATTTCTGCTCCCCTTCCCATTTCTGCTTTCCTGTTTCTGCTGTGCCTGGCGGGAGGGTGGCTCCATCTGGGCAGGGAGGGTCTCGCTGCTACTGGTCACCTCCTCTGGCTACAGTCCCCAACCCAGGATCACACAGTCCTGAGGAACCGTTCTCCACGGAGAGGAAGCCAGAAGTTTACTTCATTATCTGGAACACTTTATTCTAAAGTAATTTCTCTTTAAGAGAGGAGGAGGAGGAAAAAAAAAAACCAACTCAGAAGATCAGAAACATTTTATTTACCGTAGAAGAAAACAGCAATTTAATGATAACTTCTATTAACTAGGTTGGGTCCGTGACCTTGATGTATTTTACTGCTCGGGATGTGTAGCTGAGAAGAGGGAGCAGACTGTTCCAGTCTGTTTATTGTTTCGTCTTAGTTCATCCCAGTAACTCTCTGCACACGGATGCCCACACAATTTTGGAGCCCTGACCCACCTTCGGGGGTGGGAAGGAGGAGGCTGTTGGATGCGTTTTGCTTCCGATACACCCTAATCTGCAGCTTGTGTTAATTATATTATAGATGGGTTGGGGTTTAGCATGGTTTTTTTTCTGACGGGGCTCAGCCTCCGCAATTCTTGCTACTGTAGGGAAGCTGTAGTAACTTGAAGCCCCGAAGTCACTCGCAGGAGCACTTCTCTATCAATAACATCCTTGTTGCGAAGCCAGGCAAAACCAGCCCCGTGGGGGCTGCTGGCTTTCATCGGGGGGATGTGGGGACTGATGCAGGTGGTGCTGACAGCCCAGAGAGGGGAAACCTGGAGCAGGTGAGCCGAGCTGGTCGCAAGAGCCATCTGGGTTGTCTGTGGGGGAGATTTAAACAGCAACGTGGCTCCGGTTCCCCAGAGTGTGTCCCCTCGCTCCGCGGGAAGGTTTTCCTTCTATTTAGACCCCCTCTTCCTCCCTTCCAAAAATGCGGTGCCCTTGTGTATGCCAGCTTTATCATCCGCCTTGGTTACTATGGTGTTACTACGTAAAAGCAGCTCGTCTCGTAGCTCCTGGAATTATCTACAACTTGGGTTTACAGCCCAACCTGGGCATGCGGGTCTGCGCCCCTCTCTTGCCAAGTCTTTCCCAGTTTGTGCGATGGGACGGGTCCAGAGGCAGCATTGTTGGCAGGGCATGGCCGTGGCTCAATCCCCTGGCATCCCCCTCCTGGTGACCGGGCGCTAGGAGCCCCCTGCTCCATGCAGGGCTGTTCCATAGGTGTGTCGCTTGCTATTTCCAAATGCGGGGCCACATCCTAGGCAGGGATGAGCCCTGGAAGACCCACTTGCGCTCATCCCCCTCCGCAGGCAGGGCATTTGCTCCCCCAAGAAAACTGTTGGGAGTGGAAACAAATAATTGAGGGTCTGTGGAAATCTGTGCAGACAAAAGGCAGAAGACGGGAGCAGACGTCTCCCCCCATGCCACCATGCTGCTCAGCCCCCACGGCTTGTGCAAGGGACCCCCTGGGTCCCCTTCCCATTTCTGCTCTGCTCGGCTGTGGGTTTTCCCCTCCTGGTCCCTTGCTCCCCATCTCCTGGTATTATTTTTTTTCCTTTCTGTCTTTTCCACTGGATTTCCATGTAAAAAAAGCTGGAGGGAGGTTCATCCTGTGGACAGGTCCTTGGTTTGCACGCTATTAATGTAAGTTATTGTCGCCCTTGTTCTTGCAGGGAGCGGACATGGCCCCGAAAGAGGGGAATTTGCTTGGGAGAGCAGGAGCCCAGAGCCAGGTCTAGGTTCCCCCTGCCTTGATGGTCCCAAGGATGATTCGCCCCGCATAGACTCAGAGTCACCCCCCGAGGTGCTGCACTCTTTGCATTAACCAAATGGGAGCCCAGGATGATCATGTTTGTAACTCAGGCACCTGTTCTAGGTAGGATGAGTCTAGTCCTGCTACGGAGCCTAATTTGGAGAAGCTCCCGCTTGCTGGCTCTTCTTTCCAGGTTCTTGGGGTGAAGGTGTGCAGCATCTCTTTCTCGTAGCTGTGATGGCTTTTCTGCTTTGTTGAGTAGGAGAGGGGCGATGTTTCTAATTAAAAAGAAGAAAAAAAAAAAAAAAAGACTTGTGCTTCTCCCCTTCTTTGTTTGTTTGTTTTTTCTCTTTTTTTTTTCTGGGCAAATGTTCTAAATAACAATGCTTAAAATGCAAGTGGAGCGGGTTTGCGAGAAGTCACTGGAGAAGCCCTGGTCGGCTGAGGGCTGTGGTGGAGTCAGAGGAGCTGGTGATGACACATGGCACAAGGGCAGAGCCGGAGTGGTTGGGTTGTCACCAGATGCAGTCACAGCCATTGCAGAGGATGTTCTCATGCATTTCAAAGACTTCGTGGTTTCTCTTTCCTCTCCCCTTTCAGTGGGACACTGTGTGTGGGTGCCTGCTCCTTTTTCTACATGCACAAAAAGGGGATATTTAACTGAACTCCCTTTGTATCTACGCGCTCAACACTCCTTAGTCCTACTTCTTTCTTTTTTAAGAAATAGAAAAAATGGAGAATGAGCCTGCTAAACTGCGCGTTCAATTGCAGTGATGGCTTTTTTAACGTTCCTCCCACTGAAGGCGAGCGCTGCCCTCACGGCTCCAGCCAGGCCCCCCATGTGTTTTAGCACTTGCTTGGGAAAGAAAAAAAAAAAAAATAGCATGGTGTTAAGGTTGCAAAAGTTTCCATTATAGCTCCACCCAAACGCTCCTGCCCAGTAACGCTCAGAAAATTCAGTCTGGGTGACAGGGCTTCCCTGCCTGCTGTGCTGCTCAGGGGGAAGGAGAAGAGATTTTTTGGGTTTTTTTCCTTTAAGATGGAGATGCTTGAGAGGGCCACGTCAGGAATAGGGTGGGGAATGAGCCCTGGCATTTGGCCGCAGCATGTCCTTAATAAAGGGCCTGGGTGGGACAGGTTTAAATAGCCAGCACTTAAAAATTCACTGAAGCAAGAGGCAGAGGAATCAGTTGAAAGGGGCTGCCAGTGAGGAGGCTCTCTGCTATCTGTGTCGGTATCTTTTAACTCTTCCTCTCCAGAATAGGTGTCTTGATGTTGTTCCCAGGCTGACTTTTTTGTCCTAATGGTGGAAAGGGGATCAGTTTGCTCCTGTGAGAAGGATAAGAAGGGAGCTCATTGCTCCTGGAGCCCGACTTAGCATGTGGGATGCTCACGCATGCTCTGCTCTCATGTGTCGATAAATAAAGAGGTTTTCATGGAACTTATAAAAACTTCTCTTTTGGAAATAGGTCAAGCAAATATTTATTTCCCTAAGGTGTCATGCCAGTGTTGCACAAATACTTGAATGGGTAGCCATTTTATTTTTCCCTGCTTTGTTTCTCTTTAAGCATATTCAGTGCTTTTTTCCAGTGGTGTAGAGGCACACATTAATAAGTGTATGTAATCAGTCCTGTCGGGCTCTCTTTCCATCTGGAAATCTGTGCATCTCCTATTTACTCATGCTCTACGACTGTAGTGCTGTAGATCAGAAGCTGTAACACTTTTTTCTTTATATCTAGGTGTTTATCAGAAAGCTGGGGGGACATTTTTTGTTGTCCAGAGGAGTTCAGGTCAGCAGGGGGGTCAACTGCCTAAATCAATTTAAAAACAAAACTCCCAGAATACAGCAAATCTTAATAAAATGGCCGTACTGGTGGTTCACTTTCCCATCCTGCAGCCCCAGCTGTGGTGTTGCTGGTGTCCCCCTGGAAAGTAAGTCCAAAGGTTGGGTTGTCCCACAGATGGAGAGTGTGGTAACTGCCAAAAGCTTGTGCCCTGCTGTCTGATGGAGCTCGTTCCGTCTTCCCCAAATTATCGGGAATCGGTCAGTATGTTTGTCTCCAAAGAAGGACTGAAACTTCTTGTCTACTCTTAAAATGGTAAAAATAAAGAGTTTTGCTTAAAAGGACCAAAATTAGGCCTGAGGTCTTGGATACTCAATCCTGTAGCCCTTCATCTCCAGATCTCAGAGTAGGAGTAGCAAGGGTCTTTGTTGTAGCACGCTGGAGTACTTGGAGTATACTTAGTGTAAGAAGATATTCAAGACTAGGTTGTATTGGATGCTTTTTGATGTGTAGCATATTTAATGAACTGAGGTCTTGGGTCTCTGCATTAAGGATCCAACCATATTGCTGGCTCCTCATGCCTGTGCAGAGAGCAGGTTTCAATGGCTGGAGACATTCCTGGTGGCTCCAGGCCCTGCCTTGGGGCACAAGGACCATTTCAGCCTCCGACGCTAGCCGGTGTGCTGAGCTTTCTCTTGCAGCCTGTGTCGTGCCTTCTGGCTCTGGTCAACCTTGAGGTGGTCACCTGTAAACCAGCACGTCAAGCGTGGTGCTCGGAGACCTTGATGGTTGGGTGTAACACCAATGGGGCTTCTTGACATGTGGTTTTTCACAGCCCTGGCAAGATGTGTGTGTTTACTCTTTGCATTAAGGTTCATTGGCTCTTTCGTGTGTTCCTAGTTGTAGGACGGTCATTAGAGACAAGTCATCCTGAAGAACGTGCAGGAGGTTGTGCGAACCTGTTGTGTTGGCGCTTTGGTTTG